>NW_020537758.1:20294090-20329388 GCF_003426905.1 Ctenocephalides felis | reverse complement strand
TATTTCTTTCCAGTATCAGAATGTAAATACATCCAATTTAAAGTAACTTATTCCTGTAATCAATGATTCTGTGAAAAACGTACGTATCAAATGATATTTTCTTTCTTTCCTCGGAGAACACGGAAATTTAATACACTTCAACGATTTATTTTTAATTGCTGACTGAGATAATAATTGACTTATGTTTCAGTAATGGGGTGGTTAATGTAATTATTGTTTCGCAATCTGGAAAAATGTATACTGAGGAAAGAAATATTTTGATATATATTTATGAGTTTCTTACAAATAAATATAATAAGTAGAGAAAATATTGGCTTTGGAAATATGAATACACTACATTCCGTTTAACACTAATATGTTAAATGAGTTATAAATGTTTCTAGAATATGATTTTCTTATAAATAATTTCAATTGCATATGAGCAAAAAATCTTTAGACATTGCTTTATGTAACTCTTACGTAAAGTTATTTACTAAGTTAAAAATTTCATGCCCATTTAATCATATTTACTAATATTCTGGGATGATGGCGGTGGTGATGGTGATCTACTTTTAGTATTTGAGCAATTTGAATAGGAAAAAGGAATCTCATGTGGCTGTAAACCAAAAGATGTCTTATTCCCTTACCCTTGGTAATTTAATTCTAATTAGCAGACACATTTGCGAACACCATTTTATAGCATTTTATGATAACAGAACGAATGGGAGGTATTTCGTGTGCACTCCAAGCATCCTGTAAATGAAGCTACAATCTAGAACAATAATTTTTATATCAAATATTTTTATCTGCATTTTAATAAGCTTATTTAAATATTTAATATGTATATAACTCCAATTTTTAAAAATAACCAACCGACATATTGTACGGTTCATATTCATTTGAAACAATTTGTTTTATTCGAGCATAATCAGTGTATAAAATAGATTATTTTACATTTCACAAACAGATATAAATCCGTTCATATATTCAATCGTTGGATTCGATATCGAATCCATCGAGAGTCTTTTTCCCATGTGTGAGTTTGTTCGAATTAGCGGTTAATATCATGATCGCCTGTATTATCGAACAGCAGCATTTTGTTGCCGCCGGTATTGATAAATTTAACGCATCATTTAATAATAAATGCAAAAGTTGGATATTTAATACGCACTATTTACAAAACTGGAAAATTGATACTGATAATTCGTAACAAACCACTGTTTGCACGATATAAATGATAAAAATAATAGATTAATTGTATGGTGCTTTGAACGGGGTTGCGGGTTAAATGTATGTGATTTTCTGACCGATTATTGAAATGTATGTTACACAGGGAAATATTGCTTATATGCACTTTTTATATATTCACATTAGTTATGTTATCGCTCATAGATTGGAGAAATCTATTGCTTTCTTAATTATAAATAAATTATATGGGTATTTGTTGAAAATCGTGCTGATTAGTGTTTTGTAAAGATTGGTTGGACCGTTTCTTCGTTGAAAAAAAAACAAAGCAAACTCATGATTCTTAAAAAATATTTATCAGTTTCCCAGAGGTATATTTTTCATTACATAATACAAAAATAGGTCAAGGTTCATTGATATATAAATTAGTTTGTTCTCGTTATCGAATGCTTCCCATGCAACATTTCGAATGTATGAAATTACTGTGTAATCATAGGAACAATTAATAATAATTGAGATTAATTAAATATATTACATAAATATAGAGAGGGAAATTTAATATACGTAATAGGTTACAAGTAGGAGAACTTTCTATAAACGCATCATGATATTGGACTAATTATTCTTCCTACTACAATTATTGATCTCTTTGATCAACGATAAATGTGACAAAAGTGAATTAAAATATCAAAAATTATGAATTATTGCAATATTTAGAATATGTGAATAAATATTTTAATGTTTTTGTAACTGCAATTATTTTCTTCAAACTGGTTTTGGTTGTTATGTTACGGGTTTCTTCAAGCGGTTTTTGGGTGAATATAAAACGTCTTTTTTTGAATTTGTAAAAATCATAACTAATAATAATATACATATTGAAATTAGTCAATGAAATATACGAAAATTTTAAGTAACAACTTGGTCTCTATACAGAACCCAAAATTAAAAAATAATTATGCATAAGCAATACCTAAATCATTAAAAGTCGAACATAACTCAACATCAAAAAAATCGATTTATGCCTCCGCAGAACTGGCATAACAAACAATTCTTTAATAATTTCTAATTTTTTTATTTTCTAACCATGTCATGCACTCACCTCAGATTTACTCTTCAGGAATTTCGCTGAAAATTCACATGGTCGAAGAGTTGATAGTCAAATTGAACAGTTTAAAATATTTTGGGCCCATGAGTAGTGATTGTTATAAAAATTAATTACAGTTTTGAAAAACAGGCCGCTCGTTATTTTGCGTCTACAGTTTTAATAGGTCTTTATGAGGTAATGTAAACATATCAAAACTAAAATCTATATGTTGCGTTTTTAATAAATTACTTTTTGGTTTAGATGTTGATTGCTTACCACTTTATCATTTTTGTGATACAACCTCTCCAAATTTAAAATGATTGCCTCGTTCTAGATGTATTTTTCGTTACTTTCTCAAATAGCACTTTTTCAAAGGTATCTATTTTGCTTTTATCGCTCGACAGCCGTGACGGCGTGAGTCCCAGGCCGTAGATATCTTCCGGCCTTTAAATCTGTCAGTGACTTTTTGCCTTGGTTGCGACTCCGTCGACAACGCTCCGTCATTTATTTTGCATGCATGCACTTAAAGGAAATTTTCGTACGCGCGCCAGATTTAAATATTAACGGCGTCACGGCTGTGACATCTGTACCGCTGGTAACTGTCAAGTGCCTAATGTTCCCGGATGAGGGAGGATAAGACACGGGAGCGAGGTCAGTATCGAGATCGAGATCGACGTTGTTGTATATCAAGTATAAGACACCAGGAAATATTTATTTTACCCCATATCTATCATAATATAATTGGTTTGCATAATAGAAGATAAATGAAGTTATATAATTTCGTATACCCGTATCAATATTGTAGTTAAATATCAAGATTTTTACTGCTGGCGCTACGTTTCTGACTATCATAATCATAATATATGGTCCGATGTTTGTGGTGACCCTAACAATAAGTGGAAATGGAACATGGCGCAATATTGTCTTATAACTGGGTCTTATATAGATTACCAATATTACACCTTTAACATATTAGCATATAAAAATAATATTAAACTCTCACTCATAACCAATATAGGCTTAATATAAATTAGCGATAATTACCCCACATTGAAAATCACCATAAGTTTAAAACTAGTGGAACGCATGACATCGTGCCTTAAGGCAAATTGCTGGAAATTCCCGTACCAAAAAAATTTTTTTAAAAAAGATTAACATTTTTGATAAAAAATTGCTCTGAAAAAAATAGACTTTTGAGAAACTATAAATTTTTGACAAAAATTTACTTTTTTTGAAACTATTTGAAGTGCGATCGAAATTTTTTAATAGCATTTTCCTTATGTCATAAGTCAATGTTGATACATTGTGAAAATCATCGAAATCGGAAACAAAAAAATTTCATCCAAAATTGGAATACAAAACGTGACCCTAGGGTCATGCTATAAATTCAGTTTTTTCTTATTTATTCGGCAACCGTTGAGAATATTAAAATGCAGTTTTTTTCACGTTATTCTCGCCCGCAAGACAATTCACCTGACGTCTAATTGAAGCTTCTACGTGCCCGGGAAGTGTGTGAAAAATTAAAAAAACTAACTAATTTTTCATCAATTTTTTGGGCATTTTTACTCGTGAAATCTTTAACCGCCTATAACTTTTGAACGAATCATCATAGGACATTGATGTTCCTAGATGAAATATTCTCTATCAAAAGATCTTTGACCCTGTATAAAAATTTTGAAAATACCTCTTACCGTTCGCAAGATATACCCCAAAAACAGTTTCAAATTTTCAAGTATGAAACAGTTAAAGGCCTACATCTCGAAAAATACTCAACATAGGGTCATGATGTGTATGAATGAAATATTCGCATTCAAAATATGTATCTGCGGGTGTAAAAATTTTTATGATAGCTGTAACCGTTCGCGAGATATTCGCTAAAAACCATTTGCTCCTTTTCACATATTAAAAATGCGTTTTTCTCGAAAACTATTTGAAGTGCGATCGAAATTTTTTAATAGCATTTTCCTTATGTCATGAGGTATCAACATTGTGAAAATCATCGAAATCGGAAACAAAAAATTTTCATCCAAAATCGGAATACAAAACGTGACCCTAGGTTCATGCTATAAATTCAGTTTTTTCTTATTTATTCGGCAACCGTTGAGAATATTAAAATGCAGTTTTTTTCACGTTATTCTAGCCCGCAAGACAATTCACCTGACGTCTAATTGAAGCTTCTACGTGCCCGGGAAGTGTGTGAAAAATTAAAAAAACTAACTAATTAACTTCCCGTAGGGTAAGTTATAGTAATCGCAAAAAATCGAAAATGAAAATTTTTATATATCTTTACGTTTCAGAGGTTTCTGAACATTTTGGCATACCTTAGAAAAACTGGATGTATGTGTGTGTGTATGTATGTATGTATGTATGTATGTATGTGTGTGTATGAATGTGCGGATACAAATTATTGTCGACGATTTCGGGATCAACCGATTTGAATAATTCGGAGACGTGCTGATTAGTTTTCGGCGAAGGCAGGTCTAGCCGTTCCGAAGATACGGGGCAAAAAGTGCCGAAAACGGTAACTCGGTTTTTAAGAGAACGGAGCGTCCGATTTTAATAATTCAAAAAACATTTTACTTGTATTGACAAGGTGAAGAATTGATCAAATTTTCATGAAGGCAGGTCTATTGGTTTCGGAGATCTAACGAAAAAAGTAAAAAAAAAATGCCATTTCGCGGTCAAAAATGATCATTAGACATATGCACATCAAATTATCAGATATTTTATAGAGATTTTAACAATAAGTATGAATTTTGTTTACATTCCTATGGGTTCCGTACCAATGTTTATCCGTTAGACAGTGACGCGGCGCTTACGCGCTTTATATTTTGTTTCTATGCAGTTGCGGCAGTACGATTGCTTTGAAAAAAAGTTCAGATCTTCCAAAATATGTCAAAATAAAGAAACCATTTTTTTTTTCAAAAAAAAATTTTTTTAGAATTTTTTTTTTTTTTAATTTTTTTTTCAAGAAAAAGTAATTCTTTGTCCAATTTATAGTTTCTCAGAAATCATATTTTTGCAAAGTAAAATTTTTTCAAAAATGTTAATCGTTTTTCAAAAAATAATAATTTTTGGTACGGGAAGTTCCAGCAATTTGCCTTAAGGCACGATGCCCTAATTGCCTTAAGACAGAATTCCACTTACAGCTAGTTTTTTATTGTTTTCGTATGATCTCTCTCTACATCATGATGACTTTACATGAAAGAATATTGTTCACACGCTCGTGGTAACATTGTGTGGTATTTTCAAAGAGTATAAACGCAGGAAAAGCATCTATGATGTCATTGAAATCCACAAATTGCCACGTCGTGTTTTGCCTTGGTTCCTTTATATACATTAGAGTTATATATAGCGTTCGCGCTAGAAAACATATGCCGGACTGGGGCTATAAACAGCACGTTTTCGGCGTCCGTTACGCGTCCTGATTAGTATTATTTCGGTGTCTCTGCTCCGAAGATTTAATCAACAAGTGTATTATAGCAATAAGCCATAAATAGTGTTTGTGTGTGCCCTTATGATTGACTTAATGCTCTTGTGCTTCATATGTATGTATATAATGTATATGTGTTTGTAATATACAGCAGGGATGTCAATAAGCATCGATTTTGAGATACTCAGGGATACTCATTGATCAACATCATGTTTGAAAGATGCATTAATGCAATGCATGCAGGTTTGGCCTTTATTTAACCAGTTAACTGTGATTGACGAACAAACTGGCCATGAAAAGTAGCAATATTTTGTGTATTGAGAAGTGTGCTCGTCATGTATATAAAACTTTTATCATTGGCTACTTAGATTTCATATTTGGTAAAGAAAAAAAGCACAAAAATACATGATGTCGTCATTATATCTACTATAATCAAAAAGTGCGTATAGGAATACTATTTCTTCATATTGAAATGCTGTTAGAATAATAATTGATTGGCTTTTGGAGTTAGTATTAATAGTAGGATTTAGGGTTTATACAAAAACCGACATTTCAGAAAACCGGTTTTCGAATTTTAATTTTACTAAAAAAAAACGGTTTAACCGGTTTTTAATTTTATATAAAAAATAAATTTTTACTCGAATATTCTGTAATTTATCCACACATTTAGTGTAATTTATAGCAGTATATGACTGAAATTATTTATTGTTCAATTTTATAGATAGTAAACAAAATTATTTTAATTTTAATTAGTAGAACCAAAAAATAATAGTTTATCTTGATTAAATAACTTTATATAATTATTCGTTATTCATGCATTATTTTCACATATAAGAATGAAAATATTTTTATGATAGTAAAAGGAAATTTTTTTGAATAAATAAAAATAATACATTTTTAAATTTAAAAAAATCATTAAATTAATATAAAATAAAAAAATATTAGATACATGTTGATACATACTTGTAATTTAAACATTCTAATTGTTTTTTTGTTTAATAAAATATGATTTCAAAAAACTGAGAACGTTTATCAAATTGCTACTTAGACGTGGCTTTTGTTTACTCACAAAATTTCTTGAAATAGAAACTCTCATACTTGCGACCAATTTATGCTTAATTGTTTTTAAATACTGATATAATAATTCTAAGTTTTTTGTTCTTTGTGGCTTCTAGGGTTTAAAACTCTTTTTTAAGTTAGAGTAAAGTTACTTTTTCAAGAAAAAGTTCCACTGATTTAAATTAATATATACACTGGTATAAAAATCTAAATTAATATATACAAAACCTTTCTGGAAACTATTGCAGACTGATTAGATATGAAATGCTATTGAACCGATATGATTTCAAGAATCAAAACGCTTTCATCTATATTTTATATTTGGTTATATTTGTCATTTTCCACATATACAGTAAAAACCGACTTTTTTCGCTAAGAAACCGGTTTTCGAATTCCATAATTTTCGCCAAAAAACCAGTTTTTAAAACCGGTTTTTGAAAACCGACAAACCCTAGTAGGAATCATTCCGGTTCTTCGCGATCAAGAACCAAGATTTCTAACTAAGAGATCTTTACTCCTATTCTAGTTTGACAGCCCTTGCACATATGTGGTATAATACCGTTCATTTATCCCTTGAAAAGATCTACGATGTGTTTGGAATCCTTTCATAAGGCGTTAGGAACTTTGCACTGAGCTCCGGAACAAGTGTCTGGCTTGAATACAAGTGCGACTATTGTCAATTACAAGTGGTGTTGTGCCACCAAGAGACGTAATGAATGGAACTCTTTTGTTATTTCTGCAGCCGTTTGTGGCACGACTCTCTTTATAACTGAACTTTGTTTGAGATGATTTACTTTACGCTTTCATAAGCCGTAATATTTCCTCTGCATGTTTTGTTTAATAGATATGTTTAAATGCAAAAGTCGTACATAACGACCAAGGTAAAATTGAAACGGATGAATGTATGTTCTTTTTATTAAATTTTTGGTTAATTAAATAAATGGTTAATCATATATTTATAATATAAAAATTCGAGTTTTTATCTAATTAATTCAATGGTGATTGAATTTATAGTAAATTAGATTTTGATCTCTGCACAGCGTTGAATTATGAAAAAAGAACTAAAAACAAAAATACAAAAATAAATATAATATTTGTCATAAAATTCTTTATTAAGTCTATTGGTGGTCAATGTTTAAATTTTTGGTTATTCATATTTATCCTCATACGATAATGATGGCCCATTAATCAGTTGATCGATTTTTTTAAGATTTTTGTACCCCCCTCCCGCTTGGTGATATGTGGTGTTATCAAAATGACTCTGCCCTCCCCCAACAAATATCACGTGTATTTTTAGTTAGGAAAAAAAAACTGTAAATTTTTGGATTTTTTTCTAAATGTTTGGATTTTTTTAAAAAAAATCGGGTAAAAAATAAATACACATGATATCTTACTACACCCTTGCTTTCCCAACGTGATATTTTGTAACTTTTTGTCAAACCCCCCTTCCCCTAAAAACCCCACGTGAACGATGCCCACAAAAGAGGGTAGTTTTTCTGCACTATTTATTAATTTCCCATAGGGTAAGTTATAGTAATCGCAAAAAAATCGAAAATTAAAATTTTTATATATATTTACGTTTCAGAGTTTTCTGAATATTTTGGCATACCTTAGAGAAAATGGATGTATGAGTGTGTATGTGTGTGTATGTATGTGTGTGTGCGTGTGTTCGGATACAAATTTTCGTCGACGATTTCGGGAACACGGATGAAGCGATTTGAATAATTCAAAAAAAATGGATTCGTATTGATAAGGAGACGTGCTGATTAGTTTTTGGCGAAGGCAGGTAAAGTCGTTCCGAAGATATGGGGCAAAAAGTGCCAAAAACGGTAAAAGAAGTAAATTTTTGTCAAAAATTTATAGTTTCTCAAAAATATAATTTTTCAGAGTAAATTTTGTTTCGAAAATGTTAATCTTTTTAAAAAAAAAAAAATTGGTACGGGAAGTTCCAGCAATTTGCCTTAAGGCATGATGCCATGCACCCCACTAGTTTTATTTTAAAGTTACAATTTTTTTAAAACTATGGTGTTCGAGCCTCACAAATTTTATTCATCTATCTTTGTCTACCTGACACAATAAAATAATTTCCTACCCTAGTATAGGTACTAAGCTAGTTATAAGAAATTATTCATTCTGTACGCATAACTTGAACCGTGAACATCAAACAAATAAATACTATTAATAACTAAACCAACTTATTTAATCTACTTATTTTTAAAGGTCTGATATAGCCATTTTAATAATAAATTATATCTGGTCCTTCGAGGTAGTAAAGTGTCCGTGTGTAGTGATTTTTAATTGACTTGTTTAATAAACATTGCGCCGGGCGCTTAAATATGGTTCATCATATTATCGGTGCAAACATGAGTAAATTACTTTTATTACGCATGAAATCTTAATTCTAATTACCTTGTGCAGATGGTATAGCACTGTTATCTGGTTAAAGATAAATTTCTATATTACGTCAATCAAGTCGATTGACAAATTTAAAATTCGAGCCGTTCCCCGATATAACTTGTAATGACAGAGTTATATACAGTTGTATCATCGGATTATTCGCTATAAAATGGTTTCTGAAAATGGGATGTCTTTCAGTCGGGGCTTTGAAAGGGATTGATATGGAAGAAGGACGTGACGGAAAGAGTGAGAACGTGTAACGTAGGCACGAACTCCTGGAGGCAAGTGCCAATAACGTGTGATTGATGGGAAAGCTCTCACAACTCACAACTACACTCGGCGGCTCAATATTGCGCTCGTTCGATGTTGTTTGCCGATAAATATAACTATTGCCGATCACGTTTTATTTAACAAACTTTCTTCGATATATTTATGAAAGTTAAAGGTTAATTCGCAAGATATTTAACTATCAAAGGACGAACCTTTAAACTTGCTACTACTTTTCACACGACCTTGGAGTACAACTTTGTATTCACACCTCTTAAATATCCGATAATTAAATAATCGTAAATCATAAGATATCATCATGAAACTTTAAAACAGGGCTCACTAAACTATAGGAGAGATTTTAATGACAAATATTTATATCATTTTATAACATCATGTCTTGATTTTTTTATGTTCTCAGCAAAATCTCAAACTAGTGGGGTGTATGGCGTCGTGCCTTAAGACAAATTGCTGGAACTTCTCGTACCGTAATGAAATGTTCGAGGAATACTGAGATTATTATCAACATTGTAACATTGCCTAATATTTTATTTATATAAACAGAATTGTAAAGTTAAAATTATTTGTTTAAAGTATATTAGAACTTTAGTCAGAATTAAAAATAAAATCTGAATTATTTTCGATATATAAAAAAACTAAAAAAAAAACTTGTTACAATTTTTTTTCCAAAATCAATTATTTTGTTAAAACAAGCTGAAAGTTTTTTGAATCTTTTGAATTGGACGCTTAGTTCTCTCAAAAACTGCCATTTTTTGCACATTTAGCTTTGTATCTTCGAAATGGCTGGGCCTGCCATTGCCAAAAACTAATAATCGCTTCTTCCAATCATTACTAAGTGAATGTTATTTAAATCATTCAAATCGGATGCTCCGTTCAATCAAAAACTCGATTTCTATTTTCTGCACTCTTTGCTCCGTATCTCCGTAACGGCTGGACCTGCCTTTGCCAAAAACTAATCAGCTCATCTCCCTATCAATAGGAATCAAATTTTTTTTAACCATTCAAATCGGTTGATCCGTGCGCCCGAAAACGTGACTGGAAGTTTGTATCCATACTTACATACACACACACACATTCATTTTTTCTGAGGTATGCCAAAATGTTCAGAAACCTTCAAAACGTCGAGAAATGTAATTCGAAATCAATTTCGATTTTCGGCCCATTACAATAACTTACCCTACGGGAAGTTAACACACTATAGGCGGGCCCCGTAAAATTACTCTTCAGACCAAACTGATATGTGTAGCGGGCAAATCGCGAGTAACACGAGTACGCTTTGCGTCGCCTCGCATGATCACAACCATTTTTTTATAACTCAATTTAAAAAAAAAAAACACAAGGTTGTTTTGAAACATAATAAATTTATTTAAATAATGTATAATTAAACATAAAACTAACAAAAACAATTAACAAAAGTAGATATATAAACTAAACAGTTTTACTTACATTAGTACTTATTACATGTGTGAAATTTATGGAAACATTCACCCTTATGAAGAGGTACGCTACATAACTGGCACATAAAACACGTTAAACTCTTTTTTTTATGAGTAGCACAAACATGGCATTGTCTTTGGGGATGTATTTTCTTGCCACCCGTTATTTTTACAATGTTATGTTTACTGGCATCCAGTAATCTCTTTGGGAATATATTTCTTCTATAAGATGTACTTGGTCCGGGATCATCAATGTTATCTTTAACATTTTCATTTATCCATACTTTGGCCACATCGTGCAGAAAAGTTTTGTATTTTATTTTTGAATTTGCATTCAGAGTTTGAAAAACTCTAAAGGCATTAAAAAGAGCTCCATTAATTAAAAACATCACTGTCCTTTTTGTCCATTTTTTTGTGCGTCGTATAATAGAATAATATGATAGGTACTGATCAGCTCGATCAACACCTTTCATAAATTTATTATACTCTACAACGCATGTTGGCTTCCAAATATTTTGTTTCGTATTCCAATCTACATTTCTGCTTTGTATCACACTGGCTGAATGAATTGTTGATATCATTCGAACCAGTCTTTTTGATTGCCAACATTGTACAAGAATATCTCCTCGGCGACGAAACACAGATTCATCTCTTCTCAGGGTTATATCTTGTAAATATGGAGGAAGTTCTCTATTTTTGCGTATAGTACCACAACTTCGAATTCCATGTTGTAAAAGGACTTGACAGGTATCGACACTATTGTAATAGTTGTTCATATAGACATGATGCCACAAGTTTTTATAGGGCTGTAGAAGGCGTATAATTGTATCTTGAAGCCGACTTCCTTCACCATGATAAATTTCATAATTGCATATATATCCTGTTTTTGCTTCACAAACCATTCGAATTAGAATTCCATATTTGTTGATTTTTGAAGCATTATACACCTTGAATAATAAGCGACCTCTCCATGGCATAATACTTTCATCTAATGACAAGTCTCGTTCTGGCTTGTATACTTGTTCAAATTTTGTTTTGAAATAAGACACTATTGGACGTATTTTATTAAGGCGATCTCTTTCATTGGCGTTATTTTCATTATTAGAAAAATGCCAAGCATACCATATTTGGCGAAAACGGTCTCTACTCATCACTTGGGCAAAAATTGGGGTTTCAATTGTTCTGTCTGTGGACCAGTATTCATCCCTATTCTCCTTACGAACTCTGCCCATAAGCAAAAGTAATCCCAACATTTTTTTTAATTCTACCGCAGATACGTCTTTCCATTTCAAAGATTTTGCACTGTCTTTAAAACGATCAATATTTTGTGAATGATAACGATTACTTTCTTCGGCCATATAGTCAAACAAATCATTACCCAAAAATAGCTGAACCACTTCACTTACACTTTGTGGATTATTTGGTTTCAAAACCACGCCACTTTGACCTAAAAATGGTTCAATATTCGGATGATTGTCAAATTCTGACCACTCCACTTCTTCACTGTCACTACCTTCAGAATCACTGGACATAATTGGTAAAACTCTACGTCTTCTAGGATTAAAAAAATCTTCATCACTCTCACATTCACTATCAAAATCAGGGATATCCAAATCACTTCCAATTTGTGACAAATTATCGGCGTAAACCTCACTATCGCTATCCGATGCCATTATTTTATTATTGCAAATAATAATTTAAAAAAAGAGATGTTGAACCGTATAAATCTTTCTAATAAATGAAGTATTTTATAAAATATATATTGAACACCCTTTTGTTGTAAATTCTGCATATTTATCTTCAAAATAAATTGAACATAAAAAGAAACTTGAAGATAAAACATATTGTTTCTTATCCTTATCCTAATTCTAAAAGTCTTACAATACCAAATATCAATTGAATCTCGAAAAAAGTACCAGCTATTCTTTCAATATCATATGCAAACCGATCCCATAAAAGTATTTTCACCCGCTTTCAATGTTAGTTTATTCAAAGCGTAATAATACCATGCCCGCCGATAAGCAACAATCCTCGCAGAACGTAATTTTACGGGGCCCGCCTATAGTGTACATACATTTTCATATATATATTGTTACTAAATATATAAATCATTTAAAAACATTAATTTATTTTTTATATATGTGGGGTCGTCAAGAAACTCGCAATCGTTAATGGGATCGCAAAGGACAAACGTTTGAGAAGCCCTGCTTCATATGTTATTCCGGAGTATTTTGACATCAACCAATGCTTTACTAATTAACTATCATAGTTCAGTATTATGTAATAATAATTAGACTACGATATTTTAAATATTTATAATTGACAAACTAGTAGTTCATGGCATGGAGCCTAAAGACAAACTGCTGACACATCCCCTATACTGAACAAACATTTGCGAAATGAAAATAATCAATAATCTATAAAAATTTATTAATGATTGATAACATGATCTAAAAATTTCAAAATAATAAGTAAATACTGTAAATTTCATCATCATCTTTCCTAAATCCTTAATATAAGAGCATATATTTGGGCGACGACCTTTATCTATGTTTACACCGTCGATACAAGAAATATGCTTTTTGAATCATTCTAATCGGATGCGCCTTTTTCTCAAAACAGCTATACTTTGCACTTTTTGTTGCTGCAACTGCCTGCGCAAAAATGTATAATAATGACTAGCAATTATTCACTCAATCATTGCTAATAGAATGTTTTGGGATCATTCTAATCAAACGTAAAGTTCTCTCAAAGCCTCGTTGTTTTGGCATCGTGGACGAAAAATTGTATCCAAACATACACATCCAAAATATGCTAAAAGGTTCAGAAACCTTAGAAACGTAAAAATTTGCATAAGATTTTGTTTTTGATTTTTTGTGATTACTTTAATTTGCCTTGCGGGAAATAAAAACTTTCAGATTAGTTCTTCCATAAATTTTAAAATTTACTTTGTAATTTATACAGGCTTTTGAAAAATGTCTAGAAGTAATATGAGGTTTCAAAATTTTTATAGTTTTAAAGTTGATTGAACTTTAGATATAACTATCAATGAATTATATATTGGTTTGTCATTTACTTTATAACATTCTGATGTAAAACTATTGGAACTAATATGTTGTTGTAGACTCTCGATTCATTGTCAAATTTTAACACTATTCGGTAACATTTTCATATAATTGATAGCAAACTCTGCCTATCTGAATAACCTTTTCTACCCTTTATTATACCTATTACAATCCATTATCATATCAATGTGATCTATTTGTTAACTACTACTATGTTATAAAAAAGCTTGAGGTAATTCATCAATATACTGTTGTGTCACTACTACGAGGTGGGGCGCGTCAAAATATTTACAACGAATGCATTTGCCATTTACCACTCACCATTTACCATTTAGCATTTACCATTTGAAACCTGGAACTGTTGATTGACAATATTTTTAACTGATGCCAATTGAACACATTCAAAATGCGGTTTTCCAATTTAATCAATGTCTGTCACCGGTGCCTACCTATCGTCTACTTCAAAATAATGCGCATTCGACGCACACATTGTATGATAGATAACGTGTTTAAACCAATAGGCGTTGGTTATACTATAGGTACAAATGTATATAAAATAATAAATTCGTATTCGGTTCATATTTTATATAAATACTGTTCATCACTCACTCATTTCATATAACGACTGCACGATTGTTCGCGTCAATTAAAAGTTTTGCGAACTGCCATCGGTAATACAGTTTGAATTTAATTTGAGAGATTTAATAACAGAACTAAATTAGCGATAAATAAAAATATATTTTATCGATAGACTGTATTAGGTATTAAATCACATGTACTTAATTTGGCTATGAAATTTTGTATAGAACCAGCAGTGCCCGATTAGGCGTTACTGAGTTATGCATATAAATAAAAATATAAACGTAAATGCGATTCTGTTACATCTAGTTATCTATGAGATAGAACTGTATCAGATGCATCTTTGAGTGAACTTTTAGCATCCCATTTAGCATCCCAATATATAATACAAGTCTATAGGCATATCAGCAGTAATTATACTGTAAAATGTGTTTACTAAATTTCATTTTTTATCAATTATTATCTTTCTTCTAGGTACGAGTTTGTTCGCCGTGGCCGCTCACGAGTTTGGCCATTCTCTCGGCTTGGCCCATTCCACCGTCCAAGGAGCCCTTATGTACCCTTGGTATCAAGGCCTACCCAAAAATTTCAAACTTCCCTACGATGATATAAATGGGATACAAAATATGTATGGTGAGTCTAAATCATTAAAAATTTATTTTAAAGTTAATTAGGTAGTAATTATGAACCCTAATATGTGCGGCAGTATGCTTTGGGGCTTTGAAAATATTTGCCTTGATCAATAAGAATGTTTATTTCTAGATACCAACGATCCGTTGAGGCTAAAAGTGTGTTTATACATTTATGTGTCTAATATAATATATATCATGCAATTGGGTTTCTGATATATATCATGTTAATATATCTCTATTGATTTGATAGTTTAATTCAGTGATGATCCTACATAAACACTACATAAATCACCTATATTCACCAATATCAATAAATCCAAAATATAAAATGGAACATTTCGTTACTTTTATAAAACGAGTAATAATTTTATTACTACGAGTAATTTTTTTTATAATTTTAATTGAACAGCGGTCAGAGCTTATGGGTTCTATGAGCTGTTGTGATTAATATCTTACAAACTACGAATATATAAATTAAAATTTGATATAGCAATATAAATTTTAATCGTATTCATAGATTATTTAACAAAAACATTACAAGCATTCACTTGTTTGTTTGGGTTATGTTTCTATCATTTATCTCGAAATTAAAATGTGATGTAAAATATTATTCATATAATAATTATTTACCTATAGTGATCGCAACACAAAAGAAACACGTAGTATGCACGGCAGTATTATCATTAAATAGAAAATACCAGTCATTAAATTTTTATTCATATCACATAATAATACCTTTATAATTTCAAATCACCGCTCGCCGCCGGACATTTGAATTAAACCAATTTTTTTAATAATATTTTAGGTCAATCGTAATTCCGTGGACAAATAAACCCGCAGCATTTGCGGAAATCAGTTATAAAAACATATTAGCGACGCATACAGAGCGAAAGGGCTCTCTGACAATCCATTATGTATTGATAGACACAATATCCGAACCGAATAGACGCAATATAGTTCAGCCAGGGGTTGCCAACCGGTAAAACGACTCTTACGGGCCAATTCTCACTCAAAATAGACCAATGTTAATGGAACGCTGCGTTTTTCATAAATAATAGTACTAAAAACTGTCAAAATGTATTTTTTGTATATGTTATTATGATACATCACAAAGATGCACTTGTGATAAGATTATTTTTTTGACGTTTTCCAGGTTAGGTTTTATACCTGAAATGTCTAACTGCACAACAACATAGCATTTTGACAGTTTTTAGTACCATTTTATATGAAAAGCGCACCGTAACAAATCCTCATCATAAAATTGGTCTAGTAATTAATACGGCACAATTGCCGCATTAATCTTTATTAGATTTTTTTTGTTATCATTATTTTAATTTTATTCATAATTTGACCTTTTCCTGCTTCATTATTTATCGCTCTGTGCTAATTTGTTGAAAATTTGAATTTATTGTAGTTTTTAATTCTTCAGAAGTGTAGTTCATAATTTTAAAATATTTTTTTTATAATTATTGAATAATTTTATAATATATTGTGTTACAAATACGGATTACTGCGGATTACTGAATCGTACAGCAGAGTCACTCCTGCGGAAAATTATGTATTATTACAATAATTGCAAAAATAATTTATGTTTCTCAATACTATCACTTTACATCGTGTTGTTAGAGGTAAATGATACTTACTCTTGATTTTTCGTAATTACATTTTCTTGTTATATATTTTATTATAATATGTCTTGTATAAATAACAAAAATTTTGAGGACGAACATCTAGTTAAACAAGACCTGCGAAATCTATATAAATTAAGTATTCCTTAAATATATTAAATGAAAATTTGTAGGTGTAAATGTGCAATAAATACGTGACTACAGTCTGTAGTCTACAGATAAATATATTAAGAAGTTGCCCATCTCTGATGTTCCCAAACCTGTGAGTATACGTTGTGTATATATATAAAGCGAGGTGTATTTCCTATCCAGCTATATTATGCAGAAGCCGTATGTACAAATTGAATTTGTAACATTAACGTATGTTCAGAGAGGCATTATTGCAATTAGCATGTCCATTGTGCCCGACGCAGTTCCACCGCGTATTTACAATGGCCCAATGTACACACAATCTACGTTATTTATCTTAATAGAATTTCATGAGTTTTGATTTCATTGAAATCGACGGCAAATATAATGTCACGACCAACACTCCGACGAGGGATGTTGAATTTTATCGATATATCGAAACCTAACTCTTTTCAGTATCCAAATCTGTTTTCCGTTGCTGGTTAGATATTTTCGAACAATATAAACCAGATATATTCCACTTTACAACCGCAAGGTAGTAAAGACAAACCCATGTTGGAGGCAACCTGATACCGTGTAGATAAAAGTAAATCCATTTTACTTGAAAATATAAATTAAAAATATGCTTCCAAATTAGAACAGTCGTTTGATGCACTACCGTTGAAAAAAGTATAAGTATGAAGTCTCGAATATAATTGGGTATAAAATAAAACTAATGTGCATATTTTGTTAATTGCTCTACCGAGTCTAATAAATAAAACATGATAATATCTTAGTCTACAACTAATGAAGGCACTCATAAAATTCTTTCAGAATTTATTCGATAAATTAAATTAGATTTTGTAAATATATTGAGTGAGCTTGTATATGTGCACAAATGACTAAATCCATATTAGAACCTTAGTCCATAAAAAACACTTTGACAAAAAAGTATCCAAAAAGTATTCAACTTTAATAAATATTTATGCATCAATAGACGTAGTTAGTTAAATTTTTTATCACAATAGTTCATAAAACCCTTGATTTCTGATCGCTGTTCAATAAATTAATATATTTTGATTATTAGCACACTACATGCCAATGGTTTTGTTACAGCATTAACTTAAATTGTAGACTAATTAGATAAACAGAAAATATAATCTTTTATAAACCTATGCCATAAAAATGTCGTTTAAAGGTCGAACTTACCCCTCTACATATTTAATCTAAGGATGGGTATTAAATAATAGCTAGATCTTTTGTTTTTTTTTAAATCTTTTTAATGTCAAGGATTGTCAATTCTTAGATGATATTTCTTTCTCAATTTCTTGATTATATCTTTCATATTCCGATTGTTAAGTCGTTATTAATAGTACGATGTATTAGTTTTAGATGTTAAGATTTTATTTTTATTCTTTTATACTATGTTTATATTTTTCAATACGCGAAATAAGCAAGTACAAATCCTATAATTTGAAGACTTTTTATATGCGTCATCGTTTTGATGACGTTTATCGATACTCGCATTTAATTAAATAGCAGTCAGAAAATAATAAAAAATATAAGCAATTGTAGTTGTTTTTAGAACTTCACTAATAGTTCTGGAGTTCTACATACATGACGTTTGTGGAGGTCACTCCATTTTAATTGATTAGTTCAAAGAGGTGCTTTTTCTTCAATGTTTTGAAAGTTGATGTTTCTAATAAGGAAATGAATGCAGGATTATAGTTGTTGATAATCTTATCGTGATGGATACCACTTCTGTTTTGCACTTTCTCCTGGACAGTGTCAATTTTCAGATTGTTGTGCAGTGCTATGGTCTCTGGTTACTAATATACCAAGATGTATTTGCAATACACCTCAGAATTTTTGACTGGTTCTTTTGGATATATGAAATTCTTGATCTATTGGCGAAGCCCCACAACTCATCGCTTCAAGTCCAGATTGATTTTATTTTCGCCTTATTTAGTAGTCTTTTGTTTTCTAATGTTGATTTAGATTTAACTTTGATTATCCAGAACAGTGATTTCATTTTAGTTTCCATCTGTTTCAACCGTTGATGTGAGTAATCTAATATAATTTCAAAATGTACAAAATATTAGTGAAACATCTAAAATAATGTAAAAATATAGAGCAGATCATAACCCCTAAACCTTAACCACTAATTTATAATTAAATATTTATACTAAAATTATATTTTATATTAACTACTATATGAAGAGGGTGCAAATGACCTTTCGGGTGAACCATAAATAAATAAAGTAAAAAAATATTCGATACAATTTTCGACTTCAACATCCCCAGTATTGATTCGAATATATAGCGTCGGATAGCATATGCATTCGTTTCGAAAGCCATTTTAAATTAAAAAGAGAACCGATAGTGAATAATAGAAAACTCTATTGCCGCCCGTAGGACTGTTAGCGTACGCCCACGCGCTCGCCTCGTCTCCTCCACACACGTAGACCGACTAGGTGACCGACTTTTATGGAAGAGTACTTAAATTATTGTTCTGAAATTGTGCTAACAGCACGTACGATAAGATACATTTATAATTTTAATGGCTTTGTACTGCAAGCCAAATACTGTTTCCTCGAATTTATCTTCCCTTTGTTAAAAAGTGCTTCGTGTATCTCCTGAATTGCGCATCTGGTGAAGAGCGTTCTGAGAAACTGAAAAATTACGAGTATCTGGTTCTTGCTTTACGTGAAATTGGGTACTGGGGCATGAGACATGAATGGGTTGATTTGCTGATAATTGATAAATTAACGAGTGGTGTATGGCATCGTGCCTTAAGGCAAATTGCTGGAACTTTCCGAACTCTAATGAAATGATCGAGGAATATTAACTGTTTTCAAATAGATTATTATGAATACTGTAATATTTTCTAATATTTATAAGAATTATATAAACTGAATTATTTTCGACATACAAAAAAATTAAATATTTAAAAATTAAGCTCTACGATTTAAATAAAAGAACATACACTTAAACAGTCATCACGGTACTATTTTGTTAAATTTGGAAGAATCACCATATCACTGATAACGTAATCAATTGATTATACCGACAAATATTACCATGATATTTTCTCTATCTATTTTCTACTTATACTATCAAATAAGAAGTACTTTAACCTATTGCCATTATTTTTATGTCGCATCGTTTAAGTAATGATATCCGATGAAACGAATAGTAAATACACAAATAATAGCTTATTTTGTATGCATTACCTCGTAAGTTAATATTGACAAATAACATAAGAATTTCGAAAATAGAGCAGTATTGGAACAGCTAATAAGATTATGTATGTACATATTTACATATTCTTATGAATCTAAAAATACCAGAGTTCAACGATCGAGTTGCACAAACTGAAGTGACCTTAGTGAACCGAACTATAAAAGCGAATGTTTCACAAAGGCTGCTATTTAACTACCTATATTGATAACTTTGTATTGAATGCCTGCTGGTTCAGAGGTATAAATACGCAATAAAATACAGACGCATGTACATATATTCTAAATATATATTGACAATGTCAGCACCCTTTGTGAAATCATTTTTGTATCAACAAATGTTGTAGTTGAATTTTTTGTTGGAGCACATTCTGGTTTGTCAGAATGATTTTATTTTATTTCATTTGGTTCGTACTGCTGAATGATGACACATATTTGGTACCAAAACTTATTTGACTTAACTAACTACGCCGTATTCTTAGATGGCAACCAGAGCAGTTGTTCTGTCTTCATAAAATAAGATATAAATAATGCTCTAGAATAACCATGGACTACTGGCAAATGTTAAAATTTTTACTCACTTTACCCAAGTACAATGTATATAGAAATATCTTATTGTCAAGCACTTTGCATTACCCAGTCTGGTATCATCTGATGTCCGAGGTTACATACTCAAAATCTGCGCATTGCTACGAACTTTTGTCTAATTAATGAAGTAATTTGATGTAAAAAATGCGGTAGTCTGTAATTCTAGCTTGTATTCTATGTCATCGTACAGCTTGTACTAGTGTATCGGGATTAAACGAAGTATGGCATTTCTCAAACATCCTCTGCCATAAACTTGCAGCTTCGGAGCTGCGCTATTTATTTAATCATGATCAAATTTAATCGCACACTATGATTAATTAGTGCATGTCTCTCAAATCCTCGCATGCGAACGTAGTCGGGGCGCACTTACAGATGGCGATCGATAACACCTCATAAGTCTAACACAATTCGTGTACATTTCTATTGAATAATTAATGTTGATACGGTATAAACTACAATCATGCTTATTTAGTAATGAACGCTCGCTGCATGTTTCTGGCATTTATTAATAAATAAGAGATAACGTATAACGTAATGTGAAGTGTAATCATATACCTTCTCTACCATGTCTGCAATAAGTGTTCTTGAAATTAAACCCTGAGGTACGCCTGTTTTTTAAACCACGCCTATCAACTCTGCGCTAATATATGAATAATTACCAGTGATATTAGATTGCATCTACTATCATGATCTAAAATAAATCTATAAAGTCTACTTTTCTAATGCCTTATCGTACAGGTTCTATGATATTGGTTTTATCATAAACTCGTAGCACTAACACAAATATAGGCAGGTTTTTTGTTTAAATTTTCATAACCAGACTTATTATTTCTTGAGATACAATTATTACAAATGCCTTGTGTTTCAAATACGTATTTCTTGTGCAGATTTTTGAACTGCCCAACCAATAAAATATTCGAACTTGACGAGAGATTTATTTAGGTTTGAAAAATATATTCGCAGATTGATGGAAATCTATTTTCTATAATCTAGTACACTTTGCTATGACAACGACGATTTGTTATTTTACTATGAACCGATTTCCAGTAGTATAGATCTAGAGATGGAACTCCTGTTTCTGCACTCCCTGCGTTTCGTTGCCTAAGTGGCTTTAGTTATGACGGGGACTTGTTTTACGGGCTGTCGCTTCTTCCCTGACATGACATGATTATATTTTGGAGGTAATGGAAAAGTTTGTCAACTGCGACGATACACAATTCCCATGCTGTATGATAATCAAAGATAACTGACGATTCTGCCTTGTTGACATGTGTATTTTGAAATAGGTCTTTTGTCGAATATTTTGATGTGTGTTTAACAAAATTGGTACATATTTACAGATCTTATTTGTTAAACTCTTCTAGGTAACTATTTTATAGAATTTAGGTAAATTGAAGATTATGAGATTTTTTTAGATGCATTTAAAGTTCCAAAACCTAATGAATCTAGAAAAGCTTGTTATCTATCCTTTTAAGTACTCTCTTCTTTAAAGGATTCAAGGCTTCATTTTTTTGCTTGTAGCGCCTTTCAATTGTTTTATCTTTTTTATTGTATAAAAAAAATATACAGGTTTGTTTCTGCTCTTTGTTAAATGCGACTATCTTCTATCTTTTTCTTAAAGGTGAACATATGCCCTTCTTCTTATATATTACGATACTGTCTCACTCCACATTTTGCTTGGTTTTCTTGTTTTACTTAATAACTACAGTCTTACCTCTTGTTAACAAGATTCTACATTCGCTGCTCTACGTTTACAAGAACTCATCGATCATCGTTAATCAGAATTTCAATTTCAGTTATCTTTAATAGGCAACAGAGTTTGCTACACGCATGTTAGAATTTGTTATTTTAATAATACTTTCAGAAGTTTGCAAATTATTATAGTAGACATAACATTATTGCTGGTTTTAAACATAGCTGTTTTCGAGGAAATGTTCACGAGAGGTCAAATTTTGGGCTATCACTAATTAATCACGTTTTTGGCCAAGATTGACATCAAACAGAAATTTTAACTTCAAGTTATAGATATCAACTATAATCTTATATATAAATATTTATTATTTATTTTCAGGTCCTAGAGAAAGGCAATGGGCTGAAATGCCACCTTACCATCATCGTCCCCCCAGCACGACCACAACAACAACGACAACGACTACAACTCGAATGCCGTGGAAGGATCCACGACGAAGAACAACCGCCGCTCCTCCGCGCACTCGGCCAACCAGCAGGCACTACAAACATCCTCACCAGCCACATTATCCCAGTTACCCCGGTTATCCCAGTTATCCCAATTATCCTAACTATCCTAAACCTGAATATCCTGTGAAACCAAAAGGAGAGAAACCTCGTATACCAGAGAAGCCGAGATATTATCCTAGAAAGACGACTACAAGTACGACCACGATCAGGCCCCATGTGACGACTAGGAATCCGAGGTTTGAGCCTGCGGAACCTGGCATGCCGGATACTTGCGACACAAGTTATGATGCAGTGTCTGTTATTCGTGGGGAAGTTTTCATATTCAAGGGAAAGGTTTGTGCAAATTATTTATATACAACTATTATTTAATCTTTTTTAGTCAAAGGCATGTTTTTTGAAGATTTAAATAGTAGAGATTCATGTAGTGATATTTCGTATCACCAAATTTGCATTCTTCAATCGGAATCGAACCGCGATGTTCAGTTAGATATTTCTCAGCAAACACGGTTCAAAAGCCAAGATTCAAAATTTTTCCAGATGTTTAACTTTATTACCTTCCTAAAACGAATATTGAATAAAAAGCCAGATACAGCATAAAACCCAAAATACGTATCGCAATAAAATACTAATGGCAAGCGAATTTTAATATCGCGAAACTCAGAATTCTGAATAGCTACGATACGGGTGTCCGTACGATAATTCGATATCGATGAATACATATGTGCGGCCGCAGAATAATAATATTTCATTTTCCACGCCACACATATATTACATATACAAATTTTGTTTTCTTTCCAACTCGAGAGGAACGGCGTTCATAATAGATACGTTTCATTGACATTTGAATGATCTGGATTCCCTCATGTGTGCTTGAAATTTAATAAACGATTCCGGGTTAAATTGAATTCAGAGTTCGTTCATTCTATGGTGTTCCGCCGCCGCCTGTTTGTGCGCATACATTAACCGGGATATTTGTTACATGCTCATATTTGTTCAAAACGAAACTGTGTTAAAGGGTATAAATTAGATTTCAATGCAAATCTCGAGTTTGAGATCAGCATAATTAAATATTTACTAAGTCGTCAATTGGAATGACAGCATGAAGCATAATTAGAGCTGAGTTGAGGATGTAAAATTTTATCTTCGCACATGTATAGAGCACTGTCGTTTATTGACGAGCGTACATCTTTTATATTTAATTTAATTATTAATTTCCCGAACGAGAAGTTTATGTTTTCGTAAAAAAATCCAATTTGATTTTTTTGTTTTCTCGACGTTTCAAGCTATTCTGAATCTTTTGATCTTTCGTCGACGGTTTTTAAAAGCCTTTCGACATAAATCGATAAGCACTAGCGTTTGTCAGTTTTCCGCGACGATCAGCCAAGTCGTTTATTTGTTACTAGCAGAAAAGTGAAAAATTATTTGTACAAAAGAGTAATAAGACCTTTCCATTATCATGATATAATAAAACATTTTATTTTATATTTTATCATACAAATATTTTTCACTATTCCTATTTCGACAGTATTTCTGGAGGATCGGACAAGAGGGATTAAAAGCGGGCTACCCAGCAGAAATCCCAAGGCTGTGGACCGGTCTGCCTAGGAACATCACCCACATAGACGCCGTCTACGAGAGACTAGATAGGAAAATTGTTTTCTTTATCGGTAAGTCTAAAAATAATATCGATGCCTTAAGGATTTCGATATCGCTTTGTCGTCTGCTTCTATCGCCATAATACGACGCGGAAACTTCTATTCTACGCCAGTTATTGCAAACGCAATCTTGTTAGTGATATAGGATATCTTTTGTATTAAAGGATAATATTAATGCGATTTCTTCTTAATCTGATAGACTGTTTTATCCTGATAGCTGCTGTAATTTTTGTTGTTGTTTTTCTGGAAGCACATGGAAGATAATAAATGCACTGCAAAGAGTAGGTTCTCAAAAAGTATCAAAACGTACACTGAGATACCTCCATATTAGAATAATAATAGTTTGTTGGTGGCTATGAGAATTATTACGACATTTTTATTGAAACGCATGACAGTATTACAATATAATTTAAATATCATAATTTAAATTTTATTGATTATTTTATTTTTAAAATTTGAAGAATCGATACGTTTTTGTCTTTTGAAGTTTACCCCATTTGTTACTTGCTCATTGTTAATGATTTTTTTGGGTATTTAATAGTAAGTAGTGTACTTACAAATTATTTCTAAAGTTTTTGATGGCTTTGAGAGTTTTCACGATTTTTTTTTTTTTTTTGAAAATGATGTATTCTTTAAATTATTCAAAAAATTAACGCAAAACGTTCAGTTTTCTAATTAAAATATAAGAAATATGGTAAGAAAATTATTTATTGAATGCTTTGAAATTTAATTTAAGAAGACAAACCTAATTTAATTGCTTTAGTTACTCTAATACTCCAATTACTCTATTACCCCAATTACTAATTTTGACAAGATGTATTAATATGTGTAAGTGATAATGTAAGAATTTTAAGTAAGTAATGTTTTATGCATTATTTTAATTTAAGGTTTAGATATAATTAGTCTGTATCTTTAGTAAAATCTCTTTCTTTTTATTTTTGCTTTTGTATATTTAGTTTTTAACGTTACTTTCTATTTTTTCGAAATTGTAAAACCACTGACGATGATGTAGAATTTTACGTCGAAACGTATGGCAAAATAAAGATGTTTTAAAAAATCTTTACCTTATTTATATTTTTACTTGATGTTACGCCCTCCAAGAAATTAATCATACATTTCAACATCAAATTTAAATACTTTCAACACACACATATATATATATATATATATATATATATATAATATATATGAATGTAGTTTTAGTTATATTAATATGAGGTACGAACCGTAGTACCGTCATAATTAATATCGCCATATTACAATATACATATATTAATTTCAACATGCTAACTAATATTACCATGTTTTCATGTTTTCGTAAACAAATATAACAATATCTCTGTATATATTCAAATTCTCAGGCAAATACTATTACCTGTACGGTAATCGCGTGGAACCGGGTTACCCGCGACGGTTAAGCTCCCTGGGTTTGCCAGACAATTTGGAGCGGATCGACGCGGCCATGGTGTGGGGCTACAACTCCAAAACGTACCTGTACAGCGGGGACCGCTACTGGAAGTTGGACGAAGACGAGGGCAGGGTCGAACTTGACTATCCGAGGGATATGAGCATGTGGAAAGGGGTCGGATATAATATCGATGCCGTGTTTCAATGGACGGATGGTATGAGAGTTAAAATAATTATTGTAAAATTTATTAACTTCCCGAAGGAGAAGTTTATGTTTTCATAAAAAAATCCGATTCGCTAATTTTATGTTTTCGCGACGTTTCAAGCCATTCTGAATCGAATGAGACCACATTTGGAAAAAGTATGTGTGTGTGTGGGTATGTGTGTGTGTGCGGTTGGGCCGATTTCAAAAATTTTAAAGCCATTCGATGTATCTCGATGAGGACTAGCGTTTCTGAGTCTTGTGTGACTCAAAAACGCTTTCAGCCGTTTCTTTGTAAATCGCAGAAAAGTGCAAAATTTTTCGTCGACGTTTTAGCCCGCAATTATTAATCGATTTTGAAAATTCAAAACCCGTTTGAAAGATATTGGTTGGGAATCGTGCTGATTAGTTTTTGGTAAAGATCGGCCGGGCCGTTTTCTTGTAATAAAGTTTTTTTTTAAAAAAAATTCAACAATTTTTATGATTATTTTTTTGACGGTAGATACCATAGTCTTCTATATCATACTAAAATATTACGGCCCTACGACAACAGGTTCTTTAAAAATTCGTCAAAGTTTGCAAAAATTGGTATCGTTTTTTTGGCATTTGTCAAAATTAGACCTTTTGATCGACGTTTTCTCAAAAACGCCTGAACCGATTTCAGAAATTTAAAAGTCATTAGATGTATCTCAATGAGGACTATCGTTTGTCAGTTATGTGAGAAGATCTGCCAAACCGTTTCTTTGTAATTTGAAAAATAGTGTTAAACTTTTCGTCCACATTTAAGCTCAAACTACCGAATCGATTTTAAAAAATAAAAAACTGTTCGTAAGATATTAGTTGGGAATGATACTGATTAATTTAAGGTGAAAATCTACCGAGCCGTTTTCTTGTAATTAACTGTTGAAAAAAAAATTTAAGCTGAATTTTATGGAACTTTTTTTGGCGATATATATATCACAGTCTTATACAACTTATTGAAATATTACGCCCTTACGACAAGTAGTTTAATTTTAAGAAAATGAGTAGTTTTTTTGACGTTTGTTAAAATTAAAATTAGACGAGTTACTCGGTATAACGATAGAGTACTTGGTCTTAATGAACATAATAAACCATTAAAGTCCTAAGGAAACTGGTTCAATTATAAAAATTATTAACCTTTGAAAATTTGCTTTAAGGAAATTCTCCGCGTTAACGTGTTTGTTCGTTTTCAATTATGTGCAATAAATCCACTCAGATTACTTTTTGTGGCTCATAAATTAGTTTATTTTTTATTGATTAAGTCGATTATTTAATCTTATCGGGAAGTTTATGTAACTTGCCTCAAGGCAAAATACCAAACCAACTAGTTTATATTTAAAATTAAAAAAACGATCATCGATCTGCTTTATAAATTTAGCTTTATAGATTTAGTATAAGGTACAAAAAACACCGGTTTAAAAAAAATGTATATATGTATTTATTTCCCAGGAAGAACATATTTCTTCAAAGGCAAAGGTTTTTGGGAATTCAACGACTTACAGATGCGAGTAAAACACAGGCATCAGAAACTGTCAGCTCCGTTCTGGATGGGTTGTCCACGAACTTTAGGCGTCGATTCATCTGCAGAGAAACGCCTGAGGTACACCAGCGCTGATTCTGATGAATGGACATCATCAGGGCACTCTCTACGATCAGATATTGCATATCGAATAATCTTAATGATACTGCCGACCGCTTTACTAATTACACGAATACACTGAGTAGGATTGAGTGAAGTTTTTGTATAATCCTTCAGTTTGAGGTACACCAATGTGAATAGTTTTTAAGTGGATAATTATAAGTTTATATATTTCGATGAGTTTGTGAAAATCTTATTCATGTTTGGTAAAATTAGTGCGTTGTTCATTTGGATGAAGTAACTTGTACGATACTCTAAGTAGATGCGTTTCTTGTGCCGTACCAACATTGATTCCGTATCAAAATTGATCTATTGCAGTCAAAAAATCATAACCCAAAAGTTTAAAAAGAACCTTTCGTGATTGGTCGTTTAAAAAATTATTTTAGCAATAACTATCAATTTTTGAATAGTTAAAACTCGTGAGTAATTTTTGGTTTCTGCGGATGAAACATTTTTCATCGAGTTTAAGTATTTATTAAATATAATATACAAGATAATTCGAATAATAATTTTTGAAATTATTGATGATGCAAAAGAATTTAAAATCCATCAAGTGTTCAGATTTAAATGTCAAGACTTGCTCAACTTTGCTTTTATAGTTATTTGAATTAATAGCGTACCTTTGTAATGAACTGATTTAAAATTTAAAGTTTTTGAAGATATTAGTTTGTTCTTGAATAATATCAATTACATATCTGCCACTATATAACAAGTTGACAGTGTTTAAGTAATATTATATCTTTATTAAGATTTCAGGTTGGTTTGGTGATGAAATAATCTTAAGAAAAATAATATAAGACATTTCAATCAAGGATTAGTAATTTATTTTTATTAAAAATAATAAAACATCAAATAATTAATAAGGGATTTCCTTCACTAATAGAAGCATTTATTATATAAACATATCTGTGTAATATTCACAATATGATAAATTTTGCAATTATAAATTTATAATTAATATTTATTTTATTTTATTAGAATGGCAATTATGTAGTAAAATAATTTTATGATTAATTAATGTTAATTATTAATATGAATTCAAAATTTGACAAATAAGTCATTCCAGAAATGTTTGGGAATTTTATTATTGGCTAATTAGATAGTTATGAAATTTATTGCAATTATGTATATGATTATTTGTAAACTTTGTGAAATCATGAAATTTATTGGTAATTTGGCTTTAGTCATCACATTTTGATTATTTCAATATATTGCAATATGCAGCAATTACTGAAATGTAATTGTTTAGTTATTAATTATAATATTTGGTTATTAAAATTATTTAATATTGATATATTAAGTGAAGAAAAATAAAATATTATTTTGACTATTTTTAATTGACAAATTAGCAAAAATAAAATATTAAATTTAAACCTCGTATGCATTTTTAGCTACATTATAAGAAATACATTTATAGTTTTTTTAATATGTTATGATTAGTTCACATTCAATATTGTCGGAATTATTTCTTTTGTAATTAGATTTAATTATAAGTTTTTTCTTAAGTTAGATATTTTATATATTATGATCATTCGGTAAATAAGAGACATCAGAACATTATATTTGTAATTAACACTATAATGTAAGAGGTAGTATTTTTTTAAAAACTATATTTTTATAAATTATGCGATGCATTGGAATTTTATAACAAATATTTTGCTAACTTTCTATTTTTCGAGTTCACAGAAAATAATGTGAAAATTTTAACATTCTTATTCGTAAGAAATAATGAAGATATACAGTACATATATTTTAATTAATTTTTTATGTTATTTTTAAGAATGAAGCCAATATGCGCTTAGAGATGTGACTGCATTATGACTAAAAAATTTGGAATATTTTTAAAAGTTGTATTTGTCTGATGTATATATATGCTAGTGATAAAATGCACATGATATTGTAACATAGTGCCTATTACATATAAACTGCCTATTTAATATAGTGTTTGGCTATATATTTTTTGATCATCAAATACAATATTGAAGGCATTCGCAAAGTGCACAAAGAAAAAAGAACAATTAATTTTGAATATATGAATATTTTGAACTAATTTTTAAATTTCTGACGTTTATCTATCGTAACATAATAAAATCAATTTCTTTCTACAAAAATAATTATTTATATAATTATACATAAAATTTCTAATAATCAAAAACATGTATTTCTCAAAATAAATATGAATATAATAACCTGATATAAACATGATAAATAATGAATGTGGGTTTAAAGATATATTTTCTACATTCACTATAAAAAAATTTGGCATAAGAATATATTATCAAAGTCTAATATAGTATCATTCAGAATATGTATGCATTTTAGTGTAAATTTACATCATAACAATCCAATATATATCATGTATTTAACCAATATATACTGTGATATTTAATTGTAATACATTTTGAAATAAACATTTTGTATTATGTTTTGAATTTATGAAAATGTTTGATTGCAAACGATATTGTTATTATTATGGATTACTTTCATATTTTTTATGTAGGAGTAAAAGAACAATTGTATGACGTCAGGTATATGACGTTCAACAGCACCATAAACATCCGCTGGAGCAAAATAAATTTGTCAATATATGATCAAATAAAAATCAATTTTATTAAAAATTCACCACCTACCGTGGTTGACCAATTCTGTGATGTGTTTCCTTGTAACATTGGCGACCCACTGTTATTTTTATTTATTCTATTTGTAAAATTTATAGACATGATATCCGAGTCGTAGAACATTTTGGCAATCGCGTTGAAGCGCTGCCTTGGCTGGATCATGAGGGAAATGTAAATCCTGGTGTCGAAATCTAGATGGTAGGCAGGATTCTTGGCCTGGAGGAATAAATAGTAATAAAAATATAAGTAATATTAACAACGTTTGAATGTATTCAACCTTTAGTGAAGCTATAATTTTTCCTGCACGTTCCCAGTTGCTCTGGTAACTTATATATACCAATAACTTTATAATGTTTGTGATGTGTATGTGTGTATATTTCGACATATATCTAGTATGGTATTTTCTCATTTCTAAAAATAAATTTTTAAATTATCTATATTTTGAAAATTGGTTTTATTTTATTATGAACACCATTTAAGCTGTTTGAAGAATATTTTTATAATTAACAATCGTATACATAATTTTGAATTGTGTAGTTTATTATATTATGATCGCAGTAAATTTAGATTTGAAACTTGTTTGATAAATGAAAATTTTGTTTAAAGTTTTGTTTCATTGTAAAACTTATACTAACTGATCAAATCAATATGTAATCACATAAATTACTGTACTAATTTTTTTATAAATTAGTTTAAAGTAGTTATAAAATAATTAATTATTGAAATACTCTTGTAAAAATTGTGATGATCAATTAAAATAATCATAAAATGTAAAAAGTAGTATTTATTATATGTTATTCATTTAATTGTTTTTCAACTTTGCAAAGGAGTGGTTTGTTTTCACTAGATAGTTGAAATTGCTTTTTTGTGTTTTCTCACAGAATGTCATTTAATTTTGATCATTTAAAATAAACGAAATTTAAAGAAAAATGTAATATTAAACATTTTTTTAATTAATTTATATTTTTCTTTTGACCTTGGTTTGATTTTTTATATTTCAAAATATTTCACCAATTCTACTCTCAATAAGTACACAGTAAGACTCTTTTGCGCTAACTTTGTTAGTTTACAAATGTTTTGTGGCTAGTTTGTATCATCATTAGTAATTTTATTGTAAACTAATAAGTTAAAACTTGAAAAAATTGTATGTTTGTATTTATATAATATTTAATGGCTTCACGTGTTGCAGGAATGTAGAACTAAATTTTTTATCAGAATTTAAAAGCAATTCAACTAAACTATTATGATTTTATTAGAAAATTGCTTTTGTTAATAAATTTCAAAATTATTCATGTATATGAGTGATATATAAATAAAACAGTAAAAATTTGTCTGTATATTTAAAAATGTAAAAATATTTAACAAATTTTATACCTGAGAAAGGAAATGCAAACAAGTGTACTGTAGAACACAGGTTAGTGGAAGAAAATAAAATTCTACACCAAATTTATTTATTTCAATAACCAACGACTAATTCATTGCAGTGTAAATTTTTAGAGAGTTTACTAAAAGAATGTAATATCGTTATTTAATTTATAAAACCCTTAATGTTAAAATTGAAGATTCAAATAAACGTCGTTTCGATTTCAAAACAGAAGAGGCGTTCGAGTTTCTGAAACGCCATCTTCGACCGAGCGAACGTGCACGCTTTGCAGTCGCACGTCTACAGGTCTTTTGCACATCTATGCTTTGCGACTCTAGGAGTTGGGAGAGGCAGTTGTCATTGCGAGTGAGAGTTCATTTCCATCGTGGCGATTGCTGGAAGAAGACAACGGGACGTCGTCGAACACGGACGAACGGGCCTGACCCTTCGCTGCCTGTGGAAACATGCGACCTGCGAGCGTCACCTGGTACGTTGCACTTGTGCTGATTATATTTCTCTTTAGGTTTTAAGATGTTTTAGATTTAATCGAGACCTTTACTCATTTCTGTTTTTTTTTTTGGAAAACGTGTGCTCGATTTATATAGTTTTTGCTCAAGTCGTACTACTGTCTAAGACGTACGCCGGATATATTTTATCTAATCATTTTATTTTGCATCATTTGGTGAACACTGTTAAATAAAACTACATATTATTTTGTTGACTGAGCAAGACTTCACAATTGAATGGCTGGCGGTCATTGTGCAGAAGAAATAATCGAAAGTAATAGTAAAAAGTTGTGAAAGTAAAAAATAATGACTGTTAATTCATTATGAGAATTATTGTGAGTACATTTATACGGATCGTTTAATTTGAAGTCTTATTTACATCTTTATCATCTGCTAATTCACTTCAATTTATAGATCAGAAGTATTGTGTAAATTGGACCACAATCATCATGTCATCAAGAATTTTAAAGCAAAATTACTTTTCCATGAAAGCCATTTTTGTTTTAAATGCATAATTTTATTTCTTTTACTTGAAAAAAAGTTACAAATTGACAAAGAATAGTTACAATTTGAATGAATATAAAGATGCAAACGAAGACTATTCTGTGCTGGAGCGCTGCATTGCACACGAAGACAGCTTTGGTGACGCATCAACAATGACATTTAATAATGTATGTATAATCAACTAAATTCAATAATAATTTGTGTATTTTGCAGGTGCCGGGTAGGTTTGCGTTTGCTGCGTTTTTATACGAAAATTGTTACTGTGACGCTCTGAATGTGGTATTTATTGGAATTGCATTTGGCACGAATAGATTTATTAAGCGGTGATTTTGTTCAAGATATTAATTGATCAATATTATAGTTGTCACTATAACTTTTAGAAATTTACAAAATCATTAAGGCATTGAATTTCATGATTCGAATGATCACGATATGTCTTGCATGTGGGTTAATTTATTAGTTAGGTAGCATCAGTAGTTTTATTATTAATAATAACAAATACTAATACACTAATCTATTCAATTATTGAAAAATAATGTGGTCATTTGAATCATTTGAGATTATGCAATGTGGATTTGACATATTACATTAAATTTTAATTTTCACTGTTTTCAATTCATGTTAATGCATTTCATAAAAACCAAGTGCAATTCTTAAACTGCTAGTAAATTTCTACATTCTATTTCTGGTCATCAAGATGAAATCACATGGAGGCCACAAGATACCATATCAAGCAAATTGTTGAGTATCGAATGGCCAAGTATCGAGTGAAAATTCAACACTGACTCACTTCACCGGGAAACGCTCTGAAAATAATTTAAAAAGTACGTTTTTATCCATAATCAGTATAAATGTAAACAATAAATAACATGTTTATTTTTTTCCAGGTCCTTTCAACCATTGCTGCTCTGTACACTGACCCCTTCACCAGGAATCGCTCTGAAAATAATTTAAAAAGTACGCTGTTATCCATAATCAGTATAAATGTAAACAATAAATAACATGTTTATTTTTTTTCAGGTCCTTTCAAATACTGCTGCTCTGTACACTGACCCCTTCACCAGGAATCGCTCTGAAAATAATTTAAAAAGTACGTTTTTATCCATAATCAATATAAATGTGAACAATAAATAACATGTTTATTTTTTTTTCAGGTCCTTTCAACTACTGCTGTTCTGCACACTGACCCCTTCACCAGGAATCGCTCTGAAAATAATTTAAAAAGTACGTTTTTATCCATAATCAATATAAATGTGAACAATAAATAACATGTTTATTTTTTTTCAGGTCCTTTCAACTACTGCTGTTCTGCACACTGACCCCTTCACCAGGAATCGCTCTGAAAATAATTTAAAAAGTACGTTTTTATCCATAATCAATATAAATGTGAACAATAAATAACATGTTATTTTTTTTCAGGTCCTTTCAACTACTGCTGTTCTGCACACTGACCCCTTCACCAGGAATCGCTCTGAAAATAATTTAAAAAGTACGTTTTTATCCATAATCAGTATAAATGTGAACAATAAATAACATGTTTATTTTTTTCCAGGTCCTTTCAACTACTGCTGTTCTGCACACTGACCCCTTCACCAGGAATCGCTCTGAAAATAATTTAAAAAGTACGTTTTTATCCATAATCAGTATAAATGTGAACAATAAATAACATGTTTATTTTTTTTTCAGGTCCTTTCAACTACTGCTGTTCTGCACACTGACCCTTCACCAGGAATCGCTCTGAAAATAATTTAAAAAGTACGTTTTATCCATAATCAATATGAATGTGAACAATAAATAACAGTTTATTTTTTTGTTTCAGGTCCTTTCAACTACTTTGCTCTGCACTTTGACTCCTTCACCAGGAATCCTTCCTGAAACATTTACCAAGTATGTGGATTTTATCCATAATCAGTATAAATGTGAACAATAAATAACATGTTTATTTTTTTTCCAGGTCCTTTCAACCACTGCTACTCTGCACACAGACCCCTTCACCAAGAATCTTTCCAGAAACATTTTACCAGGTATGTGTTCATCCATATTAGTATAAATGCGAACATTCCTATAATGTTTCTTTCTTTTTTTGCAGATCTTCTCGATCCAACTATTACTGAAGCCTCAAATTCAGGAAGCTTCCAGCTCCTGAACACTCATTCAGTGAAGGCTCGCAAGTGGTTTTTTTTCAATGACTGTTCTATAATTATGCATGATTAACTTAACTCTTATTAACTCAATAACATGACTAACCTAACTAACTTAATTATGCAGTTATTATAAAACCACTTGTTGAGATTTACTATGAAGGTCTTAATGGGGTTACGTGGAAGACACCGCTCCATGATTAATCAGGTAATTTATTCTTTATAGTATATTTATGTGACTGTGTTACTAATTCATTGTTTTCGTTTATAGGGTAAACACTTCAAGCCAAGTGCTCTTCAACGCTCAAGTTGCTCATGAGTGAGAACAATCATTTGATCTACT
>NW_020537758.1:20274478-20293090 GCF_003426905.1 Ctenocephalides felis | reverse complement strand
AATATATACAGATTTGTTCCTGCTCTTTCTTAAATGCGACTGTCTTCTATCTTTACCTTAAAGTGAACATATGCCCTTCTTCTATATGTTACAATATTGTCTCACTCCACATTTTGCTCGGTTTTCTTGTTTTACTCAATAACTACAGTCTTACCTCTTGTTAACAAGATTCTACATTCGCTGCTCTACGTTTACAAGAACTCATCGATCATCGTTAATCAGAATTTCAATTTCAGTTATCTTTAATAGCAACAGAGTTTGCTGCACGCATATAATAATTGTTCTTCTACTAGTACTTTCAGAAGTTTCAAATTATTATAGTAGACGAACATTATTGCTGGTTTAAACATAGCTGTTTTCGAGGAAATGTTCACGAGAGGTCAAATTTTTGGGCTATCACTAATTAATCACGTTTTTGGCCAAGATCATCAAACATCAAACATCAAACATCAAACAGAAATTTTAACTTCAAGTTATAGATATCAACTATAATCTATATATAAATATTTATTATTTATTTCAGGTCCTAGAGAAAGGCAATGGGCTGAAATGCCACCTTACCATCATCGTCCCCCCACGACCACAACAACAACGACAACGACTACAACTCGAATGCCGTGGAAGGATCCACGACGAAGAACAACCGCCGCTCCTCCGCGCACTCGGCCAACCAGCAGGCACTACAAAACATCCTCACCAGCCACATTATCCCAGTTACCCTGGTTATCCCAGTTATCCCAATTATCCTAACTATCCTAAACCTGAATATCCTGTGAAACCAAAAGGAGAGAAACCTCGTATACCAGAGAAGCCGAGATATTATCCTAGAAAGACGACTACAAGTACGACCACGATCAGGCCCCATGTGACGACTAGGAATCCGAGGTTCGAGCCTGCGGAACCTGGCATGCCGGATACTTGCGACACAAGTTATGATGCAGTGTCTGTTATCCGTGGGGAAGTTTTCATATTCAAGGGAAAGGTTTGTGCAAATTATTTATATACAACTATTATTTAAACTTTTTCAGTCAAAGGGATGTTTTTTGAAGATTTAAATAGTAGAGTTTCATGTAGTGATATTTTGTATCACCAAATTGCATTTTTCAATCGGATCGAACCCGATGTTCAGTTAGATATTTCTCAGCATACACGGTTCAAAAGCCAAGATTCAAAATTTTTCCAGATATTTAACTTTATTACCTTCCTAAAACGAATATCGAATAAAAAGCCAGATACAGCATAAAACCCAAATACGTATCGCAATAAAATACTAATGGCAAGCGAATTTTAATATCGCGAAACTCAGAATTCTGAATAGCTACCACACGGTGTCCGTACGATAATTCGATATCGATGAATACATATGTGCGGCCGCAGAATAATAATATTTCATTTTCCACGCCACACATATATTACATATACAAATTTTGTTTTCTTTCCAACTCGAGAGGAACGGCGTTCATAATAGATACGTTTCATTGACATTTGAATGATCTGGATTCCCTCATGTGTGCTTGAAATTTAATAAACGATTCCGGGTTAAATTGAATTCAGAGTTCGTTCATTTTATGGTGTTCCAACGCCGCCTGTTTGTGCGCATACATTAACCGGGATATTTGTTACATGCTCATATTTGTTCAAAACGAAACTGTGTTAAAGGGTATAAATTAGATTTCAATGCAAATCTCGAGTTTGAGATCAGCATAATTAAATATTTACTAAGTCGTCAATTGGAATGACAGCATGAAGCATAATTAGAGCTGAATTGAGGATGTAAAATTTTATCTTTGCACATATAGCACTGTCGTTTATTGACGAGCGTATATTTTTTATATTTAATTAACTTCCCGTATGGCAAATTATAGTAATCGCAAAAAACTAAAATGAAAATTTTCATATTTCTTTACGTTTCAAAACCTTCTGAACATTTTGACATACTTTAGAAAAAATGGATGTATGTGTGTGTGTGCGTGTGTGTATGTGCGGATGCAAATTTTCGTAGACGATTTCGGGAACACGGATCAACCGATTTGAATAATTCAAAAAACATTCGATTCGTATTGATAAGGAGACGTGCTGATTAGTTTTTGGCAAAGGCAGGTCTAGCCGTTTCGAAAAGCGGGCAAAAAATGCCGAAAACGGTAACTCAGTTTTTAAGAGAACGGAGCGTCCGATTTGAATCATTCAAAAACATTTTACTTGTATTGACAAGATGAAGAATTGATCAAATTTTCATGAAGGCAGGTCTAGCGGTTTCGGAGATCTAATGAAAAAAGTAAAAAAAAATGCCATTTGGTCAAAAATGATCATTAGACGTATGCACATCAAATATCAGATATTTTATAGAGATTTTAACAATAAGTATAAATTTTGTTTACATTCCTCTGGGTTCCGTACAGTACGATTGCTTTGAAAAAAAAGTTCAGAATTTTCAAAATATTTCAAAATACACTTGTCTTTTCAAAATAAAGTAAATTTTTGTCAAAAATTTATAGTTTCTCAAAAATCTAATTTTTCAGAGTATTTTTTTTTTCAAAAATGTTAATCGTTTTTAAAAAAATAATAATTTTTGGTACGGGAAGTTCCAGCAATTTGTCTTAAGGCTAGATGCCATGCGCCCCACTAGTTTAATTATTAACTTCCCGAACGAGAAGTTTATGTTCCAATCCAATTTGATTTTTTTTGTTTTCTCGACGTTTCAAGCTATTCTGAATCGAATGAGACAAATTTGGTAAACTTATGTGTATGTATATGTGCATGTGAACCGATTTTTGATCTTTCGTCGATGTTTTTCAAAAGCCATTCGACATAAATCGATAAGGACTAGCGTTTGTCAGTTTTCCGCGACGATCAGCCAAGTCGTTTATTTGTTACTAGCAGAAAAGTGAAAAATTATTTGTACAAAAGAGTAATAAGACCTTTCCATTATCATGATATAATAAAACATTTTATTTTATATTTTATCATACAAATATTTTTCACTATTCCTATTCCGACAGTATTTCTGGAGGATCGGACAAGAGGGATTAAAAGCGGGCTACCCAGCAGAAATCCCAAGGCTGTGGACCGGTCTGCCTAGGAACATCACCCACATAGACGCCGTCTACGAGAGACTAGATAGGAAAATTGTTTTCTTTATCGGTAAGTCTAAAAATAATATCGATGCCTTAAGGATTTCGATATCGCTTTGTCGTCTGCTTCTATCGCCATAATACGACGCGGAAACTTCTATTCTACGCCAGTTATTGCAAACGCAATCTTGTTAGTGATATAGGATATCTTTTGTATTAAAGGATAATATTAATGCGATTTCTTCTTAATCCGATCGACTGTTTTATCCTGATAGCTGCTGTAATTTTTGTTGTTTTTCTTTCTGGAAGCACAAGGAATATGATAAATACACTGCGAAGAGTAGGTTCTCAAAAAGTATCAAACGTACACCTCCATATTAATTAAAAAAATAATAGTTTGTTGATGGCTATGAAATTTATTACGACATTTTTGTTTAAATGCATCACAATATTACGATATAATCAATCATAATTTTAATTTTGAAGAATCGATACGTTTTTGTCTTTTAAAGTTTGCCCATTTGTTACTTGCTCATTTTTAATAATTTTCGGGTATTTATTTGTATTGATAATTTTGAAAGTTTTTACGATTTTTTTCGAAAATGATGTATTCTTTAAATTCTTCAAAATATTAACGCAAATGGTAGGAAAATTATTTTTAGAATACTTAGATTAGAAAACAAAGCGACTTTAATTGCTTCAGTTGAAATTTGGAAATTTCAATTTACCAAGATTTTTGATAATTATATCAATGTTGATTATTAACCCTTTTTCTACGGGATTGTTTTCTCCAGAAAAGACACTGCTGTACGAGCTCACGTACCACCCAGTAGCGCTACTAAACGAGACAGAATACATATTTTATGAAAATTTCAATAAAAATGTATTTAAAAGTTACAAAAAACAATTCTGATGAACTAGAAATTACAATAACAAATAAGAATTCTCAACAATTTAACTCAGAGTGATGAATGTTGAAGCATGGTCGAAAGGTATAAAACAGTGTTGTGGATAGTGTTAATTTGTCAGAATTTGTTTTATGATTTTTTTGAATTCTAAAATTTTGGATACCTTAGTAATTTACCAAAATTAGTTTACTAAATTTTCAAAAGCAGTAAATGAGCAAACTGCGCTTTTTTTGAAAAAAAGTGAAATATTTCAATCACAAATCTAAAATCTTTCAGTTGAAATCGACCTAAAAATCTAATTTTGGGTTTGAAAAACTGTTTTTTTATATTCATATGATATTTATTTCTACGTGTGGTAGTTTAATTATTTTATAGTATTCTATTAAATGAGACTTATAATATAGTTTTAGTTATATTAATATGAGGTACGTTCCGTTGTACCGTCATAATTAATATCGCCATATTACAATATACATGTATTAATATCAACATTTGACCAAAAAATCTAAATTAAATTTTGGGTTTAAAAAACTGATTTTTTTATGTTCGTATGATATTTATTTCTATATGGGGAAGTTGAATTATCTTATAGTATTTTATTAAGTTATGCTTATAATATAGTTTTAGTTATATTAATATGAGGTACGAACCGTAGTATCTTCATAATTAATATCGCCATATTACAATATACATGTATTAATATCAACATTTGACCAAAAAATCTAAATTAAATTTTGGGTTTAAAAAACTGATTTTTTTATGTTCGTATGATATTTATTTCTATATGGGGAGTTGAATTATCTTATAGTATTTTATTAAGTTATGCTTATAATATAGTTTTAGTTATATTAATATGAGGTACGAACCGTAGTATCTTCATAATTAATATCGCCATATTACAATATACATATATTAATTTCAACATGCTAACTAATATTACCATGTTTTCATGTTTTCGTAAACAAATATAACAATATCTCTGTATATATTCAAATTCTCAGGCAAATACTATTACCTGTACGGTAATCGCGTGGAACCGGGTTACCCGCGACGGTTAAGCTCCCTGGGTTTGCCAGACAATTTGGAGCGGATCGACGCGGCCATGGTGTGGGGCTACAACTCCAAAACGTACCTGTACAGCGGGGACCGCTACTGGAAGTTGGACGAAGACGAGGGCAGGGTCGAACTTGACTATCCGAGGGATATGAGCATGTGGAAAGGGGTCGGATATAATATCGATGCCGTGTTCCAATGGACAGATGGTAGGATAGTTAAAATAATTATTGTAAAATTCATTTATATTCAAAATTAAAAAACGACCATCGATCTGCTTTATAAATTTAGCTTTATAGATTTAGTATAAGTTTAGTTTAAATAAAATAATTTCGGATAAATTGACAAGTACATTGGGTGTGCTCCAAGGATCAATTTTAAGGCCTCTCTTATTTCTCATATATATTAATGATTTACCCCATTGTACAAATCTTTGTGATTTTATTCTTTTTGCGGATGATACCAGCGTTATCATCAAGGCCAAATCTCTTAATGAATTACAACATAAATTAAGCGTGGTTATGTCAGAAATAACGAAATGGTTTTGTGAAAGTAATCTAGTCCTCAATAATGATAAGACCCAAATCATATCTTTTTGTACAAAAAATCGTTTATCCAATAATATTACTTCTTTAACCATCAATAATTCAGCATATAATTTTTCGCAAGTATCAAAGTTCCTTGGTATCGATATTAATAATAATTTAAAGAGGTCTAATCATATCTCTATCTCACTATCACCAACTTTATCTAGAACATGTTTCATGTTGCGCACCCTAAAACCCAAACTTGGTTTAAATTGCTAACTTTCAGTTTATTATAGCAACTTTTATTTTCACGTTTCATACGGCATCCAATTCTGGGGTTTTTCATCCGAACTAATTAAAATACTTAAGCTTCAGAAAAGAGCTATTCGAATATTTTTTTCCTTCCTGCAGACCCATATTTAAAAAACACAATATTCTAACTGTCCCATGCATTTTTCTGCTGGTAACATTATCTTTCATCAAAAACAATTCGAAACTTTTTGATATGGCTTCGTCCTCCTCAAACTACAACACTAGACACAAACTTATTAAGGCGCGCACATATAAATTAAGCAGCTCTTTCAATACGATCGACGGTCTAGGTATTCAGCTTATGAATAAACTTCCACTCAACATCCGAAACTAAGACAGCAAAAAATTTCACGCTTCCCTAGTTAAACTTTTTAAAGAATTAGCTTTTTATGACATTACTGAATTTTCTCAATTTGATTTCAATAACTATTTTCTTGCATAATCCTTACCCTTTATCTATGTAGTCTGACCATTTGATCGCCTGTACAACCATATTTTTTTAATTTTTTTAATTTTTTTTATTGCTATTTTATTAATTTAACATTTTTACGGTTTTAAATCAATATAACTTTCAACCTTGTGCAAGAATTTTGAGCTTGACTGGTGGTCAAACAGACTTTAATATGATGAACATAGTATTTAATGTTCGAATGCTTTTTTTCAGCTCTTTTTTTTCAGAAGCGAAATTTGTGCAGCTACTATGATTATTATAAAATTACTATCATTTTAATATTAACAATGAATCAGCTTGACTAGAGCCTGAAATAATATCTATTATTATTGATTATGGCTTGCTTATGAATAAATAAATAAATAAATAAATAAATAAGGTACAAAAACACCGGTTTAAAAAAAATGTATATATGTATTTATTTCCCAGGAAGGACATATTTCTTCAAAGGCAAAGGTTTTTGGGAGTTCAACGACTTACAAATGCGAGTAAAACACAGGCACCAGAAACTGTCAGCCCCGTTTTGGATGGGTTGTCCTCGAACTTTAGGCGTCGATTCATCTGCAGAGAAACGCCTGAGGTACACCAGCGCTGATTCTGATGAATGGACATCATCAGGGCACTCTCTACGATCAGATATTGCATATCGAATAATCTTAATGATACTGCCGACTGCTTTACTAATTATACGAATACGCTGATTGCCAGGATTGAGTGAAGTTTTGGTATAATCTTTCAGTTTGAGGTACACTAATGTGAATAGTTTTTAAGTGGATAATTATAAGTTTATATATTTCGAACAGTTTGTGAAAATCTTATTCATGTTTGGTAAAATTAGTGCGTTGTTCATTTGGATGAAGTAACTTGTACGATACTCTAAGTAGATGCGTTTCTTGTGCCGTACCAACATTGATTCCGTATCAAAATTGATCCAATATTGCAGTCAAAAAATTATAACCCAAAAATTTAAAAAGAACCTTTTGTGATTGGTCGTTTAAAAAAAATATTTTAGCGATAACTATCAATTTTTGAATAGTTAAAACTCGTGAGTAATTTTTGGTTTCTGCGGATGAAACATTTTTCATCGAGTTTAAGTATTTATTAAATATAATATACAAGATAATTCGAATAATAATTTTTGAAATTATTGATGATGCAAAAGAATTTAAAATCTATCAAGTGTTCAGATTTAAATGTCAAGACTTGCTCAACTGTGCTTTTATAGTTATTTGAATTAATAGCGTACCTTTGTAATGAACTGATTTAAAATTTAAAGTTTTTGAAGATATTAGTTTGTTCTTGAATAATATCAATTACATATCTGCCACTATATAACAAGTTGACAGTGTTTAAGTAATATTATATCTTTATTAAGATTTCAGGTTGGTTTGGTGATGAAATAATCTTAAGAAAAATAATATAAGACATTTCAATCAAGGATTATTTATTTTCATTAAAAATAATAAAACATCAAATAATTAATAAGGGATTTCCTTCAATAATAGAAGCATTTATTATATAAACATATCTGTGTAATATTCACAATATGATAAATTTTGCAATTATAAATTTATAATTAATATTTATTTTATTTTATTAGAATGGCAATTATGTAGTAAAATAATTTTATGATTAATTAATGTTAATTATTAATATGAATTCAAAATTTGACACATAAGTCATTCCAGAAATGTTTGGGAATTTTATTATTGGCTAATTAGATAGTTATGAAATTTATTGCAATTATGTATATGATTATTTGTAAACTTTGTGAAATCATGAAATTTATTGGTAATTTGGCTTTAGTCATCACATTTTGATTATTTCAATATATTGCAATATGCAGCAATTACTGAAATGTAATTGTTTAGTTATTAATTATAATATTTGGTTATTAAAATTATTTAATATTGATATATTAAGTGAAGAAAAATAAAATATTATTTTGACTATTTTTAATTGACAAATTAGCGAAAATAAAATATTAAATTGAAACCTCGTATGCATTTTTAGCTACATTATAAGAAATACATTTATAGTTTTTTTAATATGTTATGATTAGTTCACATTCAATATTGTCGGAATTATTTCTTTTGTAATTAGATCTAATTATAAGTTTTTTCTTAAGTTAGATATTTTATATATTATGATCATTCGGTAAATAAGAGACATCAGAACATTATATTTGTAATTAACACTATAATGTAAGAGGTAGTATTTTTTTAAAAACTATATTTTTATAAATTATGCGATGCATTGGAATTTTATAACAAATATTTTGCTAACTTTCTATTTTTCGAGTTCACAGAAAATAATGTGAAAATTTTAATATTTTTATTCTTAAGAAATAATGAAGATATACAGTACATATATTTTAATTAATTTTTTATGTTATTTTTAAGAATGAAGCCAATATGTGCTTAGAGATGTGACCGCATTATGACTAAAAAATTTGGAATATTTTTAAAAGTTGTATTTGTCTGATGTATATATATGCTAGTGATAAAATGCACATGATATTGTAACATAGTGCCTATTACATATAAACTGCCTATTCAATATAGTGTTTGGCTATATATTTTTTGATCATCAAATACAATATTGAAGGCATTCGCAAAGTGCACAAAGAAAAAAGAACAATTAATTTTGAATATATGAATATTTTGAACTAATTTTTAAATTTCTGACGTTTATCTATCGTAACATAATAAAATCAATTTCTTTCTACAAAAATAATTATTTATATAATTATACATAAAATTTCTAATAATCAAAAACATGTATTTCTCAAAATAAATATGAATATAATAACCTGATATAAACATGATAAATAATGAATGTGGGTTTAAAGATATATTTTCTACATTCACTATAAAAAAATTTGGCATAAGAATATATTATCAAAGTCTAATATAGTATCATTCAGAATATGTATGCATTTTATGGTAAATTTACATCATAACAATCCAATATATATCATGTATTTAACCAATATATACTGTGATATTTAATTGTAATACATTTTGAAATAAACATTTTGTATTATGTTTTGAATTTATGAAAATGTTTGATTGCAAACGATATTGTTATTATTATGGATTACTTTCATATTTTTTTATGTAGGAGTAAAAGAACAATTGTATGACATCAGGTATATGACGTTCAACAGCACCATAAACATCCGCTGGAGCAAAATAAATTTGTCAATATATGATCAAATAAAAATCAATTTTATTAAAAATTCACCACCTACCCTGGTTGACCAATTCTGTGATGTGTCCCCTTGTAACATTGGCGACCCACTGATTCAAAATGGCAGCACTATCGTATTTGGTGACAGTACCATCACTGTTATTTTTATTTATTCTATTTGTAAAATTTATAGACATGATATCCGAGTCGTAGAACATTTTGGCAATCGCGTTGAAGCGCTGCCTTGGCTGGATCATGAGGGAAATGTAAATCCTGGTGTCGAAATCTAGATGGTAGGCAGGATTCTTGGCCTGGAGGAATAAATAGTAATAAAAATATAAGTAATATTAACAACGTTTGAATGTATTCAACCTTTAGTGAAGCTATAATTTTTCCTGCACGTTCCTGTTGCTCTGGTAACTTATATATACCAATAACTTTATAATGTTTGTGATGTGTATGTGTGTATATTTCGACATATATCTAGTATGGTATTTTCTCATTTCTAAAAATAAATTTTTAAATTATCTATATTTTGAAAATTGGTTTTATTTTATTATGAACACCATTTAAGCTGTTTGAAGATATTTTTATAATTAACAATCGTATACATAATTTTGAATTGTGTAGTTTATTATATTATGATCGCAGTAAATTTAGATTTGAAACTTGTTTGATAAATGAAAATTTTGTTTAAAGTTTTGTTTCATTGTAAAACTTATACTAACTGATCAAATCAATATGTAATCACATAAATTACTGTACTAATTTTTTTATAAAATTAGTTTAAAGTAGTTATAAAATAATTAATTATTGAAATACTCTTGTAAAAATTGTGATGATCAATTAAAATAATCATAAAATGTAAAAAGTAGTATTTATTATATGTTATTCATTTAATTGTTTTTCAACTTTGCAAAGGAGTGGTTTGTTTTCACTAGATAGTTGAAATTGCTTTTTTGTGTTTTCTCACAGAATGTCATTTAATTTTGATCATTTAAAATAAACGAAATTTAAAGAAAAATGTAATATTAAACATTTTTTGAATTAATTTATATTTTTCTTTTGACCTTGGTTTGATTTTTTTATATTTTAAAATATTTCACCAATTCTACTCTCAATAAGTACACAGTAAGACTCTTTTGCGCTAACTTTGTTAGTTTACAAATGTTTTGTGGCTAGTTTGTATCATCATTAGTAATTTTATTGTAAACTAATAAGTTAAAACTTGAAAATAATAAACTATTATGATTTTATTAGAAAATTGCTTTTGTTAATAAATTTCAAAATTATTCATGTATATGAGTGATATATAAATAAAACAGTAAAAATTTGTCTGTATATTTAAAAATGTAAAAGTATTTAACAAATTTTATACCTGAGAAAGGAAATGCAAACAAGTGTACTGTAAAACACAGGTTAGTGGAAGAAAATAAAATTTATTCTACACCAAATTTATTTATTTCAATAACCAACGACTAATTCATTGCAGTGTAAATTTTTAGAGAGTTTACTAAAAGAATGTAATATCGTTATTTAATTTATAAAACCCTTAATGTTAAAATTGAAGATTCAAATAAACGTCGTTTCGATTTCAAAACAGAAGAGGCGTTCGAGTTTCTGAAACGCCATCTTCGACCGAGCGAACGTGCACGCTTTGCAGTCGCACGTCTACAGGTCTTTTGCACATCTATGCTTTGCGACTCTAGGAGTTGGGAGAGGCAGTTGTCATTGCGAGTGAGAGTTCATTTCCATCGTGGCGATTGCTGGAAGAAGACAACGAGACGTCGTCGAACACGGACGAGCGGGCCTTACTCTTCGCTGCCTGTGGAGTACGTGCGATCTGCGAGCGTCACCTGGTACGTTGCACTTGTGCTGATTATATTTCTCTTTGCGGATTCGCTCGGATTTCATTTCGTGCTTTAAGATGTTTTAGATTTAATTGAAACCTTTCCTCATTCCTGTTTTTTTTTTGGAAAACGTGTGCTCGATATATGTAGTTTTTGCTCAAGTCCTACTACTGTGTAAGACGTACGCCGGATATTTATCTAATCATTTTATTTTGCATCATTTGGTGCCCACTGTTAAATAAAACTACATATTATTATATTGTTGATTGAGCAAGAGTTCACAATTGAATGGCTGGCGGTCATTGTGCAGAAGAAATAATCGAAAGTAATAGTAAAAAGTTATGAAAGTAAAAAATAATGACTGTTAATTCAGTTTGAGAATTATTGTGGGTACATTTATACGGATCGTTTAATTTGAAGTCTTCTTTACATCTTTATCATCTGCTAATTCACTTCAATTTATAGATCAGAATTATTGTATAAATTGGACCACAATCATCATGTCATCAAGAATTTTCCATGAAAGCCATTTTTTGTTTTAAATGCATAATTTTATTTCTTTTACTTGGAAAAAAGTTACAAATTGACAAAGAATAGTTACAATTTGAATGAATATAAAGATGCAAACGAAGACTATTCTGTGCTGGAGCGCTGCATTGCACACGAAGACAGCTTTGGTGACGCATCAACAATGACATTTAATAATGTATGTATAATCAACTAAATTTAATAATAATTTGTGTATTTTGCAGGTGCCGGGTAGGTTTGCGTTTGCTGCGTTTTTATACGAACATTGTTACTGTGACGCTCTGAATGTAGTATTTATTGGAATTGCATTTGGCACGAATAGATTTATTAAGCGGTGATTTTGTTCAAGATATTAATTGATCAATACTTTAGTTGTCACTATAACTTTTAGAAATTTACAAAATCATTCAGGCATTGTATTTCATGATTCGAATGATCACGATATGTCTTGCATGTGGGTTAATTTATTAGTTAGGTAGCATCAGTAGTTTTAATATTAATAATAACAAATACTAATACACTAATCTATTCAACTATTGAATAATAATGTGGTCGTTTGAATCATTTGAGATTATGCAATGTGGATTTGACATATTACATTAAATTTTAATTTTCACTGTTTGAAATTCATGTTAATGCATTTCATATAAAACCAAGTGCAATTCTTAAACTGCTAGTAAATTTCTACATTCTATTTCTGGTCATCAAGATGAAATCACATGGAGGCCACATCAAATCACATGGAGGCCATACCATATCAAGCAAATTGTTGAGTATCGAATGGCCAAGTATCGAGTGAAAATTGAACACTGACTCACTTCACCGGGAATCGCTCTGAAAATAATTTAAAAAGTACGTTTTTATCCATAATCAGTATAAATGTGAATATTAAATAACATATTTATTATTATTTCAGGTCCTTTCAACTACTGCTGCTCTGCACGCTGACTCACTTCACCAGGAATCTTTCCAGAAACATGTTACCAGTTATATATTTATCTATAATCAATATAAATGTGAACAATAAATAACAATTTTATTTTTTTTCAGGTCCTTTCAACTACTGCTGCTCTGCACACTGACTCCTTCACCAGGAATCGCTCTCTGAAAATAATTTAAAAAGTACGTTTTATCCATAATAAGTATAAATGTGAACAATAAATAACATGTTTATTTTGTTCCAGGTCCTTTCAACTACTGCTGTTCTGCACACTGACCCCTTCACCAGGAATCGCTCTGAAAATAATTTAAAAAGTACGTTTTCATCCCTAATCAGTATAAATGTGAACAATAAATAACATGTTTTTTTCCAGGTCCTTTCAACCATTGCTGCTCTGCACACTGACCCCTTAACCAGGAATCGCTCTGAAAATAATTTAAAAAGTACGTTTTTATCCATAACCAGTATAAATGTGAGCAATAAATAACATGTTTATTTTTTTCCAGGTACTTTCAACCACTGCTGCTCTGCACACTGACCCCTCCACCAGGAATCGCTCTGAAAATAATTTAAAAAGTACGTTTTTATCCATAATCAATATGAATGTGAACAATAAATAACATGTTTATTTTTTTTTCAGGTCCTTTCAACTACTTTGGCTCTGCACTTTGACTCCTTCACCAGGAATCCTTCCTGAAACATTTTACCAAGTATGTGATTTATCCATAATCAGTATAAATGTGAACAATAAATAACATGTTTATTTTTTTTCCAGGTCCTTTCAACCATTGCTGCTCTGCACACTGACCCCTTCACCAGGAATCGCTCTGAAAATAATTTAAAAAGTACGTTTTTATCCATAATCAATATGAATGTGAACAATAAATAACATGTTTATTTTTTTTTCAGGTCCTTTCAACTACTTTGGCTCTGCACTTTGACTCCTTCACCAGGAATCCTTCCTGAAACATTTTACCAAGTATGTGATTTATCCATAATCAGTATAAATGTGAACAATAAATAACATGTTTATTTTTTTCCAGGTCCTTTCAACCATTGCTGCTCTGCACACTGACCCCTTCACCAGGAATCCTTCCTGAAACATTTTACCAAGTATGTGATTTATCCATAATCAGTATAAATATGAACATTAAATAACATGTTTATTTTTATTTCAGGAATCGCTCTGAAAATAATTTAAAAAGTACGTTTTTATCCATAATCAGTATAAATGTGAACAATAAATAACATGTTTATTTTTTTTCCAGGTCCTTTCAACCATTGCTGCTCTGCACACTGACCCCTTCACCAGGAATCGCTCTGAAAATAATTTAAAAAGTACGTTTTTATCCATAATCAGTATAAATGTGAACAATAAATAACATGTTTATTTTTTTTCAGGTACTTTCAACCACTGCTGCTCTGCACACTGACCCCTTCACCGGGAATCGCTCTGAAAATAATTTAAAAAGTACGTTTTTATCCATAATCAGTATAAATGTGAACAATAAATAACATGTTTATTTTTTTTCAGGTACTTTCAACCACTGCTGCTCTGCACACTGACCCCTTCACCGGGAATCGCTCTGAAAATAATTTAAAAAGTACGTTTTTATTCATAATCAGTATAAATATGAACATTAAATAACATGTTTATTTTTATTTCAGGTCCTTTCAACTACTGCTGCTCTGCACGCTGACTCACTTCACCAGGAATCGCTCTGAAAATAATTTAAAAAGTACGTTTTTATCCATAATCAGTATAAATGTGAACATTAAATAACATGTTTATTTTTTTTCAGGTCCTTTCAACTACTGCTGCTCTGCACACTGACCCCTTAACCAGGAATCGCTCTGAAAATAATTTAAAAAGTACGTTTTTATCCATAACCAGTATAAATGTGAGCAATAAATAACATGTTTATTTTTTTCCAGGTACTTTCAACCACTGCTGCTCTGCACACTGACCCCTCCACCAGCAATCGCTCTGAAAATAATTTAAAAAGTACGTTTTTATCCACAATCAGTATAAATGTGAACATTAAATAACATGTTTATTTTTTTCCAGGTACTTTCAACCACTGCTGCTCTGCACGCTAACTCACTTCACCAGGAATCTTTCCAGAAACATGTTACCAGGTATGTCTTTAACCATATCAGCATAAATGCAAACATTCCTATAATGTTTCTTTCTTTTTTGCAGATCTTCTCGATCCAACTATTACTGCCCTGAAGCCTTAAATTCATTCACGTGAATGACTCGCAAGTGGTTTTTTTCAATGACTGTCTATAATTATGCATGACTAACTTAACTCTTATTAACTCAATAACATGACTAACCTCACTAACTTAATTATGCAGTTATTATAAAAACCACTTGTTGAGATTTACTATGAAGGTCTTAATGGGGTTACGTGGAAGACACCGCTCCATGATATTAATCAGGTAATTTATTCTTTATAGTATATTTTATGAGACTTGTTACTAATTCATTGTTTTCGTTTATAGGGTAAACAACTTCAAGCCAAGTGCTCTTCAACGCTCAAGTTGCTCATGAGTGAGAACAATCATTTGATCTACTAATTATGCTGTCCGTCCGTCCGTCCGTCCGTCCGTCCGTCTCTTCACCAGAGAAGATGCCTACTATAATATATTAAATAGTTAAGTGCTTAGATGTTAATGAAATAATGAATAAATATATTGTATTTAATTTAATTTGTTGTTTTAATTTAATTATGAGCCACTTCACGGCTAAATCACATCATGCTGTAACGTAAATTACAGAAATATTTAAACATGTCTACATTTTAAAAATTTCTTGTGTTATTGATAGGGATACTTATTGAGTGCACTCCTTAGTGTAGTCAATTGTGTAGAACAGTTTCTTCACTGTTTGGGTGTTTGCAAACATCTTGCCGCATCTTGGTAAAGCTCTTTATACCTTTGCTTCGACTCGGTAGAACTCTGCGTCATTGCTTTGACTCGGTAGAAACGCGTTGACAATAGACTTTGCTTTTTTCCAAACCATTATGTTAGTCGAGTGCCTTAAACATTTAATGTGTCAAACCGATGTTTTCTCTTGTTTAAATATTATACTTTCTATTATTTCTTTAAATGGCGCACTTTTTTTTCTTAGCTATAAATATCACTTAATTTAATATCATACTGTGTTATATATATATATATAATATATATATATATATACACCTAAGTCTGTTTTTACACGGTCTTTTTCTACACGTGTTTTTTTGATATAACATGGTTTGAAAATTGAATATTTTTAATTTTTTATACGATTTATTCCATTTAGCACGATTTCAAATTTTATGTACTTAAATTTTTTTGTCATATTTAATTTTTGCGAAGTATGTTTATATCACAAAAAAGTATTTATGAAAGTGAAAAGTCTGAAACCATCGATAGTATCGATAGTTTGCGAACACTAGCTTAAAGATTTAAGTGAATTCCGCTTTAGCGCGTACAAACAATTTTTACTGGTCAAAGCGAATGCGAATAACTGATGACGACAGCAATTAAATTTATGTTGTTGTATTTATGATTATCACTTATTCTATTTTATTTTATTTTTTACCTTAAAAATTGAATAACCTATTCTTTTTGTTCACAACATATTTTTTTAGTTCCTGAACTTGCTATATTACTTTTAATTTATATTACTTTTAAGATTAGAGTGCATATCTTTTTTATCATTAATTACTATGCTTGTGAAAATAAGCATTATATATTTGATTTAATAAAATAAATATGAATTCTTGTTCTTAAAAATTCTTGTTTTTCACTAATTTTAATAGGTTTTAGAGATTAGGAACAAATCACCCATTTTTGTATAAGATCAATGTCTTTTTTTACACGGCTTCTTCTGGAACCAATCTACCGTGTAAAAACAGACTTAGGTGTATATATATATATATATAATAATAATAACACAGTATGTAACAATAATATATATATATATATATATATATATATATATATATTATACAATTAGACAAATGTTAATGTATTTTAGTCATTTTTATTACTGCAATTGTAAGAATAAATTAATATAATTGTATTATTAAATACTGTGATACATTGATTGGAAGTTTTGAATAAAACTAACTAAACTTTATTTGAAGTGTTTCATTTCACACAATTTTCAGTGATATATGTTAAAAACGCACCGTATAGGTATAGGTATTATAAACATCAATATATTTGTTGATGTTATCATAAACACTAATATACTCATTAATTCGTTTTTCGGCGATGATTTATTATTTTGAATGAATTTCATAAAATATATTACATTTTTGTAATCTAATTCTATTATGATCAATAAAGTTGATGAAGTTATGACTTTGACCATTTTAAATAGACTAATCTATGGTTTTTCACTCATTTCAAACATGTCAAAAATGATAACACTTTTCACTCACTTCAATCTATACTATTATTCAAAGTGTTTAATTAGTTCATTTTAATTAATATACTTTTAATATTGGTCAGTTTTACTTAACTTTGGACATAGGTAATGAAGATTATTTATTTTTTTCCTCTTTAGCACAATGATATCTTCATTTTTATTGAGATAATTTATTTTTATTAGATTATTTTATTACTATATTAATTGTATTAATTTCCCGCGACACGTTTACGCTACCACCCTTCTCCTTACTTTATACTACCTTACCTAATGCTTATCTACGCGTTAAGAACTAATATTCTTACCTTGCTTACCTCTACCACGTCTCGAACCTGCTACCACGTCCTCTCCAGTGACTCCCAGCTCCTAACGCGCGACGCCACGACCATCACGTTAATAAACCGTTGCAAAGTAGATGATATTGTATATTTTAAACGATTAAAAAACTAACAGGTCATGTGGCAAAAAAAAAGTTGATTTTGTGTGGCCTGTGTTGGCGTAATGGATAGATTGATGGCTTCGTACCATAAAGGTACCGAGTTCGAATCATACCTCAGGACAAAAAAAAATATTGTTCGCATTGTGGTATTTATTTAGTGTTGAATAACACAAAATTAATATTTAGATATAACAAACTAACAAGTCATGAGTCCGAAAGAAAGCATAATCGATGTGGCCTGTGCTGGCATAATTGGTAGAGCGATGGATTCGTACCCAAAGAGTGCCGAGTTCGAATCGAACCTCGGGACAAAAAATGGAAAGCGTGGAGTTTATTATTTATTGTAAGATAGCACAAAGATAAAATTTGGATTTAATAAACTAACAGGTCATGAGGCCGAAAAAAAGCAGATACGGTGTGGCCTGTGTTGGCGTATTGCTAGCGTGCTAGCTTCATGTCAACAGGGTACCGAGTTCGATTCATACCTCCGGACACAAAACGCAAAATAGCGTGACTGTTGACGCTGTGGAACGAGGTATGCACGGAATCACATCCGTTCGAATTTGAGACCCCAGGCATGCTCCCCTCGATCTCGATTGAGAGGAGAGATACGCGCGAGAATCCCGCAACATCCCCTAATAAGCCCCGCAGCATCCCCGAAAAGGGGAGAGGGGGGACTATAGGGGGGTGTGGGGTTCGCGAACCCGCGACCCTGTGGTCCAACCCTCCCGAAAAAGGGAGAGGGGGGACTATAGGGGGGTGAGGGTCCCGCGCGACGACCACCACTGGGTCGCGCCGGTTGAAAAGCTGGGTGCGTCAGAGGTTGGGTCGGTGTGCGAGTCCCCGGAGCACCCTCGAGTGCGATGATGGGGATGTTGGGTGAGGGAAATGCAGTGACGAGGGAAAAAGGGGTGG
>NW_020537758.1:20226245-20273478 GCF_003426905.1 Ctenocephalides felis | reverse complement strand
TCTCTCCCCGCCACCCCTTTTTTCCTCGTCACTGCATTTCCCTCACCCCACATCCCCATCATTGCACTCGAGAGGGTGCTCCGGGAACTCGCACACCGACCCAACCTGTGACGCACCCAGCTTTTCAACCGGCGCGACCCAGTGGTGGTCGTCGCGCGGAACCCTCACCCCCCTATAGTCCCCCCTCTCCCTTTTTCGGGAGGGTTGGACCACAGGGTCGCGGGTTCGCGAACCCCACACCCCCCTATAGTCCCCCCTCTCCCTTTTTGGGGATGCTGCGGGGCTTATTAGGGGATGTTGCGGGATTCTCGCGCGTATCTCTCCTCTCAATCGAGATCGAGGGGAGCATGCCTGGGGTCTCAAATTCGAACGGATGTGATTCCGTGCATACCTCGTTCCACAGCGTCAACAGTCACGCTATTTTGCGTTTTGTGTCCGGAGGTATGAATCGAACTCGGTACCCTGTTGACATGAAGCTAGCACGCTAGCAATACGCCAACACAGGCCACACCGAATCTGCTTTTTTTCGGCCTCATGACCTGTTAGTTTATTAAATCCAAATTTTATCTTTGTGCTATCTTACAATAAATAATAAACTCCACGCTTTCCATTTTTTGTCCCGAGGTTCGATTCGAACTCGGCACTCTCTGGGTACGAATCCATCGCTCTACCAATTACGCCAGCACAGGCCACATCGATTTTGCTTTCTTTCGGCCTCATGACTTGTTAGTTTGTTATATCTAAATATTAATTTTGTGTTATTCAACACTAAATAAATACCACAACGTGAACAATATTTTTTTTTGTCCTGAGGTATGATTCGAACTCGGTACCTTTATGGTACGAAGCCATCAATCTATCCATTACGCCAACACAGGCCACACAAAATCAACTTTTTTTTGGCCATATGACCTGTTAGTTTTTTAATCGTATAAAATATACAATATCATCTACTTTGCAACGGTTTATTAACGTGATCGTCGTGGCGTCGCGCGTTAGGAGCTGGGAGTCACTGGAGAGGACGTGGTAGCAGGTTCGAGACGTGGTAGAGGTAAGCAAGGTAAGAATATTAGTTCTTAACGCGTAGATAAGCATTAGGTAAGGTAGTATAAAGTAAGGAGAAGGGTGGTAGCGTAAACGTGTCGCGGGAAATTAATACAATTAATATAGTAATAAAATAATCTAATAAAAATAAATTATCTCAATAAAAATGAAGATATCATTGTGCTAAAGAGGAAAAAAATAAATAATCTTCATTACCTATGTCCAAAGTTAAGTAAAACAGACCAATATTAAAAGTATATTAATTAAAATGAACTAATTAAACACTTTGAATAATAGTATATGATTGAAGTGAGTGAAAGGTGTTATCATTTTTGACATGTTTGAAATGAGTGAAAAACCATAGATTAGTCTATTTAAAATGGTCAAAGTCATAACTTCATCAACTTTATTGATCATAATAGAATTAGATTACAAAAATTGTAATATATTTTATGAAATTCATTCAAAATAATAAATCATCGCCGAAAAACGAATTAATGAGTATATTAGTGTTTATGATAACATCAACAAATATATTGATGTTTATAATACCTATACCTATACGGTGCGTTTTTAACATATATCACTGAAAATTGTGTGAAATGAAACACTTCAAATAAAGTTTAGTTAGTTTTATTCAAAACTTCCAATCAATGTAGCACAGTATTTAATAATACAATTATATTAATTTATTCTTACAATTGCAGTAATGAAAATGACTAAAATACATTAACATTTGTCTAATTGTATAATATATATATATATATATATATATATTATTGTTACATACTGTGTTATTATTATTATATATATATACACCTAAGTCTGTTTTTACACGGTAGATTGGTTCCAGAAGAAGCCGTGTAAAAAAAGACATTGATCTTATACAAAAATGGGTGATTTGTTCCTAATCTCTAAAACCTATTAAAATTAGTGAAAAACAAGAATTTTTAAGAACAAGAATTCATATTTATTTTATTAAATCAAATATATAATGCTTATTTTCAATAATAATTAATGATAAAAAAGATATGCACTCTAATCTTAAAAGTAATATAAATTAAAAGTAATATAGCAAGTTCAGGAACTAAAAAAATATGTTGTGAACAAAAAGAATAGGTTATTCAATTTTTAAGGTAAAAAATAAAATAAAATAGAATAAGTGATAATCATAAATACAACAACATAAATTTAATTGCTGTCGTCATCAGTTATTCGCATTCGCTTTGACCAGTAAAAATTGTTTATCTTTAAGCTAGTGTTCGCAAACTATCGATACTATCGATGATTTCAGACTTTTCACTTTCATAAATACTTTTTGTGATATGAACATACTTCGCAAAAATTAAATATGACAAAAAAAATTTAAGTACATAAAATTTGAAATCGTGCTAAATGGAATAAAATCGTATAAAAAATTAAAAATATTCAATTTTCAAACCGTGTATTAAATTAAGTGATATTTATAGCTAAGAAAAAAAAGTGCGCCATTTAAAGAAATAATAGAAAGTATAATATTTAAACAAGAGAAAACATCGGTTTGACACATTAAATGTTTAAGGCACTCGACTAACATAATGGTTTGGAAAAAAGCAAAGTCTATTGTCAACGCGTTTCTACCGAGTCAAAGCAATGACGCAGAGTTCTACCGAGTCGAAGCAAAGGTATAAAGAGCTTTACCAAGATGCGGCAAGATGTTTGCAAACACCCAAACAGTGAAGAAACTGTTCTACACAATTGACTACACTAAAGAGTGCACTCAATAAGTATCCCTATTAATAACACAAGAAATTTTTAAAATGTAGACATGTTTAAATATTTCTGTAATTTACGTTACAGCATGATGTGATTTAGCCGTGAAGTGGCTCATAATTAAATTAAAACAACAAATTAAATTAAATACAATATATTTATTCATTAAATCATTAACATCTAAGCACTTAACTATTTAATATATCATAGTAGGCATCTTCTCTGGTGAAGAGACGGACGGACGGACGGACGGACGGACGGACAGCATAATTAGTAGATCAAATGATTGTTCTCACTCATGAGCAACTTGAGCGTTGAAGAGCACTTGGCTTGAAGTTGTTTACCCTATAAACGAAAACAATGAATTAGTAACAAGTCTCATAAAATATACTATAAAGAATAAATTACCTGATTAATCATGGAGCGGTGTCTTCCACGTAACCCCATTAAGACCTTCATAGTAAATCTCAACAAGTGGTTTTTATAATAACTGCATAATTAAGTTAGTTAGGTTAGTCATGTTATTGAGTTAATAAGAGTTAAGTTAATCATGCATAATTATAGACAGTCATTGAAAAAAAACCACTTGCGAGCCATTCACATGAATGAGTGTTCAGGAGCTTGGAAGCTCCTGAATTTGAGGCTTCAGTAATAGTTGGATCGAGAAGATCTGCAAAAAAAGAAAGAAACATTATAGGAATGTTCGCATTTATACTAATATGGATGAACACATACCTGGTAAAATGTTTCTGGAAAGATTCTTGGTGAAGGGGTCTGTGTGCAGAGTAGCAGTGGTTGAAAGGACCTGGAAAAAAAATAAACATGTTATTTATTGTTCACATTTATACTGATTATGGATAAATCACATACTTGGTAAAATGTTTCAGGAAGGATTCCTGGTGAAGGAGTCAAAGTGCAGAGCCAAAGTAGTTGAAAGGACCTGAAAAAAAAAAAACATGTTATTTATTGTTCACATTCATATTGATTATGGATAAAAACGTACTTTTTAAATTATTTTCAGAGCGATTCCTGGTGAAAGGGTCAGTGTGCAGAACAGCAGTAGTTGAAAGGACCTGAAAAAAAAATAAACATGTTATTTATTGTTCACATTTATATTGATTATGGATAAAAACGTACTTTTTAAATTATTTTCAGAGCGATTCCTGGTGAAGGGGTCAGTGTGCAGAACAGCAGTAGTTGAAAGGACCTGGAAAAAAATAAACATGTTATTTATTGTTCACATTTATACTGATTATGGATAAAAACGTACTTTTTAAATTATTTTCAGAGCGATTCCTGGTGAAGGGGTCAGTGTGCAGAACAGCAGTAGTTGAAAGGACCTGAAAAAAAAATAAACATGTTATTTATTGTTCACATTTATATTGATTATGGATAAAAACGTACTTTTTAAATTATTTTCAGAGCGATTCCTGGTGAAGGGGTCAGTGTGCAGAACAGCAGTAGTTGGAAGGACCTGAAAAAAAAATAAACATGTTATTTATTGTTCACATTTATATTGATTATGGATAAAAACGTACTTTTTAAATTATTTTCAGAGCGATTCCTGGTGAAGGGGTCAGTGTGCAGAACAGCAGTAGTTGAAAGGACCTGAAAAAAAAAATAAACATGTTATTTATTGTTCACATTTATATTGATTATGGATAAAAACGTACTTTTTAAATTATTTTCAGAGCGATTCCTGGTGAAGGGGTCAGTGTACAGAGCAGCAGTATTTGAAAGGACCTGAAAAAAAAATAAACATGTTATTTATTGTTTACATTTATACTGATTATGGATAACAGCGTACTTTTTAAATTATTTTCAGAGCGATTCCTGGTGAAGGGGTCAGTGTACAGAGCAGCAATGGTTGAAAGGACCTGGAAAAAAATAAACATGTTATTTATTGTTTACATTTATACTGATTATGGATAAAAACGTACTTTTTAAATTATTTTCAGAGCGTTTCCCGGTGAAGTGAGTCAGTGTTGAATTTTCACTCGATACTTGGCCATTCGATACTCAACAATTTGCTTGATATGGTATCTTGTGGCCTCCATGTGATTTCATCTTGATGACCAGAAATAGAATGTAGAAATTTACTAGCAGTTTAAGAATTGCACTTGGTTTTTATGAAATGCATTAACATGAATTGAAAACAGTGAAAATTAAAATTTAATGTAATATGTCAAATCCACATTGCATAATCTCAAATGATTCAAATGACCACATTATTTTTCAATAATTGAATAGATTAGTGTATTAGTATTTGTTATTATTAATAATAAAACTACTGATGCTACCTAACTAATAAATTAACCCACATGCAAGACATATCGTGATCATTCGAATCATGAAATTCAATGCCTTAATGATTTTGTAAATTTCTAAAAGTTATAGTGACAACTATAATATTGATCAATTAATATCTTGAACAAAATCACCGCTTAATAAATCTATTCGTGCCAAATGCAATTCCAATAAATACCACATTCAGAGCGTCACAGTAACAATTTTCGTATAAAAACGCAGCAAACGCAAACCTACCCGGCACCTGCAAAATACACAAATTATTATTGAATTTAGTTGATTATACATACATTATTAAATGTCATTGTTGATGCGTCACCAAAGCTGTCTTCGTGTGCAATGCAGCGCTCCAGCACAGAATAGTCTTCGTTTGCATCTTTATATTCATTCAAATTGTAACTATTCTTTGTCAATTTGTAACTTTTTTTCAAGTAAAAGAAATAAAATTATGCATTTAAAACAAAAAATGGCTTTCATGGAAAAGTAATTTTGCTTTAAAATTCTTGATGACATGATGATTGTGGTCCAATTTACACAATACTTCTGATCTATAAATTGAAGTGAATTAGCAGATGATAAAGATGTAAATAAGACTTCAAATTAAACGATCCGTATAAATGTACTCACAATAATTCTCATAATGAATTAACAGTCATTATTTTTTACTTTCACAACTTTTTACTATTACTTTCGATTATTTCTTCTGCACAATGACCGCCAGCCATTCAATTGTGAAGTCTTGCTCAGTCAACAAAATAATATGTAGTTTTATTTAACAGTGTTCACCAAATGATGCAAAATAAAATGATTAGATAAAATATATCCGGCGTACGTCTTAGACAGTAGTACGACTTGAGCAAAAACTATATAAATCGAGCACACGTTTTCCAAAAAAAAAACAGAAATGAGTAAAGGTCTCGATTAAATCTAAAACATCTTAAAACCTAAAGAGAAATATAATCAGCACAAGTGCAACGTACCAGGTGACGCTCGCAGGTCGCATGTTTTCCACAGGCAGCGAAGGGTCAGGCCCGTTCGTCCGTGTTCGACGACGTCCCGTTGTCTTCTTCCAGCAATCGCCACGATGGAAATGAACTCTCACTCGCAATGACAACTGCCTCTCCCAACTCCTAGAGTCGCAAAGCATAGATGTGCAAAAGACCTGTAGACGTGCGACTGCAAAGCGTGCACGTTCGCTCGGTCGAAGATGGCGTTTCAGAAACTCGAACGCCTCTTCTGTTTTGAAATCGAAACGACGTTTATTTGAATCTTCAATTTTAACATTAAGGGTTTTATAAATTAAATAACGATATTACATTCTTTTAGTAAACTCTCTAAAAATTTACACTGCAATGAATTAGTCGTTGGTTATTGAAATAAATAAATTTGGTGTAGAATAAATTTTATTTTCTTCCACTAACCTGTGTTCTACAGTACACTTGTTTGCATTTCCTTTCTCAGGTATAAAATTTGTTAAATATTTTTACATTTTTAAATATACAGACAAATTTTTACTGTTTTATTTATATATCACTCATATACATGAATAATTTTGAAATTTATTAACAAAAGCAATTTTCTAATAAAATCATAATAGTTTAGTTGAATTGCTTTTAAATTCTGATAAAAAATTTAGTTCTACATTCCTGCAACACGTGAAGCCATTAAATATTATATAAATACAAACATACAATTTTTTCAAGTTTTAACTTATTAGTTTACAATAAAATTACTAATGATGATACAAACTAGCCACAAAACATTTGTAAACTAACAAAGTTAGCGCAAAAGAGTCTTACTGTGTACTTATTGAAAGTAGAGTTGGTGAAATCAGGTTGGTATTAAAAAATGTTTATTGGACATATGTATATCATTTTATCAGATATTTTATAGAGATTTTAAAGTGTAAATACACATTTTGGGTTTTTTTTTTTGGGTTCCAGACCAAGATTTTTAATCACGGTACGGGAAGTTTTAGCAACTTATATAGCCATGTAAAAGGTACAGATTTAGTTAGGTTTTCCGTCATTGAAATACATTTCCTTTATCAACACACAAATTATATCAACCACGCATAGATGGCGGCAGTTTACCTTCCTTTCATTTATATCTTCATGCCGTTAGTTTAACGGAAGCCCATAGACAGTAATCGTCTGCAATTTGGTGAATAAAGTTAAAGGATTTTATAAATATTTAATAAGTTATTGGTCGCTGAAATGTGCAGTGATAATTAAGTAGTGGAATTTACTATTTTGCAAAATTGGTTTTTGATCGAGTTCTGAAAAGTAGTGGATAATAGTTTTTGTGCAGTAAAAAATTTGTGTACTGGTAAATAGCTATTATTTTGTAAGTACTAAAATTGTTAATAAATTGTATCAAATGCCATTCATTTTCAAGGATTTTTGATCGTGATCAGTTCGAATCAATGTTAATTAGCTTGGCTTAAGAGTTTTTACAGTTTTAATATTTGGTAAATTTAGAATTTCTGTTCCAAGTCGTACATTATCAGATATTTATTTCCTATATTTTGTATTCTTTACAATAAGAGAGAATTCTTGTACCGACAAAACTTCATTCATCTTATACAGATAAGATTCATATTGAAGTTTTATAAGATTCATATTGGAGTCTTATAAGATTAATTTGCTCGTTGTTGACCTTATAAGACTTTAATATGAATCTTATACGTACGAGTATTTCTTCTATTGGTATATAATACCAAATTTTATTACAAGGATTATTATTGAATTTTTACTATATTTACATTTAAAAAAATAGAAAAACTTTATGATACAAAACAATTTTCTCATGAACAAAAATACTTCAAAAATTTAACAACCATTTGATAAACTCGATTAGCGTTGTAGTCAGTTGAGCCGTTTCTTTAGAATTCCAACGTTTTCGCAAAAAATCCTCTACCGATTTTGCAATTTTAAAACAAGTTTATAAGATCAGTTGGGAATGGTGCTGATTCAGTTTGGTTTATATCAGCCGGGTCGTTTCTTTGTAATTAATCCAGATTTTTTCTTAATGATTGTGATGATGATCGACTTCATAGTCTGAACTAATATACTTGTTTGCAATATATTAATAGAGTGTATTGATTATTAATATGATTGACCAGTTTAGTCAAAGCGAGAACTTGGTTTTCGAATATATAGTTGAAATTTATATTTATGTAGTAAATCTCAATTTCTTGATAATGACTATTATTACATGTATCGGGAGGTTCATACAACTCGAGTTAAAGGAAAACGCATCTTACAGTTAGTTTAATTTTGATGTCAAACTTAGCAATGTTATAATAATCTCGAATAATGATCTCTTGAAACGTAGAAGACATAAAATTAGCAAGTCGTTTTATAATGCAATATCTATCTATTATAATCATTATTTTTCTAGAGTGACTTGATTCAAGCGATTAAGACATAAAATCGTTTGGTAGATTGTATTAGCTTGTTTTCGTAATTTAAAACAAATCGAATAATTTTTTTTAAACAAATTTTAAGAGAAAATACTATAAATAAATAGATTAATTAGCTAACTAAATAAAAAAATCAGTCAACAGCTAGATTCCAATTGAGTTTTGTTAACGTTTTAAAAAATCACTAAAAGAAATAAAAAGATATAAATCACTCGATAATAAAAATGCGTACTAGATAATAATTGATATTAACTGCTGCTTTTATTTGCAAATAAATATAAGTTTGATAACAATCTCAATTTATTTTACAAATATATCAAATTTTTTAATACTTAGTTATTTCTGAATTCAGAAATATTATTCACAACAAAATGTATGAGATGAAATCGGCAGTGATAATTTTAATTTATTTCCCTCTTTATTTTGTTGTAAGAAGATGCATCATTTCTGTTTAAAAGAATTATAATGCATTATCACAAAGCTTCCTTGTGGCATGTGTATCGAAATCATACACATAAATTAAGCAATTTCTAACATGATTCATGTTGAAATATTGCTGTATATTGTAACATTATTACATATAGCTTTTGAATTATTCCTGAGACGTGTTAAAGCTATTTGTAAAAACGTTAAAATCCAATATTGGAAATAGTTTTAACGCCAATTTAAAGTCAAATTATTTTTTTATGCGTATTTATTTAAATTTTATTATTTTTCATTCAATTATTAGTAATATTTTATATGTGAATATTTAACTTATAGTATTCTAATAAAAAGTAACTGAACGCTACTCTCCTTTTTAGCTTTATCAATTTTATACAACAATAATTCAGCACATCATTAAACTTTTACATAAAAGTATAAAAATCTTATAATAGAAAAATTTAACATAAGTTTGGATATACGTAACATCCTATAATAAAGGAATCAGTCCCTTCAACCATTAAAATGTAAACTCTAGAAAATAAACTATTCTAATTAAGAACATTTTAAATATCTTTAAAAAAAAATCTAACTACAAAATGCTTTAATATCTTGCATCATGGTAATTTGGATACAAATATTGTCCTGGGCTTGGATACATCTGTACCTGATTTTGAGATATATATGGTGCTGGAACAGCATAGTCTTGCCTTGTATTGATGTAAGTTTGGTTTAGCCAAGGACTTGGTAAATGCACCGCATTGGGAGGTGGCAGAAAATAATTGGCTGATGGTCGAGCTCCTTGGGAATAAATAATGTTTGGCTGAAAAGTTGGTTGAACCATCATGACATGATTGTAAGTGGCAGGAAACATTGGCATGGCACCATTACAAACTCTAGGCAATGGCATATTTGCATAAGTCATGCTTGGTGTGCAAGGTTTAGTCGGAAACCTGTAACTTGCGGGATAGAAACAATCAGTATTCGGATTTAGAGTTGATTTTATGTTATTTGAATTAATCTTTATCTCAGCAAAACGCTGTTCCAGATTCCATGTATCTGATGCAACAACGGAAGCATTTCTTTGAATAGGCCAATAAGTGGCTTGTTGAATCTGTGGATTTTGCACATGAGGAATTGGTTTAACCAAAATGTCTGGAGAATCTGTGGTAACATGATACGTTGGATTAAATTTGGCAATCTCTGGTTGCAAATTATTTTTACTTTCATATTGGGGTTTTCTGAAAGTTTTTGTATGAACATCTACCATATGATTTGGAACTCGTTTACTGCGATCATTTGTATAACCATTAAAGTAATGAGGTTGATGTTTGTTATCCGAATAAGCTGCAGTAGGTAAAGGCTTTGGAACTGCAGCTATATGTCGCTGCTAGCACCTTTTGTCTTTATTCCAATATGACATGTAATCAGCATAACTGGCTGAAATTTCCTCAGACTGATAACGAGTAAGTTTTATTGTCCTGCGAAACTCTGGAGTAATATGTGCTCTATAGCCACCTTTTCGAAGTAATGAATCAATCGTTTGAATGTGGTCCCAATCTTGATTAAAAAAACAAAAGTAATTAAAATTTAAACAAAATGTGAAACATTGTATACAAAGTTATGTCTGTGAGAATGCTGTAATATAAAGAAGTGCAATCAAATAACTTTACAACCTAATAATATTCACTCAGCACAATTACTACTCATTATTAAACAGTGCTTCACACAAAAATCATGTCTTAAAGTTTAGCAATGATCAACATACCTTGTTCAACAGCAACTTTAGGCAGATATGTTGCAGTACGCTTATTACCCTTTTCATTTATGAATTCAATTCTAATTCCATGTACCCCGACTTCCCAATCCATATAATCATCAGCATCCTCAAAATGTTGTAGAATTGACACAGAAACCGTTAATTTTGGTATTTCATCACGAGTGATCGGGGGAAAACGGGAATCTTTTAAACCACTAGTCAAAGCATATTCACGCAATCCTGAAAATTACAGAAAATACATTATGATACTGGATTAAATCATAATGCAGATTGAATCTATACGCAGTAACTTTTATTTAATGATCTTCATAATAATAATAGACAATTTTATACTATAAATGAATTATCTGTCAAATGTTAAACTGACAACTGGGAACTAGAATCAAAACAAAGAAACTGTTTTCAATTAATTAAATAATTTAGAGTGACTCTTTTAACCCTCCATCGGGCGCAGCCGATCTGACATATACAGGGCCAACATTTTAGTATATTTCTCCATAATTTGATGTCATTGAGACCTCCAATCTCAGTAGCCTCGTTATTTTATGTCTACTATTCATTCGTCCGCATTAGATTGTCTTTGAACTTCGCATATTTTGCTAGTAGCAATTTTGTTTAAAAAAATGCACTAAGCCAAATTCTATTTGACGTACAAAATGACAAAAAACACTAAGTTTTTACTATCCTAATTGTTTATATAGTCTTTGTATAAACATTCCAACATAATCTGACAATTTTTTTTATATATTTAATTAAATTATTCATTTCAGAAAAAGTAAGATTTGTTCGTCTAGCATTTTGAGCGCATGTACGGATTTTTATATTTTGCTATATTATAAAAATAAAATTGATCTAATATAAATTTTGTTTTTGTTTACACATAATATACATATTCAGCATTGTAAAAACGCAAATTAAATTAAAATATATAAAACTATAAGCCTCCTGTCAATATACTTATAATCTGTATCTGTCAGATACACTGATTCTGTACATATTTGGACTGCGCCCGACGGAGGGTTAAGTATGTTTTTTCTTTGTGGGGTTCTCAGCTATTTATGAATATTACATCACCTGAATGCAAATGCATGGGGTTAAAAGTTCCAATGCACCCCCGAAGGCGTAAATCTTTTCCAATCTTCCAAGTTACAAATAGTGGACTTTTAAAAAGAATATTTTATTAATTTACATCTATAAATAAACTATTTTTATAATGAATGCTTACAATGCATCGTTTGTAAACCCTGGATTTTTGGGATTGTCTAGGTTATGAAGATGACAATACAAAACATCGAAACAGAAAAAGCACATCTCGGGCGCTGCTACCATCACTTTTCTGTCACCATTTGTTAAATGTGAATCACCATTGCACTGTGAGGAATTGGAACAATGATTTAACTTCTGTTTCTTTGTTCCACAGCAGCCGGCAGCCATTTTAAAATCCATTTTCTCAATTTCACTCGCACAAGCACCACTGCTGGTTCTTCTCCCGTTGTGCATTTCTGACTGGAATTGAAAGAAAACAGCTGCTGTGACAAGCAGGAGGACAACATAAGAGCGCGAAACATGTTTCGAACGAGCGCGCCTTTCGAATAATCAATAAGCGAAACACTTGATTGCGGACAAATGCAGAGATTGAAGTGGACGAAAACTTGATGCAGAAACATACTAATAGAAATTTCTGAAATTTACTCAAGGATATAATATCAAATCATCACTAATTATATATTACAGAAATTACAGAAAAAAGGAATAAGCGAAACACTTGATTGCGGACAAATGCAGAGATTGAAGTGGACGAATACTCGATGCAGAAACATACTAATAACAATTTCTGAAATTTACTCAATGACATAATATCAGATCATCATTAATTATATATTACAGAAATTACAGAAAAAAGGAATTAGTTATGTTTTTCCTATCGTCCACTACATCTTGTCGACCTTTCTTTCATGAGCACAAGATCTTAACCGCTTCTTGCATTTTTATTCCAATCACCCTGTGTATCGTAAAAAATAATTCTAATTTGTTAAATTTAAATTCAAATCCCACATTAAAACTCCTTCATTTATTACTTTAGGTGAACTGGGTCAAATACGATTGAACAAACTGCCATTAAGTATAAGAGAATTAGGAAATAAAAAAAAATATAAATAACTTAAACAAATTTTAAAATAAAACATTTTTATGCCATTGAGAAATATTAAAGCTATAACTTCTCCGACAACCCTATTCAAGAATTAGACCCCAAATAAATTTATTTGGGGTCTATTTATTATTTAATTTATACAAAAAATTATATGATATATGATTTGAAAGAGATTTAACAATAATTATATACTAGATTTAGAATAAGTGTAAAATATAAGTATTAAGACATATTAGAATTGATATATGAGATATATTAGAATGATGTATTAAAATTATTATAAAATATAAAAAATATGCTGGCATGTGCACAATTTCAAACTTATCACCGAGAAAGTATTATGTTGCAAATTTAACATATTTTAATCAAAAATTAATAGATCAGTATTTTAAAACGCAAAGTGTTAGGAATAATTACAAATTATTTATTGAGTTAGAAAATTGGGAATGGGGTTATACTATTGTTATAAAAATATCAAATATGTATTAATACTAATACTAAAATATTTACGTGTGCTCGCTTCATCTTTCCGTGGTATTTTTGATATTTATACGGATCTTGTATTGTACAGAAAGTATTTTCGTATCGAAATCAAATTTAATACTGATTTGAAAACAAAACTTGGCATTATTACCGTGCCAACTAGATTTAGAAACATAAAATAAAATCATGAAATTATGAGCATCAAATAGTTCCAATCGCAAATGATTGCATAATTTATAACAAAGATTATTGATTTTCCACATGTGCACCATTTTTTCAAGCTATATTCATTCAAACATACCTTTGTGAAAAATACTTGATTCACAATGAACTATTTCTGTTTCACTAAATAGTTGCAAATACTATAAATCCATTGGAATCGAATTAGATTCTACAGACAGCAGACAACACTTATCACAGACATGTAATGATTTTCCTGCCCATGCCTGGTTCGCACTACCGATTTGCGATCCCTTAGCATGGCAACCCTGACGGCGGTGCGTTTGAAGTTTGGCAACCCCCGTTGCAATCGCAATGCTTCTGACGTCACGGCCGATCGAAAAATATAGTATCAGTACGCGCTCGCGAGTCCTGAGGTCAGCTGTCAGCGCACGACTGCTCTGCTTCCGTGCCTCGTATCGTAGATCCATCTCGCTGTCGTTGGTCTCAGACACGGGGACTTTGGTGACTTGATAGCGCGCGGTGTCTGGTTCGCTGGTTCGGATAACTTTTCTAGTTCGCTTTCTGATGTCGTTCCAAATCGGCGACATATCGCGCATAGCGTACTCGCCGCGTTGAGACCGAAAAAAAGTCGCGAGTGTGTGTGAAAAGTGTTCGACGAAATCGACCGACGATCGTCAAATTCGACAGAGCCGGCGACTTAATCGAAATATTAAACATGCCAGTGCGAAAGCAAGGTGGTAAGATCTTCTGTCACATATGTCACGCGGCGCAATAGATCGCTGCACGACCCCTGCTTTCCATCGCTCCCTCGCCAAGCAATGCACCCCGCGTGTTACATAAAACACAGTGTGCCCCATGCGAGTTTAAGTTTGTGTCCGCAATTACCCAGGTGTCCGAACTATCGAACGAAATGCTCGTTCGGTTCAGTTCAAAATGTGCGCGGAAGGAAATTTTCATTCAAAACTCAAGTGATCAGTGAAATCATATGATGCAGCGTGTTTTTAGTTGGTTCGCAAAGAAATATACGTAACGCGTGTTAGTTGTTAGCGTAGCCTGGGCCCGTAGGTGTATTTTTAACCCGACCGCGAAAAAAACGTAAATAGCGCAACGGGCATGCGCAATGCGAGGGAGACGATTTGTGGTCCAGCGCCCCTATAACTGCGCGCCGTGCTTTTCTAGGTCACGTGCTCTCCGGTTAAGTCATGTGTTTCCTCGATTGCACTTTAATTCCAGTATCGATTCCTGAGATCAGGTCGATGCAGGTTTTAGGAACATGCCATCATATGTGAATTACTATCTTCGTGTTACGAATGTGCGGAAAAAGCTTTTAGTACGAACGACGTGGTATCTTTATAATCGATAATATATACCTACACCACAAGCAGGGAACAACTATTACAGAATGCACTCTTTTGTACAGCGTTAAGCCAATTTAATGTCACTCAGTTGTATGACCTTAAAGTTGATGAAAACTGATGTCATGTCGAATATTTCTATTAGATTCAAAAACAAAATACTTTTTTTCATTTCAGTTCTTATGAATAATATATAAAAACTTCTGTAGCCAGTGTTTGTGTGCCATAAGATCATTGGCTTTTATTTTCATTTTTATTTTATTTCTATTTGAAATTTTAAATAGTTTGCGGAATTTCGTTAATTTCTATAAAAAAGTGAATAGATAATTTGACAACTATTATATATAAACAAGGATCATTCTTGTTTTTTCAACAACTCAATTGTTAAATTGATATAAAGATCTGTGGATTTGACGAATGATAAAAGCAACAATTACGCTAAATTTACCAAAATCAATTAACTTTGCTGTATAAATTCAAATCCAAACAATTAAAACAAAAACAACTGAAGAAACAAATATTAAGCATCTTCAAGTTATGCATTTTTTTATACATATAATTTGTTGTTTATCTACATTGCTCTAATGATTAAATATAGTAGAATCTCGCTAATGTAACTACTCTAAACGGAGGGTTTTTTTCGAAAATAAATCCAAAAATTGACCATGCTTAGGTCGCGAGGTTGTCGGATTAGTAAAATTCTACTATTATTAATTGTCGATATTGGCTAATTTGGTCAGCTTATTATTTTTTTATATTTTATTCTTTTATGAATAAATAGTTGTCAAACAATTACTTCAAGGGTTTATATGATCTTTCCCAATCGTTTTATGAAACTTTCACGTACATATATATATATATATATATATATATATATATATATATATATATATATATATATATGGTCGGGTAAATATCATTTATATTTTGTTCAGCTTTATGATTGAGCTTACGATCAGTAGTATTCCGGAGCGCCTTCGGCTGTTTGTAATGATTAGGTCAACGGCGTGAAAAATCGTTTATATTTCCAGTATAGAAGTTTTCAGTCGAATAGCCAATAGCTTTCGGAGGTTTTATATGTGCTCAGAGTATTGTAATTTAATCAGGATTCGAGTTTTTTCATTTGTAGGACTGATTTATTTATTTTCTCTGCTTGAAAATGAAGGACTATGGAATTTGGATGAAGCGTTTTATTAATAAATTGTCTTCTTATAGATGCATATGATAAGTACACATTCGGACTTTTATTCGAAAGCTTTAACTTATCATTCAATGAAATAAACAATCATAATTCTACAACTAATAACGTTTGTTTCACACTTTTCTGCCCGAACACCCGATAAAATTAAGCGATGATACTATTTTACAATACTAATTATTATTAAATATGCACATTTGTACATATATTGAGAGCTTTTTCCGACGTCTCCAAAATCAAAACTTCACCAACACCACGATCATGATCAAATTATTCCCAAGTAACTCGGATATTTGACAATCTCACAATGAATATTAAGTGTCTTCCTAATTGGACGCCTTAATTAGGTACTCTATTATCTTTTGTTTGATGTCTTTATGGGTTTCGAAACTATGGTGACAAAATCTAAGTATCTGAGTAAATGTGTTAAGGAAATGAACTGAGTACCTTGAAAGAGTTTGATGTTTGAACAAAGATTTAAAATTGTGATTTTGGAATTCGATAAAATTGTATATACTCTGGAGTTTCCAGAAATTATTTTTAATTTGATTGAAATTTAGCAAAATTATATAATCCTGAAAATGGCCCTGAACAAATATTTTTCAGTGATATTTTCGTTTATAAGGATGGATCTAAATGTCTGCATAGTTTGATTGACAATTCTAATATCAACTTCAATAGAATTGTTAATTTAAGCAGTCACATTATTGAAATATTTTTTAATAAAAAAAATGTTTTGTCTAATTAGTTTGATATTGTAGACGTAGACGTTTTCACAATTGATGACACAAAATTTTACAAAAACAAAATCACAAGAACCCTGCCAATTAAATGGATGAAACTCTAAAAATATTCATATGAATCCTTTATTAATAGGCAGCACAAATAATGTGACATTTTTAACGACTAATTTATGTAATTCAGATTGTGAACCAGATATAAAAGATAGGCTTTCGAGAGAATACAATGTACACTGATGTTTTTTTATAATACTTTCGTTTTTTGGCTAGCATCCAACTGGTGCGATTGCTTTACTATAACTTTTATACACGAAATTACAAATATGTTCCTGTCAAATACATTTAAAATATATCATGTATATATACAGCTAGAAATATATAGGAAATAATAATTGCAATTTGTCCATTAAATTCATTTGTTCATTTTGACTAAATACTGAAAATTATCTTTTCGTATGCAATATTAGAATCAACAAATTATGTACCTACAAATTTCAAAAAAATATAATATTTGGGTTTAATTAGAGATCAATTGTGTTTTATTCAATATTGAAGTAATAAAATTGAATAACTTTTTTAGATCAAATCGGTACTGTAACAATAAGTTAATAAGTAACTTATGTTTGGGTAAATGTAATTTATATTCAAACAAAATTCTTTTTATTTTCTTCATCACTTACAAACCAATGCAGATCTATTATTCAATCTATCTTTTTCATATAATCAATCAATTGCTTTCTAAAACGTCTGAGATACTCTATTCGTCTTCATGGCGGAGAATTTGTTCCATCTGGACTTTAAATAAAGATATATTTTTTTTGTCTAAAATCTCTGATTGAAGTCCCTTAGCTCTAACCACTAATCCAGGGAAAAACTTCATACAAAAATATGAAAGAAAAATACTTTGAATGTTTACTTTCCAACTTTGTTTAAAATTTTATTAGAGAATACATTCTCAATCGTCAATATTAATCACATCATTTGTAACTTGAAATTGTTTGCTATAAAATTCGTATTGAGGAGTAACATATTCGAATAATGAGGCTTCAATTTGAAAAAAATTGTGATAAATATTATTTTCCATATTAAATTTTAATTCAAATTATACAAACCTCAAATATTAATTGTCCTTCAAATTTTTCCTAATCATTTTCAAATACTTTTATTAACTCAGGGTCAGGGATAATCTTTCTTATGCATTTTGCAAAAATATTTCTTATGCATTTAATTCTTCGGATGAAGTAAATTTTACGTTTCAAAATTTATTTAAAGGAGTTTGTTTGTCCGAGTATTTTAGGAAAACCATGCTAGCTATTTTTGGAAGTAAAGCAGAAAAGTTGATGCAGATTTTTTAACAGTGTCAAATTTTTCTACCTAAATACTTATCCATCATCTACTTTGTAAATAGGATTGTTACAATTCACAGTTTATTTCAAAAGTTTAAGTTTGAATTGGACCTACGTGAACTTTGTGTTTAAATGGATATTTGTTTACATAACAAAAGCTCCAGTAGTTAGCTTTGACATGCTAACTACATTTGTAGGCTAACTACATGCAGTTATCACTATTACTTCTATGTTTTGGAAAAATAGTGGTGTAGGAAAAATGAAACATATAGAAAACACTAATACTAAACAATGGCGGGCAACAAATAAACTAATAATAATGTCTAAGGCATTTTACGCCTCTCCAAAAATATACTCTTGCTGACCTGTTTAGCGCGTGTAGCGCCGGCGACATTTCGCACATTCTTGATGCACGCAAAAGTATCTTCTCGTCTGCTGTACCGTCTTAGAGAAATGTTTTGATGACTAATAGCACATTTGATTGCTCATAAAATATGTACAGGGTTTCAGTTTTTAAAATTTGTGAATGGATCAACATCTAGTAAACAGTTATAAATGAATAAACATCAGTGTGTAGCGAAAATTTGTGTGTATACCAGATGAATTAACCATACAAATAAAAAGTATATGGTTTAAAAAAAAAATGATAATTATTATAATAATTATTATGAAATAGGGGCTTGTGGTAGGAAGTCGAAAATTTACGGTTATATATGTTTTTTATATATACGCATTATATAAAATAAAATAATAAAAATTGGCAAATAAAAATTAAAAGAAGTCTTCGAGGCGGCCAACCTCTACCTCTTGGTTTCAATCAAAATATCCGAAAACCTGTCCTTTGATGTACCTAACAGTTTCCCAAATTTTCACAGACAGCGCAAGAATTGGCTTAATGATATATGTTAATAATAAATATACAAGCTTTTAATTGAATTGCGGACTATTTAAATGTTAATATTAAGAGCTAAAACTTTTATATATTTTTTTTGATAATGTGGAAGCAGTTGAGCCCTTGGTAGCAATGGAATTCAAAAATGTTCATATTAAGCACCACCCTATATATATATATATATATATATATATATATATATATATACATATTATATTAACAAGTCTAGTAATCGGGCATAACATCAATAAAAAACAATGTTAATGCCGATTACTAGACTTGTTAATACATATGTCAGCATCAAATTCAAAATCAAACAATATATATATATATATATATATATATATATATATATATATATATATATATATAGATTAAGGTAGAACATATCTAGGTCTTTAGGCTGTCTTAGGATTTTGCTTTGCACATGCTTAAATAAATTGCGCACTCTTATTATAGTATTTTTTAAAATTCGAATACGGTTTCTCTGCTATAATTTATGAAAACGATGCTTCTAATAGTATATAATTTTAATGTACGATTAACGATTTTGATTACTATTTATACAGCTAAATTGTCAATTCACGTAAAAAATAATAATCCTTATACCTGTTATTTATTTAAACAATAAATCACTTTTTAATACTATATTGATTACCATAAATGTATTATACCTTTTGCAGCTTTTGCTTGTGTATAATACCCAACTATAAGCAATCAGCGTTATGCTTATTTTGTATCTCACGTAGAACATTGTTTCAATCAATGATTTTTACATCGATCAACAAAATAATTTTTTTTGCCTAATTTTTGCTATCGTAATTTGATTTTGATCATTAGTTTTTTTTTAACAAATAAATCATGCATTTAGTAATAACAAACTTTACAAATAATTTTTTTCTAATTATATACATATATTGAAGTTTATTGATTCATATTTATCACATCCTAAATTAGTACTTTCATGCTAGAAAATCATGTATCTAACAATTTTGCTTAATTTTCAGAAGCACATCGTGCACTCGAATTATTGGAGGACTACCACGTGCGTCTCGTGGGTCCTCAGGACAAACAGCTGCGTGCTGCCATAGAACGGGTAATTAGGATCTTCAAAAGCAGACTCTTCCAGGCACTATTAGGTAAGTTATAGATAAATAAATACTGTTTACTGATGATTATTTTACTTATCTGACACATAGTCAGCATGAGAATCGAATATATTCACTAGGGTGGTGACCTCAGGTTTACTCTTTTGGGATTTTGATAAAACTTTGTATCACGAGAGTTTTCTTGATTATATAAAATCATTAAAATTTAAGAAAATAGGCCGTTTCTTAAAAGGTACAAGTTTTATAAAAAATTCAATATTTTCGTGGTTTAAGGCAAATTGCCACTTACACCTATTTATATGCTTAAGTGATGGCAGAAGTGTGTCCCGGAAAAGCGATATAAAAAATAGGAGCAATATTCTAACACAGTTGTTTGTTGTACAATGTACTTGATTTAAAGGATATTTTTGAAACTTTAATTTAAATTCTTCGTTATCAAAATTGCATAAACAAAACGGTATTTGAGAATGCGATGCTATAGTTGTCTCACATCTGAACTCAATTGAGATTGTCTAAATATATCGTCTTCATCACTATAAATATATTTAGTACCTTTGTGTCAACCATCATTGCTTCTATATTTAATTTCAACGAATATCTTTTTGTTATAAAAATATATAACAATAATCAAAATCATTTAAATTTATTCTAGTCATCTCACAATATTTGAAGCGATTTATTATTATTGTTATTATGATCAAATTAGTCAATCCATCAGATATTATCAGATTAACAGCTAACTTTATTAAGAGCAAAATAATTTTAATAAATAAAATTAATATTTCAATTTTTAAAGTCAAATTGCACATTTTTTTTAATAATTTAAATGAATTAAATTTTATAATGATTTTATTTTCCATCGCAATTTTGTTGCAAATGAATGAAACCATAATAATTAGTATAGAAAGATTTTCAAATTGATAAGATACTTGCATTCAATATGGTGCAATCGTAAATTAATAGAGTTTAATTTTAGTTCCCTAAGAATAGCTCATCGATTTATTTCCTGTATTTGCATAATGAAAGCGATTCACGGTAATTCAATGAAAGCTATTTAAAATGATTGATATTGATCATATTGATGATTTACGTACTAAAAGCGAAAAAAGTTGTACATTTTATCTATGGATCTTGTACATGCAACAAAATACTTTTGGATTTTATTTTATCGTTCTGCATACGTTAAAAATTATTGTCTGCAAGCATGCACATTGCCTTTCGTGAGGCCATTTGGTAATCAAGTCCTTTTACTTCCATTGGAAACTGTATTTTTCATATTTTTATATTTGACTTGGAAATTTAACATTTATTATTTGCATTCGTCTTATGGTCTTCTGATGATAAAGTTTATTTTCTTTCTTAGTATTATCTGCCAGTCTATCCTCATCTAAAATAAAGGCCTAATAATATTTTCCATTTTTAGCGATCTACTTTAATGATCATTTTAGTGATCTACTTTCTACAGTTTTTTTAACACTGGAAGTTTCAAATTTTGTATCTTTATTATAATCATTTTTTATTATTATGAGGTGGAGTTTGGATCCTTCTAACTTCATCTAGTGTTTTTGAGACCACTGGAAACTGTAATGGTAACTTTTCTTTCAATAATCGATTGTTCTAAAGGTTTTTCTAAGAAAAAACTTGACGGGCTCTGTTGTTTTACATGGCATTACATCGTACCAATCATCTTGCGATAAAATGTCTTTTTATTTTTTGATCATACTTGATTCAATAATGAAACGTCTGAGTTATTGGCTAATAGTTGTGTCTACTCACTGAAAATTTTATTTGAATTTATTCAGTTCTTATTTCTATGCTTCGGATAAGTTTCAATATATTCAAGTCAGTTTCATGATTCCTCCTATTTTGCCCGGTACACGTATTCGAATATGTTTTTTTTTTCAAAGTTTGTGGTCATTATGAACTTCATCAAAGGAGATCAAATTTCTTGAGACCCACAAAACCTTTTAGTTTTTGACCAAAAAGACCTAAGGCTTGTACTTTTCTAAATTTTTTTTTATACTTCTAAAGATAAGCCATCATACTGAGACATTCAGTACTTGTTTTGACGTTTTTATCTGGCTTATTTGAATGGACCCAGTGGTTGTCTAATCTAGTTGTGACTAAATTAACTATACTCGAAATATTTGTTGACATTTTTATTAGATATAAGCAGCTATAGCCACGAAATGCAATTTTTGCTTGAGATTAAATTTGATATCTATAACCTCAAGTGAAATTTTGACATCAAAGCTGCCCGATGTCGACTTGGTCCTGGCTAGTCTACGTCCGAAACGATTTTGCCACCGGGACTCTAAATTCATGATACCTGAAATGCGTGAATTTTTAATCTGAAATCTGGCCGGAACAAATATATTGCTGTTTGGAGTGAACTGAAAGGCTTCTGACCAAAAGTGGCGAAAAAATGCCACTTGTTTTGACACTAAATTTTAAGTTAGTGGAGTTAGTCGATGTGTGCACTAAACTACTCATATATGAATATTATTGTCTGATTATTGTATCTCATTAACCGATTAAGTTTGACATCACTGATGGGCGGACTCGATTTGTTTACAAGCACTTTACATAGTGTAATACTATCAAAACACGACGGCAGCCAGACTAGTCTGCGGAATGTCTTTATTCCGCGAATAGTCACGTTTATGATAATGAATCGCATGTTCTGAAACCGCGTTTTGTCAACCTTACAAGTAAGACAAATTTTATTTTACGATATGAAATTCATAATATTATTCTTGTGAATATGGGCGAGGGTGACTTACCTAAATGTCTCCTGTGCAATATATTAAGGATTCTGATTTCGCGCGTTGATATATTTTACGATTGATTTCGTATAGAAAGTTTTGTAATAAAATATTATGTTGCAAATACACGTATACTTATGATTAGGTATACTTTTAACGTAAATTTTTCATCAAAAGTAGAAAACATAGTTATTGTTACATTAACTATGTAATATAATTCGATTTACCATAAACGACTGAAGTAGCAAAAATTGAAAATGATTTTTTTAAATACATACATCAAAAAATTAATTTCACTTCTCATTGATTAAGTCGATTATTAACAACACGTACCGAGAAAATCATTATAATTGTCTTAAGCAAATGCTTTTTTATTTTAGTTTTTAAACTTGTTCATATTTGCTTGAGTTTTTGCTAGAGTTAAATTTTAGACATTACCTGCTTATCATTTTTGGAATTTAAATTATAATAATAATTAAGTCACATAAGATGAGATCCTTTAATTTATGATCAAACACGTCCAAGTATAAACTTATAAATAATAAAACATTTTTTACATTTATAATTTATTTATTACATTTTTATTTTACATTTTAAATTATCTACATACAATTCAAATACTTAATTATGCATCCCAATAAATATAAAATGAGTAGTAAAACAAGAAAAAAAACGAATAAAAAATTTTCTACATTTAATATTTATTTATATCACATTACTAAATTATCGTTTAAATATTTATTCTAAAAAATATTTTATTTACTATTCAATCTTTGAAGAACTGCAAATACTGAATATGATGACTTTATGATCTGTAAAAAATAAATTAAGTTCATTTATATAATTGTGCATATCTGTTTACACGAAAAACTTTTCTTTAATTAAATGCAAATTGATATATTAACTCTGATGATCAATTTAGTTTAGAATATATATATTATTTTATTTGGCGAATGAAATGAACATTATATTACAAGTGCAATATGATATCGAATCAAGATTGTAATTAAACATAAATCAGACATCCATTAGAGGAACCATCTCGATTACGCAATTAATTTCATGTTACATCAGAGTAAATCTATCTTATATTAGGGATTTCGAATTTGTGGTTGCAAAATTCATATCGTGGGCTAATTTTATGAAATTTAATTTGACTCAGATGGGTTTATATTAACATCTTATAGGTAGATACTATACAAGTTAATATTTCTGAGTTGATTTCTAAAATAGTGAAACAATGTTTTGGAATCATGTTAAATAGTTTCAGTGAAGATAGCTATATCTTTTTTTTAAATTTAACTAATTTGTGATTGAATATAGATTCAACATATATTAATAATTTGGCTTAAGTTTAAGGGCAATATTCATAAAATAGCTGGAATTTTATTAATACTTACTGACATAAAAGTGGCAATAGATAAATCAAATATTTTTCCTGCTGCAATTTTCAGAGGGCGTTTGTTTTTCTCTTGAATAATCGACAATGATAATTTTAGTCCGGGCTCTCTCGAAATTTGGTACCAACCGGATTCGAACGCATATTTCGACAGGGCATCACTCTTAAAAATAATATTGAAATTAGCATGGTTCGGTAAATATAGTAAAATTCGTGATAAATACTTCTATATTTCATGTTACTTCCTAAAATAGATACTGCCATTTTTTATTTTACTTTACATTTTTTATCATTTATTATCTTAAAAGGATGTTCTCGACCAATACTTGGATTTTCTAATTCCATATCGTTTACTGTTTATAATTTTGAATTATATATTTAAAATAAATTAATTTATATTAACTAAACAAATACAATGTACAATTTTCCTATTATTTGTTAACATCTATTTTAGTGGACACTTTTGTCGTTTCACATAACGTAGTTATGGTGTCGTAGTTAACTTAGGAGTATATAGGTAAAATAAATATTCAAATCGAAAAGTCCATAAGCTGAAATTTTGCAATTTGAATTCAACAGAATGCAGTACATATCAAATAGTGACTAAATTTATTTATTCTTAATTACCTGTACAATAATCTCATTTCCATGCCAACAATACAATAGAATTTGAACCAGCATACAACTTTGATACAACATTAGCGATAGTCCAAGCATACTTACAGGAGAAATCTACAGAAAACTCTTATTAATATTTTATTCGATAATGGATTTTATAAAAAATTCATTGGTGTTACCAAAGTTATGCAGAACGCAGTAATACAAATAATTAAGCAACCTGTAGCGAACTGTGATATAATAGATATGGCGAACACTTCTTCCAACTCTTTTACAAACCTGTAAAAAATCGTATGTAGTAGAGTGTTGACCTATCAAAAAATTTAATGCTTATTATATGCCAATCCACATACATTGATCTTCATACTGAATACGTGAAATAATACTATAAAGTGCTTTTAAACAAACTCGTGCATGTACTTTGATCTATTTCCTATAGCTCATTGTAATTTATTGTTCATATATATATAAGTCTACCATTCGGTATTTCAAATATTTTCAGTATAATATTATGATAATATTATAACTTGGTGGTTACTGATGGCGATCAGATTAAATTACAAGAGTTTAATCCTTGCGGTGAGTGGTTCTGATTCTGTTTGCTTTAGGGTAGTTGTCGAGTTATTATGAAGAGATTTGGGAGTTAAGATTGTATTTGCAGAAGTACTGTTGTATAGTTATAAATTTTATAATCAATATCAATTAGAAACTGTAAAGAATAATTCATTATTGTAAATTACTCATAAGTTTCCAGTAGCATCAAAGAAATGGCTACTTACAAATGTTCATTATTATCATTAACTTATTTTTCCACATCCTTCAGAAAGTGCTATTAGTATAAGTTTCCTAATCCTATTTATAAAGAATATTTACCTAATAATTCTAATGTGCTTTACAACACATTTTCTCAATAATGGGTTCCAGTTAGTATTCCCATCCAAGTCACGCAATTCCAGTCCCAAAAGTTCAAGTTGTCCTTTGGCGAGTGCCATAAGTCCACTCGCCGTAGTGTCCATAGGCACATTCAGTAAAACCCCGTATATCAAACAAATTATTTGATAAAGGTAACAGACCCAGTAACTGAAAATATAACAATATGCGTAATTTAAATAAAACACATTTCTCAGAATAATTGTCTTCAAAACATAGCCATTTAGTGGCTTTATGCTCACTCGTCATACTTCATGCAAATTTGCCAAAAAAATTTAAAAATTGTAAAACCTATGTGTTTGTTTTGTATTTTTAGATCAACGCGTTATCAAATGTTCTATGTACTTTTTTATATATTTTTATTTATGGTTGAAAAAATATTCAGAGAATGTATTTGTGAAGGAATTTAGACGATGGAGTTTTCAAGCTATATCAAATTTACACAAAAACGCTTTTTGTTCTAAATGAAATGTAAAATGAAACCACAATTTGTTGACTTTTTTTTACAATTTTACTAACGTATTTATTAAAAATTCTTGAAACACCTATGTAAAAAAACTGTTAATAATTATTATAATAATGTATAAAATTAATGTCATGAATTATTTAATAGAACCGATATTTGATGAGACTCTAATAAAAGTATCAGAGGTTTCCTTCAAAATACTTAGGTAAAACAAACTTAATTATTATTATAATAATGTTGATAGTAATGTATATGTCATAAATCATTTATTATAGAAACGATATTTGATGAGACTCTAATAAAAGTATCAGAGGTTTCCTTCAAACAAATTATTTGATAAAAGTAACAGACCCAGTAGCTAAAATTATGATTATATTTGGAATTTGAATAAAAGACATTTTTCAAATTTTATATGGTTTGTTTTATAATTTTATAACAGCATCACTTCATCAAATGTTCTGTGCACTTTTACAATATTTTTATTTATATTTAAAAAAATATTCGAGGAAAGTATTTGTAATGAAATGTAGGCGGTGCTGTTTTCAAGCTATATCAAATTTACACAAAAACACTTCTTTTTGAATGAAATGTAAATTGAAACCAAGATTTGTTGAATTTTTTTAAAACAATTTTACTAAGGCATTTATTTAAAAAAATCAAAACACTAAAACTGTTGATAATTATTATATTAATGTTGAATTATTTTCTACAGAAACGATATTTAATGAGAATCTAATAAAAACATCATAGGTTTCCTTCAAACTTTTCTCAGGAATACGTATTTTTAGTAAAATCAATATCTCCATCCTGAACAAAATTATTTTTTGTATTAATTTATAGTATAGAATAAACTATTTCATTTTCAGAAGCATAGTCGATGATGGCTTAACTTATAACAAATTTTAGTTTTTCAAATTGTTACTCTACTTTTATAAGGTTTATAAAAACAATTTTGTACTAGGGTTTAGGAGCAGCTGACCAATATAAAGACACTATTTCTTATTATTAGTTTGTGAATTGAGTTTTAATTTGTAAAGGGTTTTTGGTTACCTAAGCATATTAGAAATGATTGTATACGTTTACTGGTTTCAACCATTGTTTGGTTTTTACTTATAGTTACGATCTAATTAAAGTCTAATGTAAGTAATTTAAGATAATACAGTTTTTAATTATTACAAGTTAAACTGGATTTAAGAAATTCTCATAATGCTTCTAACCTCTCAAGTACTATACGGAGGAAACAATAATTAAACACAAACTTTCTGTAGCCTCGGTGCTTCCGTAGTATTAAAAAGGATAAAATAGGATTTTGTCAATTGGCAATGATCACTTACTTGAGCGATTTCGAAATATCCAAAGGAAACCAGCAAGGCCTGGGCATGATACCCTCGAATAATCCGCCTGTGAGAATGGGTTCGAGGCTCCACATTATAACCGTCCCAATAGACATTGACAAAAACAACTTTGAGTCTCTGCGACAGATTTCTTCAGATCGTCGAAGAATTCTAGATCTGCTTTCATCGCATTCGAATAAAGGATCTGTAAAGGAAAATGGGATGTCTTATTGTTATAAAAAATAGGAAGGTTTGAGGGTAAACTTAACGTTTTGTCACTCTCGTAGGTAAACACAAAGTTTTTTGTCAACAGTGAATTTTTTGTGGCAAAATTGTAAACAAAAAGTTGTCGAAGCAAAATTAACCTTTATTAGCTTGCTGATAAATGAGAACAGAAAATTCTTTCTCGACGTTGCAAATCTTATTAAACGTTTTAGATTAAATTCGGAAAAAGCATGTGTGTATGTAGCCGATTTTTCAACCTGTTCTCAAAAATGGTTTCGCCAATTTATAAATATAAAAACCATTCAATGTAACTCTATGTCGATTTGCGTTTACCAAGCCATTTCTCTATAATATGCAAAATATGTCGACAAATTCCGGAGTTTATATTAAAATTCAAGAACTGTTTGAAAGATTTTGGATAGGAATCGTGCTAATTGTTTTTTGTAAAGATTTATAGACATTTTTTCGAAATTAATAGTTGTAAGTTTTTGGACGACTTTAACGATTTTCCTTTATTGACATCAATTAGAAATTGCTTTGATTTATTTTTAGTGAAAGCGAAAACTTTAATTTCAAAATAAACAGTGTTTTTCATTTAAATAGCTAAATCTTGTGTCTTATTAGGCCTGATTAGGTTTATTATGTATGTATGTATCAGAAAGTTCACAAGGCGAAATGTCACTTGCACCTAGTTTTGTAAAAGCTTAGTGACAGATTTTCCAAATTCAAATACAGCACATTCGTGTAGTATTTGTGTGAAAATTAATCGTATCATTCTTTGCCAATTGAAGCTTTTGAGCTTTTGAAATTAGAAATTGCTTTTATTTATTTTTAGTGAAAGCGAAAACTTTATTTTCCAAATTAACAGTGTTTTTCATTTAAATAGCTAAATCCTGTTTCTTATTAGGCCTGATTAGGTTTATTATGTATATCCATTCTTTGCCAATTGAAGCTTTTGAGCTTCTGAAAAACATTGTGCATTTTCTTTATAAATACTAATTGATAAAATATATTTGTCTAATTTAATTTTTTCTTATATTTTTTAAGCTCTTTTTTGTCAGTTTTTATAAGTGATATTGATAATATCAATTATCGATCATCCATGGTTGTGGAGGATGGATATAATTTTCTTGTAAAATATTTTTGCAATACACATTTTGGGTACCAATAGTTTTTATTGTCGATTGGATTTTGGTTATAAATCAATACCTAATTAGTTTTGCTGTAGTTTAAAAATAAAAATCCTCAGTCGTTATTGCAGCTTTTAAGCATTTTCGAAAATGCTTATAAAGAATAATGTTGATGGCAAGAAACTTTTTGAAATTTGCACTGATTCTCGAACAAAGAGAAATATGTAATAGACGGTATAATTATTATATTAAATAATAGTTAACTTACCATCGAAGGTTTTCGTAAGCCTATCAATTCTTTCCATATAATACGAGAAATTGATCACCTTCGGACACATTACAACGTGTGTTAAAAGAATTAGTGTTATGTCCACGAGGGAAATGACGTCGTGCCATGCTTTCCATACTTGTACGGTTTCTAATGCGATATAGCAGAAAAATAGCCCTAACAATTCAGCTATGAAAAATAGTTTATAAGTCCTGGTAGAAGGTCCTTTGGGCCATAATCCAGCATAGTAGAGTATTGTTTTATTTATGCGAAAACAATCGCTTTGCAGATATTTTTGTGCCATATCTGAAAAATATAGTTTTATGTAAATTGTTATTTACATCAAATTTGGTATCTATAAAAATCGACTTCACATCATCTGCAGTTTTATAAAAATGAAATTTATTCAAGTTCTATCTCAAATACCTGCGCAGTATGAAAACTTTATAAAAGAAAATTCATAGAACGTTCAAATCTCCTAACTCCTATAAATATTTATCTCCTAACATTTATGTAGTATATTATCGTATAATACGATTACGTTAGCTATGAGACAAACTTTTATCATGAATATTTATTGCTGCATCTGCGGCTAAAAAACTGAGCCAAAGTGCAAGCAAAAAATCTTGGTTAGTTGGCGATGGTATTAAAGTAAATCTGAAAATTTTCGGACAAACTTAATTTATAATGGAATACTTAATGTAAATTAAAGTAATTATATAATACCAAATTTTAACTCACTGTCAAGATTTTGTTACTAAATGATTTTATTTAATCTCACCCGAATCACAATTAGTTCAAACAGATCTTGTTTGTTCTGATATCAGAACAGAACAGAAACTATATTCTCAAGAGGCTAACTCAATTTTGAATTAATTGTGATGAGACTATTAGATTAGGGCAGCATATCAGGTTTAGCTACGATTTGAAATTATAATTATAGAATAGTAATAACATATTTATTATTTGTGTTTTTACTGCCAATAAAATTAATAACAATGTCAATAAAATTCAAAAACATAATTTTTAGAATTGCAGATATAATCTTATTAGCTCTCATTGCATAGTTTGATTCTGATTTGACTATTTGCTATAACTAATAAATATATGAAATTAATAAAATGCTGCTTCGATACAATAAGACATTTTTCATCTCTCTCATTACTGGTCTAGATTATTTGAGATTACATTCCTCGTGTCATTCAGTATTAAATATTGATTACAAATTAAGCCCGGATTTTTTTCATAAAATAGAGCGTGACTGCAGGGAAAATACACCAAACTATTAATATTTTATGTTTCATATACCACGACACGACATTCTATGTAGTAAAGAAATTATTCGGGAACTTTTTTGTGAAGTTAAAAAGTTTATGTGATTTCTATTAAATGTCATATTTGGGAATGTTTAAGGTGAATGCAAACACGGGAAAAATTGAACAGTTTCAGAAACACTAGTACATTTAATCGTTTATTTAGATGGATTTTATATTCAAAATTTCAGGTACCTAGAATAATTAGTTAATTTAATAAATTTTGGTAGTATGTTTTATAACAGAGCACAAAAAGCTCTGTTTTACCCTTTGCTCATCATGTGAGCCTGGCCTAGTCTTCAAAAGTAGCTAATTACTATCTCATATTTTATTTAGTTACAATGTTAATCTAGCATAATAACCTGGTCATATTTACATTTTACATATTAAACCAGCCCTTAATTATATACACGTTGAATATTAAACGCGAGACTATTAATTGGCAGTCGCACATATTATAATTACTGAAACTGCAAAATATGATTTGCAATTATTGTATAAATATTTTACAAGTTTGCTATAGATTTATAATTTGTTATTATTATTAGTTTAGTTATTGACTAACTAATTATGAAAACATACATTTTAATATTTGTTTAAATGTTTTTGTAGGCAATTATAATAAATTTAAAATAATTGTGGCCTGATCACTTTGAATTAATTTATTGTGTGTTAAAAATTTACATTTCGGGTTGAGAATTTGCACTAAAATGCAAATTGTTCTTATTAATTGTTCCTATTAATATCACGTAAGGACAACGGGCGCTACCAATGAATTATATTCTTAGATTTACAAATTTCAACTTTTATGAAATTCATTAGACATGCAAATTACTGATTACATACAACTGGTAGGTCTATTCTTGTTCAGTTATTTCACACCCAAATCTACAACTAAATATATTTATTAATTATGATAAATAGTCACATCGGGGTCAAATTATAAAATGATTCTAATTTATTGCAATAATAGAATATAGCTTTATCTCTTTTTTTTAAGATAGAAAGATTTCTGATAGAATGTTTTTTTTTTGATATTTGAGCCAGTACAAGGTTAGGTTTAGCCAGGGTATAGCTTTTTGACAGTTCGTGACTACTAAATCATTCGATTATTCAACATTACAAATAATAATGGTTGTTTTTGATGGTGTGAGTTAAGAACGCTACTGAATGAGCTTTTCCCGCCACATGTGTAATTTGTACTTGCTCTACTAGTAATTTGTATTTCGCATTTAAATATAATAGATGATAAAATACTGAACACGATATCATTTTCTTGTTCTAAACGTGATATCTATTACAAATCCCCGTGTCTCAGGATACCGGCAATAACCGTGTAAATAAAATGTAATTAAAAACCGATCTACTTCAAAGCGAATCGAGTGGCGCAATCGTGCAATAAGCGGCAGGTAACTTTCGTGCTTCAACCTGAGATCAAAACTAAATACAGAACGGATGTTATACCGGAACTAAATTCAATTTCCTTTCGATGACGTCAGAGCCGCAGTGCAGTTGCGCGTTCCTGTGGCTTTGCGGAGAATTACTCCTATGAAAGCGTTTATGAATTCGGGAATCGCACTTTTGGGATTATTTGAACCCACATTGGGTAATATTTTCTGTTCATCTCCACTTACAAGAATCCAATCTTGGCTGCTGAAGCAATTTTCTAAATTCTAAATGTCGCCTTTGTAAGAGGACACCAGGAGGGCACGGTTTAAATCGTATCGATAAAAGAAGATTAAAATTATCCTGAAACCCCAAGTTTTGGAAACAGTTACTTTGTTCTATTTTGACAAAAACTATTAATTATTATATATTATTAATAAATTATTGTTATTTTGATGTCACAAATTTGCATTCTTATTTTGACGCCACATATTCGTCGGAGATCAGTGAGTAGAGCTTTATTATTGAAAGCACATTATTATAAAATATAAAATATATATTAATAACTGGGGTACAGTTTAAAGACAGGATACATTATACTACAAAATAATGCAATAAAAAGAATTGGTTTTATCATATATGAAGTGTACTAAAATATATTTTAATTATTTTAAATTTATTATAATTGCTCACAAAAACATTTAAACAAACATTAAAATGTATATTTCCATACTTATAATATACACATCAATTGATTGCCAAAGTACTTTATTTTGAAAACATATTATTTCCGAATTGCTGACTTCAGCTGACAGACTGGTTTAAGAATGACTTTATTATTTTATTACATATAGGTACGTTTAATCTACTTCCGAAAAGCCAATTCATCGGCCTTCGGAAGTGTTCTAATTGTTCTAGCTTTTTATTGGATTTGCACCTCAGTTTAGTTTCTTGCCCAGGGACATCCCCAAGTACTTTACATGCTCTTGGGTTGATTTTTGTTCAAACCCTTTAACATACAAGTTTCACTTTTTGTTATAAAAGTAGTCATAGCATTTCATTGTTTTTTACTTGCCGACCTCATATTAAGAAATAATTTTTACTGATTATCGGTTCGATTAGCATCGACCCCAATTACTTGAGATATTATGTGCTATTGCCCTTTCAGTGCATTGATGAAATATGTATTCATATATATATATATATATATATATAAATACATAAAAATTAAAATTTTCTATTTGCGCAATCGGTAACTTTATTTCAAAACTCTGCACCAACATAGTTTAAATAGATTCCCATGATATATGCAACTTACGAATAAAATCTATTCCAGAGTTAGGCATTGTGATTCAGTTATAAGTTAGTTTGTCAACGAGTTATTCCTAAGAGTTATTTTGCGTACATTCAAAGTAAAGTACGAATCGAAATTGCTAGAGTTTTCGAATAGAATTCTAACTATGTCAAATGATAACTCAGCGATGCGAACATGACAATAAATTGAAAAGTTTTATATTTTTGTTTTCATATTACTTAGATTTGTCTATTATATTACGATATATAAAACAATTGTTTTTCTTTATTTAACTTCTTAAAGGGAAGACTTTTCAGACCCATTTGACTAGGTTTAGTGGTTGACTCACAAAAACCTTGCAATCTATTCATCCATAACATGCATGTGTAAATTTATTATGAAGTTGGGCCAATAACGTATAAACGAGAAACTTCTAATTAAGTTTCATTTGAACAAATATATATTTCTTACAAAAATTTTTCACTGAACACAATAATCATAATCGAATACTTGAAAGTACTCAATGATCATTTAAATATGTATTACCCTAGTAAAGAGCAAAGACCTGCAAGATAATCCAAAACCTAATACAGCAATTCATTTCGTATCTCACATTTCCCAGTTGCTCCATTTATCTGTATCTTAGCTTAGCACGACGTAAATGTAATTCCGAAATGAGTAGTCTGGTTATTGAAGCAAGACCTTGGCGGTCGCGGTCGCTCCTGTTCCCTCGTGAACCTCGTTTGTAATGATGAGACTGGGTTGAATTTCAAAACGGATGCCTTACCGCGGAATAAGGCTGTACTGATTCTGCTTAAATCGAAAGCGATGTAATTCCAATTAACTAGTAATATATAGGTACAGAAACTTATTGGAAAAAGTGTAGGCTATGTATATGTCAAGCTTAAAGCGTAAAAAATCTGTTCACACACACACACATACACACACACATACTTTTTTCCAAATTTGGTCTCATTCGATTCAGAATGGCTTGAAACGTCGAGAAAACATAAAATTTGCGAATCGAATTTTTTGATGAAAACATAAACTTCTCCTTCGGGAAGTTAATAATCCGCAACCATTTATATTAAAATTCAAATTAGGATTCCATAACTTCTAGAAATATCTATATTTAAAAATTCAATTTTCAGATCAGAAATTTGTACGATATTACGATATTTGAACGAAATTGAGATATTCATACGATATTACTATATTACGATATTTGTACGATATTACGATATTTGTTCGATATTACAATATTTGTACGATATTACGATATTCGTACGATATTACGATATTCGTACGAATAGCGTAATATCGTACGGATATCGTACAAATATCGTTCAAAAATCGAATATTGTAATATCGTACGAATGTCGTAATATCATCATCGATGTTTGAATATGAATTATTCATTATTATGAATTGAAATTCATAATAATGTTTTAACATTTTATATCAAAACATTAGCTTTGAAAAGTTCAAATATTAAAGTACTTGTCCAAGAAATGTGAAATGATTGAATTTTATTTGAATTACTTGATTAGAATACTATGTATGTATTTAAGGGATATTAAGATACCTTATAAATATATATAATTTAGGGTAATTGGGGTAAAAATAAAATTTTAAATTACTAAATATGAATGAGAATGAAGAAAAATTGCTGATTTGTTACTTATTCACTCTCGTCGTCACTCTGTCCGAAGGCAGGTTTTTGGTGTACAAGATGTAACATTTTATTCTTAAAATGTCTAATTAAATTTTTATATTGGTTTTTAAATAGTTTTATTATTTCTTAAAGTTGTTAGAATATTGTTCTGTAGTAAATGAGCTCTTAAAATGTTCCAAAAGTTTTAGTAAGAATGAAAAGTTTATTCTCAAATAATCACTAATAAGTATATATAAACATGTAATAACATAAGAGGCCATACTTACCTATTCGATAATAGGGTTCATGAATATCTTATGTATTTTTTTAAGTGTTATCACTCAATTTCGGTTTCTGCGATAGCTTAACCATATTTCGATTATTCGAAAATACTATTTGATTTGCAAAAAATTAATTCTCCACCGGAATGTGTGATTCTTGTGAGAATCCGAGAATGTAATTGTACACTGAAATAGAGCATTTACGATATTACACGGCACTTTATTACCGAACAGTTTAATGATCCCTGGGGCAACTACTAACAGCTGAATCCGTGTCAACGATTTTGTAAACACGGATAAATGATGTAGCGGACTTTAGAAGGGTTGAAGAAAACTTAAAAAAAAAAAACAATTTTTGGGAATTGACACTTTATTTTATAGCTACTATATACCTATTAACTAAGTATCTTTGTTACAAAAGCCAATGAGCTTTACGTAAAATTCATAAAGTCAATTATAGGGAAAATATTTTCTATAGACGAAACTCGTACACATAGTGTGTCATGCGGATACATGTAGAGGAGTGGATGTCGTCCATGGACGACACTCTTAGCAAACTCATGCCGGTTCAAGATTTTAGCTAAAACTTAAACAAAAATAGCTAACTTACGTTCCATTTGATATTACTTTTCTTTGGTCTTTAAAATGCAGATTTACTTTCGTAATTTTATTTTTTACCTTTGTATGAGTTTAAATTTACCACTTTATGTTAAATTTTCTTTATAATTTTAATATATATTTATATTTTGTCAGTGATGATTCGAACCCGGATTCTGTGCCGGTTCGCCCTTTATCGCATAGATGGTGAAATTGCAAACTCTAAGCATCTGCTGACACCACTACATACTCACCTTATTTCTATTGATTTTTATCTTAAGGCAAAAATGAAAAATAACATTGCTTTACAGTTATATAAATACAATCATAAAAAAAATATGAATTAAACATCTTGTTTTCATTGTAGAGCAAATTTGCTTAAATGTACACATTCGATACATTTCACAAAAGTTCATGTAAAGGTTAGTTCTGATCATTTTTAGGGATTCACTATTTAGAGTCTTAAAACAAAATATTGAAGATGATTTTTATGTCAAATATTTAATTGGAGACAATTTATTTGAAAATTTTTATTTCAAAATCTTTGCATAATAATAGGTATTCCAAAATGATTTTTTTTTTGAAAATTTTCAAACATTGTTTCTTTCACTCGGTATACTTTACGTTAAGCATTTACTTTAAATTTAATGATTTTAAATGAGCTGCCTACGTAAGCTATAACAATAATTAACTTACATTTATGAAGATTAAGACATTTACAGACTAAAATTTCAAGAACATAATATTGATTTATAAACTTTGGTAGCAATTGCATACTAAACTATCTTGACCTATCAATTTTGTGCTTCCTTTTGGAAAACTTCCAACAAAACTCCTTATTCCTGTGCTTCGTATTGCCAAATATAAAAAAATGGTCCAGTTTTATGTACGTACATCACGTATTCGGCGATATAAAATTTTCACTGACAAAAGCAGCTCAATTGAAACTGTACTTTTATTGAATACGTGTACAGCAATTGTGTTTAAAATGTATTTAAATATTATCTTTGACACCTAATTTAGAATTCGATCACTAATTTAGAATTTTCCATGGAAAATTTGGGCTCTGTGGAAATCTTGAAACAAGAGAAGTAGTCAAAAATGTAATAAGTTATTTTGAATACAATCTTTTAACGTAAAAATAAAGCACCTTAAGCTTTATCCTGTGAGCCTTTCACTCACAGATGTTATAAGTTGATTGACGTGGGATAAAAAGGTAAATGATAATATTCTACTCTCTCTCGAAATATTGCTGTACAACAATGGAAAATTAATAAAAATCATTATTGGAAATGTCAGTTTCATCTACGTCGAAAAAATGACTACTATAGCATACCTATAAACATTTCTTTGAAAGAACATGTGGAATTCATGTAAAAATTATCCGCTATTTAAACTTAAATTTTGTTGAAATGTAATTTTATTTTAATTTATGTCCTGATTCTTAATTATCTAAAATTTCAAAGTTATTAAATTTATGAAACTGGAATGCATCTCACGGTGTCAGGAATCTACCCTTCTTTTAAATCCGTTTTTTAAAAATCACATTTTGTTTAAACTAGATAGTTAATAATTTTCAAGTGCTATGAGTCAGAATTTTGTTTTTATTAGAATAATTCTGTTTATTTGTTAACAAAATCAGTATTTTTAAAAATTATTTGTTTAAAAATTGCACTCAAAAGGGTTGATTTTTTAATACTCTAAAATGGTTAAATTTTTTAGATGTGAAACGAGTTATTTTTTATTCTAAATTTTTCTAATTTTGTTTTGAACCGAATCTTTACCTTCTTTATTAAAAACAGACATTTCCAGCAGAAGTATAATTTTACTGTTGTGTAAAATCAATGATCTCTCTTTTGATCCAATTATAAGTTACTATGCACATCAAGTATATATATTTTAAAAGTTTTACGTATTGCAAATGTTTTACTCAAATAGAGATTGTAAAAATAAAATGCCCACGATGTAAACTTCCAGGCTGATGCCCTGAGTTTTGACGTCATGAGGAACAGGCTTATATAAAATATTGATCGAACCTTTCGGCACGACCGTGGCCGAAAAATAGAACCAGGGGTGAATAAATCAAATTTTTCCCACAAAATTTCGATATGGGATAACCGAGAGCGAAGGAATATTACTACACAATCCAGCTTGAATTTTTTTTATCAAAAATTAAATTTTCACGTTTTTAGATCAAATAAACTTTTTTTAAATACGTATTATTTTTTTAAATGCTGCTATAATGAATATATCACCTACTTGCAATGTCTACAAACATTAATTATAATAAATATTTATCACATTGTATGTATGAAAACGAGAAAATAATGAGAAAAGCCAATGTAATGGCGACTGTGCTGTAATGGTTTCTTTGTATATGATATCTTTAAGACCTGCCAAAAAATTTACATGACCTTTAGAATGAAATGTGTAAATTTTAATACTCTTTGCGTAAATATTGGCTATAAATTTTCATTAAATTTTCATGGTACGCCAATACATTTGAAACGCACGTATCTACTATTCGGAAAAGTAAATGAAATGTCTAACACACAGTAGTGAAAATCTGTTTTCACATTAAAATATAGACGGTGATTTATTTCTAAATGAAAATAGTCCCGACCCGGCATTGATGCATCTAATAAAAAATCATTACTTATTATTAGAGAATTTTCAATAATAAAATTCATCGGAGATAGATCAAACTTTGGCTGCCTTCTAAAAGGCTTCTTCATACATAGCTAAGAAAAAAGCATTCCATGGACTCTTACATACCAAACCATTTGTTTTCTTTATATATTTTTGAACTGCAATCAGAAAAAAGGTCCTGTAATGTGATGGTTTGACTTTACTGACTGTTTTAGAGATGGCACCCAAACAGTTATCCCATGTCTATGAAATGTATTTTATTATTACAATTCATGTTTTAGTGATGCTTTTTTATTGAGATAATGCCGGGTAAGGGTTATTCTCACTTGGAAACATATTGCTATCTATATCTCTAAGTGTGTACCGATGTCCACTACTACTTAATATCAGGCAGTCCGAGGGAAATATCGAACCTGGAACCTCTGATTGAAGTCCCTCTGATGTTTTAACCACGGGATCTCGGTTAGAATAATCTAAACAATATTTTTTTCAAATATTTTTCCCGCCCAGCCCTGTAAATCTCTCCTCGTAAGCGTCAAGCAGCATCTCGTTATGAATCGCTGAGGTTTTATGTATACTAAATATTTCTAAACACGTTCCGAACTGCTTTGTAAAGTGCTTATCTGACAATGTGTGATGTATGTAATACATCGCTTCTGGCACACATCAACGATTCTCGAATGCGGAAACAATGTTTGAACGCCCTTCCGCCCTTCCGAAACGAATTAGGGTAGAAAACTTTTATGCTCTCTAATTTATTATGGGAATGGAACTGTTTTATTGCGGTTATTTATCCGCGATAAGAAGTCTTCATTTTGATAAAATGATTGTAATATATTTCTCATATTTCATAGGGCTCGCCCGTAGGTAAGCGGTTAAGAGCGACGGGATCTGAATCAGAGGTCCCGGGTTCGATACCCACTTCGAGCAGCCTGTTGTCAGGCAGCAGTGACAACGATTTTCACTTGGAAATATAGATAGCAATATATTTCCAAGTGAAAATAGCCCTTGCCCGGCATTGCTGCACCGATAAAAAGTCAGCTCTTTAAAATCGGTTGATCAAGGCATTCATAATCGTATTCTTATTAAAATTGAGGTTAAATTCATACTTCATGATTTATTATGAAAATAGAATTGTTTTACTACAATTATTTTTTATATTTTTATACTGGAACAATTCCTTCTTACTTTTCTGGTTTATAATAGCTCAAGGCCCTTTTTATCGTATCCATATTTATATACAATACTTTTCTTTTAGAATTTGAACTTTTGGTTTCTTACTTATGTTAGTAATAGGGTTGTTTTATTACAATTATTATCACTTTCAACTTCTTTTGCTGCTTAAAAATTAATTGCCCAAGGCATTCGTTAGCAATATTATTGTCGAATATATTAGGTTGGCAAATAATAATTAAATTTTTAGGTTTGCTGATGTAGTTCAAATAATATTACCCACGGCTATGAAATTGGCAAATCGGAACGGTGATTTAATGCCCGATATAATTGACATCACATTTCTTTGACCACCCGGCAAAAATTATTGGAGCAGATTTGGGATGTTTTGCCATATCCATCATACTGTTCTTACCTTGTACCTTCTGAGTATCTTCTGGATTGATCTTTACAAAACTCTAAAAATAATAGACAATTTAACGATGGTGTCAAATTGTACATGATTCAGTTTTTTGCTAATAAAACGAGAGTGTTATGAAAGGAAGATGATGATGCTTGAAAGATCACAAAAACGGACAACACAATACTAAATAATTTTATTCAGTTTCATAACTAAAGGGTGTCAAATCCGGAACCTCTGATCACATCCAATCACTCTAACCACTCACGTTTGGGCAAGCCCATGTTGCATATATTTTTTCAACACGAGATATTTTTAATTGTATTTTTTTTCATATCTTATGTAAAGATTTGGTCTTACATTTGTGTAAAATACGCTCGAGTTTTTAAAACATATTAATCCCCTTCTACAAAATATGGGCTATTCATAAATATTGAATTATAATACCATCCGTAATAAATTTCTTTCTTAAACCATTTCAGTCTGACCTTGCACAGAATTGGCGAAATAAAACTGTTCTCCATTGTTTGCGGATAAAAAATAAGCCACTCTCGACCAGCATTAACACGCAGTTAAATTGATTTATACGCCGCCCTGGAATCAAATATTCCGACCTTTGCCAGAATTTCCTTAAGGAGAAGTTCGTAGGCGGGCGCAGCCTTAACAATGCCCCTTGTTATATAAAAAAAAACTCGATGACCCCACGTCTGAACTATTATCGAATTTAAACCGCTCAGTTCGTCCAATAAAACCGTTCATATAGAATTTACTATATACGTGAGTCTATTTATCAATTCGCAATGGGAAACGAATTGGCACATGATGTGCAGACTAGTCGGTGTTTCTTTGTAAGATGATTGCGTGTGCTGGCAACAAAAACGATAGATTTTGTAATCTTTGTGTTTTTGAAATCATTCGAGTGTTCTAATTAATTTTTCTTTTTTTCTCATAAACAAATTGAACCCTTTTGCTACGAGTGTCGTCCATGGACGACATCGGCTCGAGTACCTTTGTGTTCGAGTGCTGTCCATGGATCACCATGTTTTAGTCTTTGGTAAAGACTGACTGGGCTGTTTCTGCGTAAAAAGTTGTTAAATTCTTTTTGACTATTTTAATGTAACTTTGCATGCATAGCTATAGATATTATAGTTAGTATAGTTATCGATCATCCTACCTTATTTTGAATAACAAGGTTTTCGAAGGGTTCTTTCCCTAAAACTGTATTTATTTTCACTGAATTAATATATCAATTATTATTCCATGGCCAAAGGGGTTGTTTCCCGTCAGATAGACTTGTAATACAGTGTTTCGATCTTTCTTGAAAGAATAATGAACCCCTAAGAAAACAAAGTGCTACCTATCTCATATATTTTATGATGGAGGCACATAAATTATATAGAAAGAATGAGTTTCGTGAGCAACTTTTCTCATAAACTTTAGCTGCCAAAAAATGATTTATGTATGGTGGAAAGCGTTCTTTGAGATCTGACATGGATTCATTACAAGGATTAAGATGGTTGTTTGTGTTTTGAAATTTATGTTTTGATAAAAGAAATATAATAATGTTTTAAAAATTATGTGTTGATTTAATAGTCTGTCGAGATTATCGATTGTGGAATTCAATAACCTCAAAATTTCTAGATTTTGCATGCACTTAGTCTAGGTTTTTTTAATTAGTTTATATTTTATTATTAATTATGTGTGTGACTTAATAATGCTTAATAATGCTTGGTATATTTATTGAATTTATTGTTACTTTAATACTGATTTTTCATTGATAATCAGTTTATGTTACTAGCCATTTATACTATTTTGTGTTAATAATTTACTATTAGTTAATGATTGAAATTGTATGAACCCTGTATGCACTATTGCAAAACCATTTATAACAATTCGTCAGATACTATAAATTGTACAGCATATATTTTATTTTATATTAATCACCAATGAAGCATATTATTGATATTATTATTTATTATCCATACTGTAAAATGTATGGTATTCCTCAATATTATTGTGCAGATAGTATGGACGCTTGCCAATTTATGAAATATGATGTTACCGAAATCTTGCTTGATGGATACTTTCAAGAATCAATTCATGAACATTTTGTAATCATATTGAGCTATTCATAATATTTTAAAATTGGAGTTATTAGTCATTCCTAATTAACTTCAAGTTATAAACAGTTGACTTAAAATAACTTGCAGTTGCTTTCTTACTTTTCTATTACTTTGTCAATTTCTGCTTAAAAGTTAGTTTTTTTTCTTGAGAGAAGAGAAAAATTGCTCCCTCAATATGCACACATATACATATGCGTGTTTGCATTTGTTCTTTTAAAATTGATTAAAAAAAATACATATACTACCTGATTAAAAATACATATACTAACAATATCGTATCATTATTGTACCATTCGAAATTGTAAGAATATTTTTATTTTTTTACGTGTGAAACTTCTGATTGCATAGCAAATTCAAAGCTTTTCACAGTTTTTAGAACAAAAAAACAAGCATTATACATCATAGAAAAATACACATCAAAATAAGATAGATGCACCGAGAATACCAAATTTTCAACATACTGTTTGACATGTTTTGTTACTTTACAAAAAAACTTTAACTTAAAACTTTACATTAAAAAAATTGACTTACACCACATGGAAGAACCGCTTTAATATTGATTCCTGATAAGTTTTGGAATCATTTTAAAATATAAAACTTAAGTTTATACATTAAATTTTGCGGAAATAAAAATTTAAATTGATACCGTTGGTGCGCTTCCCGTTGTGAACTTCCTTTCTTCTCATGATCCACACCATTTAGAAGCATATTTGCGGCAGAGTTGTGCTTCTTGCCGCTAGATGACAGGAAAGGCCACTCAGTTGCTCAGAAAGTTTCGTTATTATCTTGTTGGCCATTCTGTTTTATAATGGAGTATGGAAGTGGAGTATACAATTATTATGTGAGGTTTGTCAATTTTGAGGTTTGACAATACACATAAATACAAGTTGCGTATTTTAAACTGGGTGTTAAGCGTAAAATAGTTTATTCAAGCTGATATATAGTAATTTAAGTAATGTAGTGTCTATTTTCGCTTCAAAGCTCGGCTTATAACCTAAAAAATAACTGCGTCTCAAATATCACAATGACTACAATTCATCAATACTTACAAATTGTAGAACGTGCCTGGAATGATCAGGATGGATACGTTCTTGCAGAATTATTAAGTTTGAGAGATAAACATGCTCAAAACACAACTTTACATGTATCGAAACCTGAAAATTCAGTGGAACGCATTCTTTCCCCGCCTTTAGATGAAATTGTAATTCTACACTTGAAATCTGCTACTTTGTTAGGCCAAGGAAATATTCAAGCGCTTATAACACACAAAGCACCATGACAACAGCATTCACCAAATGTTGCAAGCGCAGAAGAAAGAAGAGAACTGGATGTTGCCTATGATGTACACGATTTGTCTGGACTTGCGTTTACTAGCTACTCGTTGTGAAGCTGGAGCCCCTGGTCCATTACTCGAAAAAGCAGCTGAGTGTCTAATGGGTTGTTTCAGAGTATGCGCTGCTGATAACCGCTCATCAGACAGAGACACAAAGCGTTTAGGCATGTTATTATTGGTAAACCAATTGTTCAAAGTTTACTTCAGAATTAATAAATTGCATTTATGCAAACCTCTTATAAGAGCTATCGAGTCATCGTCTTTTAAAGACCAGTTTCCGTTAGCACAACAAATAACTTATAAATATTTTGTTGGTCGCAAAGCCATGTTCGATTCAGATTATAAAATGGCTGATGAATATCTGAGTTATGCTTTCGAACGATGTCATCGAGAAGCTAAGCAAAACAAAAGACTTATTTTAATATATTTAGCACCCGTAAAAATGCTTCTGGGACATTTACCGACTAGACAAGTATTAGAAAAATATGATCTTTTACCATTTTGGGAAGTTGCGACTGCAGTAAGAGAAGGCGATATAAAGCAGTTAGATAAAGTTATTAAAGACCATGAAAGATTTTTTATAAGTAGCGGTGTATATTTAATTGTAGCTAAACTTAAAGTAATTGCATACAGAAATTTATTCAAAAAAGTTTATTTGATTTTACAAACACATCAAATACCTGTACAAAGTTTGCAAGACGCACTGCATTTAGTTGGCCAATCTGATGTTGATGTTGATGAAACTCAATGTATTGTTGCTAATTTGATACATGAGGGCAAAATTAAAGGATATATATCTTATCAACATCAGAAATTAGTTGTTAGCAAGCAGAATCCATTTCCACTCTTGTCAAGCATATCATAAGAAATTTCATTCATTCTTAGAATTTTAACTTATATTTATTTGTAAATAGACTAGACATTTATCTGTTTTAAATATATTTGTCGATTTTGATAAGAGATATATGTTAGTAAAATCAGATATTGCTATTGATTCTGATAAAATAATTATGTATGTTTAATATTATTTTTTGTAAAGAAATTGTTTTTATTTAATATTTGAAAAATCACATGATTTTGCAATTACAGATTTTTATTCACACTTTGTGAACAATCTTTGCTCTTATAAAGTTGACCCTTATAAACTATGATATTAATGGTTATGATAGCACAAACATAATTATTACTTTTACTTTATTGTAAAAAAACAAACCTTTTTCTACAATATAAACAGATAATGTAGAACACAGAGATAAATATATCACATTTTAAAAATGTAGTGTTTATACAATTTTCATTCTCACATCTTATATTTTTATCATCTCAACAAGAGCAGTAATTTATAAAGTAATTAAAAGATAACATTCGCGCGGTTATATAAAATGCGATTAATGTCAAGATCTCAAAAGACACTTTAGCAATTATTAAGACGTTACGGAAAAAATTGATTGGGGTAAACAGAAAAATACAACATGGAATCACAATAAAATATAAGAGAAAAAAATAAAACTGGAAAAATTATTGGAAAAAGACGAGGTTAAACAAAGGGAATAAAAACAAATTATAATATTAATAATATTAAGATAATTAATATTTAAAAATTAAAAGATTGTGCTTTCTTATTTTTTTTGACGGTTTTCTTTCTGCTTCTGGCGCGTTTTTAAGAAGTTTATATTTCTGTAAAGTTTAATCAGCTCTTGCTTTCAATATGCAGTAATATGTAAATATATGCCAAAAAAGATTTCAAATCCTACTCCATTTTTTACAGAATGTATTGTAATCTATTTTACAATAATGAATTACTATTCGCATAATATTTATTGCAATCGTAATAACAAGGTATTAATTGTGAATAATCTGATTTAATTTTCATTACAATTTTACATTCAAATAAAATTGACTGTTAATACCTAGTTTAATAATAATTTTATGTATATTACACCTAAATTACAGTACACCTAAACTAATATAATTCTGCTACCGGCATACAGCGCAAATAATGATGTGTGGAATTTTTGTATTAGAAATTAAAATACGAATGCATAATTGCAATCCAATTCCAAATTATAGTAAACAATAATTAGCATTTGCAATAATTTACATTTAGCTATTTTTGTGACTTGATGCGATACACATGATTTGGCATGGTGGTTTTGGAATATAATTATTTCAATATTTTAATTATATATTGTTTGATAATTTTGTAACTATACAATTCGTTTATTCGCTATAGAAATGGTAATCTATTCTATTGCAGATTCGCGAGTACATACGGGCGATGATTTTGATTTGGCGATGTATTGTTTATTTATTTACATTTCAATAGGCTGCATATACACTGAATGATGTCAATTTATGAATATTTAGCTTTATACCATGGGAGCATATTATAAGCAAAAAGCGTTTGTACAATTCAAGGGTTAAAAGTTTTTTTATACATTTTGGAAAAAAATATATGCTTCAAAATGATGGAAAACCATTTGTTGTTGGAAAATTAGTTCAGTATTTCGAATATAGAAAATGTTTATTAGTGGCTAAGTTACTTTTGAAACTCCGATTTTTTCTGATCTCACGTGAAATTAGTACATAATATCATCAGGAAATATCTTCTTCACCTTTTACTGGGCAAACTAAACCTTATTTCCATAAATATTTATATTTATTTAATAGAAAAGTTCCGTTTTCTAATGAACGTCGAGGTACGTAAACAATCGCCTTTATAATAAACGTAATAATAGTACCTACATTAACAAATAATTAGTGACATGATGTTATTGAAGTTATAGGTATATATTAAATTCATGGCAAAGGTTATTTTGAGTATATGTATTTTAAAATATGTCTAATTAAATTTCGCTTTGTCATTTCTTTTGTTAATTTATAAACAAACGGGCATATGACATCCTCTTACTTGTTCATCCCAATACACTCGATTCGTTGAACCAATAAATGTTAATTGTAATATAAATTGTACTAAACCAAATTCACGTATCGCAATTAACGCTTGATTGATGATTTAACTGTATATACATTCAATGATAATATCGAAATTCATCGAAGCACAGAATATATGAACAAACTATTAAATTTCTGAAATTTTATTAGCGTAAAACTGGAATGTATTTGCATATGATTTAATAGTTTATGTTCTGAAACAATGTGCATGGGTAGAAATAATTCAATAAATACGATTATATTGAAAATTTATTAATACGATTTTGTGGCATCATTTTTTTGCATTTTTTACTGCGTGTGCGCGGTTATTAAAATAATGTTTAAAATTTATATGGAATTTAAACATATAGAACGGTTCAAAAACAATGTCTACAATCATATGTATTGCTTTCAGCGAAATATTTCATGCCCAATGATTTCAATTTAATGAAATTTTTAAAATGATTTGTTATAATTAAAAATAAAATTATGTTGCACACATGTTTTCATAAAATGTAACAATAATTTAAAATAAACTCTGAATAGTTAATTTTAGAAAATAGACACTCCGAATAGAATTCCATTTAAATTAAAATTGATTAAAGTTGATCGGTTTTCAAAGAATTATATTTTGAAATAATATTTTCCCAATGTGATTGAACGTAAAAACATTACAACGTATTCAGTATTGAATTTTTGCTATCACTATTCCGATAAAAATTTCAGTTTTAAACATTTACAGTGCACTCCAGATGTATCATCTTGCTATATAT
>NW_020537758.1:20196351-20225245 GCF_003426905.1 Ctenocephalides felis | reverse complement strand
TTTTGAGCTTTTGAAATTAGAAATTGCTTTTATTTATTTTTATGAAAGCGAAAACTTTATTTTCCAAATTAACATGTTTTTTCATTTAAATAGCTAAATCCTGTTTCTTATTAGGCCTGATTAGGTTTATTATGTATATCCATTCTTTGCCAATTGAAGCTTTTGAGCTTCTGAAAACATTGTGCATTTTCTTTATAAATACTAATTGATAAAAATTTTGTCTAATTTAATTTTTTCTTATTTTTTAAGCTCTTTTTTGTCAGTTTTTATAAGTGATATTGATAATATCAATTATCGATCATCCATGGTTGTGGAGGATGGATATAATTTTCTTGTAAAATATTTTGCAATACACATTTTGGGTACCAATAGTTTTTATTGTCGATTGGATTTTGGTTATAAATCAATACCTAATTAGTTTTGCTGTAGTTTAAAAATAAAAATCCTCAGTCGTTATTGCAGCTTTTAAGCATTTTCGAAAATGCTTATAAAGAATAATGTTGATGGCAAGAAACTTTTTGAAATTTGCACTGATTCTCGAACAAAGAGAAATATGTAATAGACGGTATAATTATTATATTAAATAATAGTTAACTTACCATCGAAGGTTTTCGTAAGCCTATCAATTCTTTCCATATAATACGAGAAATTGATCACCTTCGGACACATTACAACGTGTGTTAAAAGAATTAGTGTTATGTCCACGAGGGAAATGACGTCGTGCCATGCTTTCCATACTTGTACGGTTTCTAATGCGATATAGCAGAAAATAGCCCTAACAATTCAGCTATGAAAAATAGTTTATAAGTCCTGGTAGAAGGTCCTTTGGGCCATAATCCAGCATAGTAGAGTATTGTTTTATTTATGCGAAAACAATCGCTTTGCAGATATTTTTGTGCCATATCTGAAAAATATAGTTTTATGTAAATTGTTATTTACATCAAATTTGGTATCTATAAAAATCGACTTCACATCATCTGCAGTTTTATAAAAATGAAATTTATTCAAGTTCTATCTCAAATACCTGCGCAGTATGAAAACTTTATAAAAGAAAATTCATAGAACGTTCAAATCTCCTAACTCCTATAACATTTATCTCCTAACATTTATGTAGTATATTATCGTATAATACGATTACGTTAGCTATGAGACAAACTTTTATCATGAATATTTATTGCTGCATCTGCGGCTAAAAACTGAGCCAAAGTGCAAGCAAAAAATCTTGGTTAGTTGGCGATGGTATTAAAGTAAATCTGAAAATTTTCGGACAAACTTAATTTAAATGGAATACTTAATGTAAATTAAAGTAATTATATAATACCAAATTTTAACTCACTGTCAAGATTTTGTTACTAAATGATTTTATTTAATCTCACCCGAATCACAATTAGTTCAAACAGATCTTGTTTGTTCTGATATCAGAACAGAACAGAAACTATATTCTCAAGAGGCTAACTCAATTTTGAATTAATTGTGATGAGACTATTAGATTAGGGCAGCATATCAGGTTTAGCTACGATTTGAAATTATAATTATAGAATAGTAATAACATATTTATTATTTGTGTTTTTACTGCCAATAAATTAATAACAATGTCAATAAAATTCAAAAACATAATTTTTAGAATTGCAGATATAATCTTATTAGCTCTCATTGCATAGTTTGATTCTGATTTGACTATTTGCTATAACTAATAAATATATGAAATTAATAAAATGCTGCTTCGATACAATAAGACATTTTTCATCTCTCTCATTACTGGTCTAGATTATTTGAGATTACATTCCTCGTGTCATTCAGTATTAAATATTGATTACAAATTAAGCCCGGATTTTTTTCATAAAATAGAGCGTGACTGCAGGGAAAATACACCAAACTATTAATATTTTATGTTTCATATACCACGACACGACATTCTATGTAGTAAAGAAATTATTCGGGAACTTTTTTGTGAAGTTAAAAAGTTTATGTGATTTCTATTAAATGTCATATTTGGGAATGTTTAAGGTGAATGCAAACACGGGAAAAATTGAACAGTTTCAGAAACACTAGTACATTTAATCGTTTATTTAGATGGATTTTATATTCAAAATTTCAGGTACCTAGAATAATTAGTTAATTTAATAAATTTTGGTAGTATGTTTTATAACAGAGCACAAAAGCTCTGTTTTACCCTTTGCTCATCATGTGAGCCTGGCCTAGTCTTCAAAAGTAGCTAATTACTATCTCATATTTTATTTAGTTACAATGTTAATCTAGCATAATAACCTGGTCATATTTACATTTTACATATTAAACCAGCCCTTAATATATACACGTTGAATATTAAACGCGAGACTATTAATTGGCAGTCGCACATATTATAATTACTGAAACTGCAAAATATGATTTGCAATTATTGTATAAATATTTTACAAGTTTGCTATAGATTTATAATTTGTTATTATTATTAGTTTAGTTATTGACTAACTAATTATGAAAACATACATTTTAATATTTGTTTAAATGTTTTTGTAGGCAATTATAATAAATTTAAAATAATTGTGGCCTGATCACTTTGAATTAATTTATTGTGTGTTAAAAATTTACATTTCGGGTTGAGAATTTGCACTAAAATGCAAATTGTTCTTATTAATTGTTCCTATTAATATCACGTAAGGACAACGGGCGCTACCAATGAATTATATTCTTAGATTTACAAATTTCAACTTTTATGAAATTCATTAGACATGCAAATTACTGATTACATACAACTGGTAGGTCTATTCTTGTTCAGTTATTTCACACCCCAAATCTACAACTAAATATATTTATTAATTATGATAAATAGTCACATCGGGGTCAAATTATAAAATGATTCTAATTTATTGCAATAATAGAATATAGCTTTATCTCTTTTTTTTAAGATAGAAAGATTTCTGATAGAATGTTTTTTTTTTGATATTTGAGCCAGTACAAGGTTAGGTTTAGCCAGGGTATAGCTTTTTGACAGTTCGTGACTACTAAATCATTCGATTATTCAACATTACAAATAATAATGGTTGTTTTTGATGGTGTGAGTTAAGAACGCTACTGAATGAGCTTTTCCCGCCACATGTGTAATTTGTACTTGCTCTACTAGTAATTTGTATTTCGCATTTAAATATAATAGATGATAAAATACTGAACACGATATCATTTTCTTGTTCTAAACGTGATATCTATTACAAATCCCCGTGTCTCAGGATACCGGCAATAACCGTGTAAATAAAATGTAATTAAAAACCGATCTACTTCAAAGCGAATCGAGTGGCGCAATCGTGCAATAAGCGGCAGGTAACTTTCGTGCTTCAACCTGAGATCAAAACTAAATACAGAACGGATGTTATACCGGAACTAAATTCAATTTCCTTTCGATGACGTCAGAGCCGCAGTGCAGTTGCGCGTTCCTGTGGCTTTGCGGAGAATTACTCCTATGAAAGCGTTTATGAATTCGGGAATCGCACTTTTGGGATTATTTGAACCCACATTGGGTAATATTTTCTGTTCATCTCCACTTACAAGAATCCAATCTTGGCTGCTGAAGCAATTTTCTAAATTCTAAATGTCGCCTTTGTAAGAGGACACCAGGAGGGCACGGTTTAAAATCGTATCGATAAAAGAAGATTAAAATTCATCCTGAAACCCCAAGTTTTGGAAACAGTTACTTTGTTCTATTTTGACACAAAACTATTAATTATTATATATTATTAATAAATTATTGTTATTTTGACGCCACAAATTTGCATTCTTATTTTGACGCCACATATTTGTCGGAGATCAGTGAGTAGAGCTTTATTATTGAAAGCACATTATTATAAAATATAAAATATATATTAATAACTGGGGTACAGTTTAAAGACAGGATACATTATACTACAAAATAATTCAATAAAAAGAATTGGTTTTATCATATATGAAGTGTACTAAAATACATTTTAATTATTTTAAATTTATTATAATTGCTCACAAAAACATTTAAACAAACATTAAAATATATATTTCCATACGTATAATATACACACCAATTGATTGCCAAAGTACTTTATTTTGATAACATATTATTTCTGAATTGCTGACTTCAGCTGACAGACTGGTTTAAGAATGACTTTATTATTTTATTAGATATAAGTACGTTTAATCTACTTCCGAAAACCCAATTCATCGGCCTTCGGAAGTGTTCTAATTGTTCTAGCTTTTTATTGGATTTGCACCTCAGTTTAGTTTCTTGCCCAGGGACATCCCCAAGTACTTTACATGCTCTTGGGTTGATTTTTGTTCAAGCACTTTAACATATAAGTTTCACTCTTTGTTATACAAGTAGTCATAGCATTTCATTGTTCTTTACTTGCCGACCTCATATTAAGAAATAATTTTTACAGATTATCGGTTCGATTAGCATCGACCCCAATTACTTGAGATATTATGTGCTATTGCCCTTTCAGTGCATTGATGAAATATGTATTCACTTATATATATATATATATAAAATACATAAAAATTAAAATTTTCTATTTGCGCAATCGGTAACTTTATTTCAAAACTCTGCACCAACATAGTTTAAATAGATTCCCATGATATATGCAACTTACGAATAAAATCTATTCCAGAGTTAGGCATTGTGATTCAGTTCCAAGTTAGTTTGTCAACGAGTTATTCCTAAGAGTTATTTTGCGTACATTCAAAGTAAAGTACGAATCGAAATTGCTAGAGTTTTCGAATCGAATTCTAACTATGTCAAATGATAACTCAGCGATGCGAGCATGACAATAAATTGAAAAGTTTTATATTCTTGTTTTCATATTACTCAGGTTTGTCTATTATTTTTGTGAATTTTAAATAAGTTACATTTACAATCTTTTCCACGATGTATAAAACAAATGTTTTTTTTATTAAACTTCTCGAAGGGAAAACTTTTCAGACCCATTTGACTAGGTTTAGTGGTTGACACACAAAATCCTTGCAATTCATTTATCCACAACATGATTGTGGAAATTTATTGTGAAGTTGGGCCAATAACGTATATACGTAAATAAGTTTCATTTGAACAAAATATATTTCTTACAAGACAACTTTTTACTGAACACAATAATCATTATGGAATACTTGAAAGTACTCAATGATCATTTAAATATTTATTACCCATGTAAAGAGCAAAGACCTGCAAGATAATCCAAAACCTAATACAGCAATTCATTTCGTATCTCACATTTCCCAGTTGCTCCATTTATCTGTATCTTAGCTTAGCACGACGTAAATGTAATTCCGAAATGAGTAGTCTGGTTATTGAAGCAAGACCTTGGCGGTCGCGGTCGCTCCTGTTCCCTCGTGAACCTCGTTTGTAATGATGAGACGGGGTTGAATTTCAAAACGGATGCCTTACCGCGGAATAAGGCTGTACTGATTCTGCTTAAATCGAAAGCGATGTAATTCCAATTAACTAGTAATATATAGGTCCAGAAACTTATTGGAAAAAGTATAGACTGTGTATAAGTCAAGCTTAAATTGTAAAAAATTACACACATACTTTTTCTAAATTTGGCCGCATTCGATTCAGAATGGCTTGAAACGTCGAGAAAACATAAAATTTGCGAATCGAATTTTTTGATGAAAACATAAACTTCTCCTTCGGGAAGTTAATAATCCGCAACCATTTATATTAAAATTCAAATTAGGATTCCATAACTTCTAGAAATATCTATATTTAAAAATTCAATTTTCAGATCAGAAATTTGTACGATATTACGATATTTGAACGAAATTGAGATATTCATACGATATTACTATATTACGATATTTGTACGATATTACGATATTTGTACGATATTACGATATTTGTACGATATTACAATATTCGTACGATATTACGATATTCGTACGAATATCGTTCGAATGACGTAATATCTTACGAATATCGTTCGAATAGCGTAATATCGTACGGATATCGTACAAATATCGTTCAAAAATCGAATATTGTAATATCGTACGAATGTCGTAATATCATCATCGATGTTTGAATATGAATTATTCATTATTATGAATTGAAATTCATAATAATGTTTTAACATTTTATATCAAAACATTAGCTTTGAAAAGTTCAAATATTAAAGTACTTGTCCAAGAAATGTGAAATGATTGAATTTTATTTGAATTACTTGATTAGAATACTATGTATGTATTTAAGGGATATTAAGATACCTTATAAATATATATAATTTAGGGTAATTGGGGTAAAAATAAAATTTTAAATTACTAGATATGAATGAAAATGAAGAAAAGTTGTTGATTTGTTACTTATTCACTCTCGTCGTCACTCTGTCCGAAGGCAGGTTTTTGGTGTACAAAATGTCTAATTAAACTTTTATATTGATTTTTAAATAGTTTTATTATTTCTTAAAGTTGTTAGAATATTGTTCTGTAGTAAATGAGCTCTTAAAATGTTCCAAAAGTTTTAGTAAGAATGAAATGTTTATAGTTCTCAAATGATAACTAATAAGTATCTAAAGGGTTAAATGTTGCCTTATAGTGTCACGAGTGTCATCCTAAATATGTAATAGCATAAGAAATCAAACTTACCAATTCAATGATAGGCTCTATAAATACCTTATGTGTTTCTTTTTAATTTCGTTTTTTTACGATAGCTTAACCATATTTCGATTATTCGAAAATACTATTTGATTTGCAAAAAATTAATTCTCCACCGGAATGTGTGATTCTTGTGAGAATCCGAGAATGTAATTGTACACTGAAATAGAGCATTTACGATATTACACGGCACTTTATTACCGAACAGTTTAATGATCCCTGGGGCAACAACTAACAGCTGAATCCGTGTCAACGATTTTGTAAACACGGATAAATCATGTGGCGGACTTTGGAAGGGTTGAAGAAAACTTAAAAAAAAAAAAGATTTTTGGGAATTGACACTTTATTTTATTGCTACTATATACATATTAACTAAGTATCTTTGTTACAAAAGCCAATGAGTTTTAAGTTAAATTCATGAATTAAAGTCAATTATAGAGAAGATGTTTTCTATAGACGAAACCCGTACGCATAGTGTGTCATGCGGATACAAGTAGAGGAGTGGATGTCGTCCATGGACGACACTCTTAGCAAACTCATGCCGGTTCAAGATTTTAGCTAAAACTTAAACAAAAATAGCTAACTTACATTACATTTGATATTACTTTTCTTTGGTCTTTAAAATGCAGATTTACTTTCGTAATTTTATTTTTTACCTTTGTATGAGCTGTTTTAGAGGTAATTATCATATTAAATTTTACCACTTTATGTTAAATTTTCTTTATAATTTTAATATATATTTATATTTTGTCAGTGATGATTCGAACCCGGATTCTGTGTCGGTTCGCCCTTTATCGCATAGATGGTGAAATTGCAAACTCTAAGCATCTGCTGACACCACTACATACTCACCTTATTTCTATTGATTTTTACCTTGGCAGAAATGAAAAATAATATTGTTTTAAAGTTATATAAATGTCATTTGAAAAACATGAATTATACATCTTGTTTTCATTGTAGAGGCAATATTTGCTTAAATGTACACATTCGACACATTTCACAGAAGTACGTGTAAGGGTGAGTTCTAATCATTTTTAGGGATCAACAATTTAGAGACTTTAAACAAAATATTAAAGATGACTTCTATGTCAAATATTCAATCGGGGACAATTTATTTACAAAATTTTGGAAATTCATTACATAATAATACATATTCCAAAATGATGCCATTTATAATTTTTTTTCGAAATTTTTAAAAATTGTTTCTTCCACTTGATATACTTAAGCTTTAACAATAATTAACCTAAATTTGTGAAGATTAAGATACTTACAGACTAAAATTTCAAGAACATAATATGGATTTATAAACTTTGGTAGCAATTGCATACTAAACTATCTTGACCTATCAATTTTGTGCTTCCTTTTGGAAAACTTCCAACAAAACTCCTTGTTTCTGTGCTTTGTACCGCCAAATATAAAAAAATGGTCCAGTTTTATGTACGTACATCACGTATTCGGCGATATAAAATTTGCACTGACGAAAGCAGCCCAATTGAAACTGTACTTTTATTGAATATGTGTACAGCCATTGCATTTAAAATTTATTTTTATATTATCTTTGACACCTTCTAAGTTTAGTAACTCTTGAAGTTATTCATAACTCGTTCACTAATTTAGAATTTTCCATGGAAAATTTGGGCTCTGTGAAAATCTTACAAGAGAAGTAGTCAAAAATGTAATAAGTTATTTTACGTAAAAATAAAGCACCTTTAGCTTTATCCTGTGAGCCTTTCACTCACAGATGTTACAAGTTGATTGACGTGGGATAAAAAGGTAAATGATAATATTCTACTCTCTCTCAAAATATTGCTGTACAACAATGGAAAATTAATAAAAATCATTATTGGAAATGTCAGTTTCATCCACGTCGGAAAAATGACTACTATAGTATACCAATGAACAACATTTCCTTGGAAGAAAATTTGGAATTAATGTGAAAATTATCCACAAATTTAAACTAAAATTTTGTTGAAATGTAATTTCATTTTAATTTATATTCTGATTCTTAATTATCTAAAATTTCAAAGTAATTGAATTTATGAAACTGGAATGTATTCGACCGTGTCAGGAATCTATCTTCGTTTTGAAATCTGTTTTATAAAAATCACATTTTGTTTAAACTAGATAATTGATAATTTTCAATTGATATGAGGCTAAAATTTTATTTGAATTAGAATAATTTTGTTTATTTGTTAACAAAATCAGGGTTTTCAAATATTATTTGTTTAAAAATTGTACTCAAAAGGTCTGATTTCTTATAACCCTAAAATGATTTTAAATGCTTGAGATGTGAGGAGTGATATTTTTCATACTGATTTTTTTTTATTATGTTTTGAAAAGTTTTTAACATACTTTGAATCTCTTAATTCTTTATAAAGAATAGATATTTCATGCGATCGCACTCTTACAGACTTCCAGCAAAATTATAATTATACCACTATGTATAATCGTTCTCTTTTCATCCAATTATAAATTACTATCCACATCAAGTATATATATTTCAAAAGTTTTGCGTAATGCAAATGTTACTCAAATAGAGATTGTAAAAATAAAATGCCCACGATGTAAACTTCCAGGCTGATGCCCTGAGTTTTGACGTCATGAGGAACAGGCTTATATAAAATATTGATCGAACCTTTCGGCACGACCGTGGCCGAAAAATAGAACCAGGGGTGAATAAATCAAAATTTTTCCTCAAACTTTCGATATGGGATAATCGAGAGCGAAGGAATATTACTGCAACAATCCAGCTTGAATTTTTTTTTACAAAAATTAAATGATTACATTTTTAGATAAAACTTTTTATTAACCTTTTTTTTAAATACGTTTTATTTTTTTAAATGCTGCTATGATGAGTATATCATCTACTTCAACGTTTAAAAATATTTTATTATAAAAAATATTTATCACATTGTATTTATTAAATCGAGAAAATAATGAGAAAAGCCAATGTAATGGCGATTGTGCTGTAACGTTTTCTTTACAATATGATATCTTCAATATCTGCCGAATACTTGTTGAAGATATGCCAAAAAAATTACATGACTCTGATAACGAAATGTGTAAATTTTAATACTCTTTGCGCATATTTATTAAATTTTAATGGTACGCCAAGGCATACATTTGAAATGCACGTATCTACCATTCGGTAAAGTAAATGCAATGTCTAACACACAGTAGTGACAATCTGTTTTTATTTTGAAATATAGATGGTGATTTGTTTACAAATGAAAATAGTCCTAACCCGACATTGATGCATCTAATAAAAAATCATTACTTATTATTAAAGAGTTTGTTATAATCAAATTCATCGTAGATAGATCAAACTTTGGCTGCTATCTAAAGGGCTTCTTTATTCATAGCTACGAAAAAACATCACAAGACTCTTGCACATCAGAATCATCAGAAACCAAATCATTTTGTTTCTAATCTTCTACATATTTTTGAACAGTAGTCAGAGAAAAGGTGTTGTAAAGTTGTTGTGATGATTTGACTTTACTGACGGTTTTATAGATGACAACCCGAAAAGATGTCCCATCTCTATGTGATGTATATTATTCTTACAATTGATGTCTCAGTGATGATTTTTTCTATTGAGGTAAGGCCGGGTAAGGGTTATTCTCACTTGGAAACATATTGCTAATTATATCTCTAAGTGTGTACCGATGTCCACAACTGCTCATATCAGACAGTCCGAGAGGAATATCGAACCTGGAACCTCTGATTGTTGTCCCATGGTTCTAACTACGTGATTCTGGTTAGAATAATCTAAACAATATTTTTTTCAAATATTTTTTCCCGCCCAGCCCTGAAAATCTCTCCTCGTAAGCGTCAAGCAGCATCTCGTTATGAATCGCTGAGGTTTTATGTATACTAAATATTTCTAAACACGTTCCGAACTGCTTTGTAAAGTGCTTATCTGACAATGTGTGATGTACCTATGTAATACATCGCTTCTGGCACACATCAACGATTCTCGAATGCGGAAACAATGTTTGAACGCCCTTCCGCCCTTCCGAAACGAATTAGGGTAGAAAACTTTTATGCTCTCTAATTTATTATGGGAATGGAATTGTTTTATTGCGGTTATTTATCCGCGATAAGAAGTCTTCATTTTGATAAAATGATTGTAATATATAATACCTAATATATTTCTCATATTTCATAGGGCTCGCCCGTAGGTAAGCGGTTAAGAGCGACGGGACCTGAATCAGAGGTCCCGGGTTCGATACCCACTTCGAGCAGCCTGTTGTCAGGCAGCAGTGACAACGATTTTCACTTGGAAATATAGATAGCAATATATTTCCAAGTGAAAATAGCCCTTGCCGGGCATTGCTGCACCGATAAAAAGTCAGCTCTTTAAAATAGGTTGATCAAGGCATTCATAATCGTATTCTTACTAAAATTGAGGTTAAATTCATACTTCATGATTTATTATGAAAATAGAATTGTTTTACTACAATTATTTTTTATATTTTTATACTGGAACAATTCCTTCTTACTCTTCTGGTTTATAATAGCTCAAGGCCCTTTTTATCGTATCCATATTTATATACAATACTTTTCTTTTAGAATTTGAACTTTTGGTTTCTTACTTATGTTAGGAATGGGGTTGTTTTATTACAATTATTATCACTTTCAACTTCTTTTGCTGCTTAAAAATTAATTGCCCAAGGCATTCGTTAGCAATATTATTGTCGAATATATTAGGTTGGCAAATAATAATTAAATTTTTAGGTTTGCTGATGTAGTTCAAATAATATTACCCAAGGCTATGAAATTGGCAAATCGGAACGGTGATTTAATGCCCGATATAATTGACATCACATTTCTTTGACCACCCGGCAAAAATTATTGGAGCAGATTTGGGATGTTTTGCCATATCCATCATACTGTTCTTACCTTGTACCTTCTGAGTATCTTCTGGATTGATCTTTACAAAACTCTAAAAATAATAGACAATTTAACGATGGTGTCAAATTGTACATGATTCAGTTTTTTGCTAATAAAACGAGAGTGTTATGAAAGGAAGATGATGATGCTTGAAAGATCACAAAAACGGACAACACAATACTAAATAATTTTATTCAGTTTCATAACTAAAGGGTGTCAAATCCGGAACCTCTGATCACATCCAATCACTCTAACCACTCACGTTTGGGCAAGCCCATGTTGCATATATTTTTTCAACACGAGATATTTTTAATTGTATTTTTTTTCATATCTTATGTAAAGATTTGGTCTTACATTTGTGTAAAATACGCTCGAGTTTTTAAAACATATTAATCCCCTTCTACAAAATATGGGCTATTCATAAATATTGAATTATAATACCATCCGTAATAAATTTCTTTCTTAAACCATTTCAGTCTGACCTTGCACAGAATTGGCGAAATAAAACTGTTCTCCATTGTTTGCGGATAAAAAATAAGCCACTCTCGACCAGCATTAACACGCAGTTAAATTGATTTATACGCCGCCCTGGAATCAAATATTCCGACCTTTGCCAGAATTTCCTTAAGGAGAAGTTCGTAGGCGGGCGCAGCCCTAACAATGCCCCTTGTTATATAAAAAAAAAACTCGATGACCCCACGTCTGAACTATTATCGAATTTAAACCGCTCAGTTCGTCCAATAAAACCGTTCATATAGAATTTACTATATACGTGAGTCTATTTATCAATTCGCAATGGGAAACGAATTGGCACATGATGTGCAGACTAGTCGGTGTTTCTTTGTAAGATGATTGCGTGTGCTGGCAACAAAAACGATAGATTTTGTAATCTTTGTGTTTTTGAAATCATTCGAGTGTTCTAATTAATTTTTCTTTTTTTCTCATAAACAAATTGAACCCTTTTGCTACGAGTGTCGTCCATGGACGACATCGGCTCGAGTACCTTTGTATTCGAGTGCTGTCCATGGATCACCATGTTTTAGTCTTTGGTAAAGACTGACTGGGCTGTTTCTGCGTAAAAAGTTGTTAAATTCTTTTTGACTATTTTAATGTAACTTTGCATGCATAGCTATAGATATTATAGTTAGTATAGTTATCGATCATCCTACCTTATTTTGAATAACAAGGTTTTCGAAGGGTTCTTTCCCTAAAACTGTATTTATTTTCACTGAATTAATATATCAATTATTATTCCATGGCCAAAGGGGTTGTTTCCCCGTCAGATAGACTTGTAATACAGTGTTTCGATCTTTCTTGAAAGAATAATGAACCCCTAAGAAAACAAAGTGCTACCTATCTCATATATTTTATGATGGAGGCACATAAATTATATAGAAAGAATGAGTTTCGTGAGCAACTTTTCTCATAAACTTTAGCTGCCAAAAAATGATTTATGTATGGTGGAAAGGGTTCTTTGAGATCTGACATGGATTCATTACAAGGATTAAGATGGTTGTTTGTGTTTTGAAATTTATGTTTTGATAAAAGAAATATATTAATGTTTTAAAAATTATGTGTTGATTTAATAGTCTGTCGAGATTATCGATTGTGGAATTCAATAACCTCAAAATTTCTAGATTTTGCATGCACTTAGTCTAGGTTTTTTTAATTAGTTTATATTTTATTATTAATTATGTGTGTGACTTAATAATGCTTAATAATGCTTGGTATATTTATTGAATTTATTGTTACTTTAATACTGATTTTTCATTGATAATCAGTTTATGTTACTAGCCATTTATACTATTTTGTGTTAATAATTTACTATTAGTTAATGATTGAAATTGTATGAACCCTGTATGCACTATTGCAAAACCATTTATAACAATTCGTCAGATACTATAAATTGTACAGCATATTTTTTATTTTATATTAATCACCAATGAAGCATATTATTGATATTATTATTTATTATCCATACTGTAAAATGTATGGTATTCCTCAATATTATTGTGCAGATAGTATGGACGCTTGCCAATTTATGAAATATGATGTTACCGAAATCTTGCTTGATGGATACTTTCAAGAATCAATTCATGAACATTTTGTAATCATATTGAGCTATTCATAATATTTTAAAATTGGAGTTATTAGTCATTCCTAATTAACTTCAAGTTATAAACAGTTGACTTAAAATAACTTGCAGTTGCTTTCTTACTTTTCTATTACTTTGTCAATTTCTGCTTAAAAGTTAGTTTTTTTTCTTGAGAGAAGAGAAAAATTGCTCCCTCAATATGCACACATACACATATGCGTGTTTGCATTTGTTCTTTTAAAATTGATTAAAAAAAATACATATACTACCTGATTAAAAATACATATACTAACAATATCGTATCATTATTGTACCATTCGAAATTGTAAGAATATTTTTATTTTTTTTACGTGTGAAACTTCTGATTGCATAGCAAATTCAAAGCTTTTCACAGTTTTTAGAACAAAAAAACAAGCATTATAACATCATAGAAAAATACACATCAAAATAAGATAGATGCACCGAGAATACCATATTTTCAACATACTGTTTTGACGTGTTTTGTTACTTTGAGGGAGACGCTAATATAGCTATTTTATCCGAGAATAGGCCCTTCAAACTCATTAAACCATTAATCACGTGATGTTTTTAGAGGGAGGCGGGTTTGACAAAAAAATCACAAAATATCACGTCGAAGGGAGGGGTATAGTATAGTAGATATCACGTGTATTTATTTTTTAATTAAAAATTTCTCAATTTTTTCTCGTAATTAAAAATACACGTGATGTTTGGTGTTGGAGATCACGTGATTAATGGACACCCCCACACATAAAAAAATTGACTTACACCACATGGAAAGAATTGCTTTAATATTGATTCCTGATAAGTTTTGGAATCATTTTAAAATATAAAACTTAAGTTTATACATTAAATTTTGCGGAAATAAAAATTTAAATTGATACCGTTGGTGCGCTTCCCGTTGTGAACTTCCTTTCTTCTCATGATTCACACCATTTAGAAGCATATTTGCGGCAGAGTTGTGCTTCTTGCCGCTAGATGACAGGAAAGGCCACTCAGTTGCTCAGAAAGTTTCGTTATTATCTTGTTGGCCATTTTGTTTTATAATGGAGTATGGAAGTGGAGTATACAATTATTATGTGAGGTTTGTCAATTTTGAGGTTTGACAATACACATAAATACAAGTTGCGTATTTTAAACTGGTGTTAAGCGTAAAATAGTTTATTCAAGCTGATATATAGTAATTTAAGTAATGTAGTGTCTATTTTCGCTTCAAAGCTCGGCTTATAACCTAAAAATAACTGCGTCTCAAATATCACAATGACTACAATTCATCAATACTTACAAATTGTAGAACGTGCCTGGAATGATCAGGATGGATACGTTCTTGCAGAATTATTAAGTTTGAGAGATAAACATGCTCAAAACACAACTTTACATGTATCGAAACCTGAAAATTCAGTGGAACGCATTCTTTCCCCACCTTTAGATGAAATTGTAATTCTACACTTGAAATCTGCTACTCTGCTTGGTCAAGGAAATATTCAAGCTGCTTATAACACACAAAGCACCATGACAACAGCATTTACCAAAATGTTGCAAGCGCAGAAAGAAGAGAACTGGATGCTGCCTATGATGTACACGATTTGTCTGGACTTGCGCTTACTAGCAACTCGTTGTGAAGCTGGAGCCCCTGGTCCATTACTCGAAAAAGCAGCTGAGGGTCTGATGGGTTGTTTCAGAGTATGTGCTGCTGATAACCGCTCATCAGACCGAGACACAAAACGTTTGGGCATGTTATTATTGGTAAACCAGTTGTTCAAAGTTTACTTCAGAATTAATAAATTGCATCTATGCAAACCTCTTATAAGAGCTATCGAATCATCGTCTTTTAAAGACCAGTTTCCGTTAGCACAACAAATAACTTATAAATATTTTGTTGGTCGCAAAGCTATGTTCGATTCAGATTATAAAATGGCTGATGAATATCTGAGCTATGCTTTCGAACGATGTCATCGTGAAGCTAAGCAAAACAAAAGACTTATTTTAATATATTTAGCACCTGTAAAAATGCTTCTGGGACTTTTACCGACTAGACAAGTATTAGAAAAATATGATCTTTTGCCATTTTGGGAAGTAGCAACTGCAGTAAGAGAAGGCGATATAAAGCAGTTAGATAAAGTTATTAAAGACCATGAAAGATTTTTTATCAGTAGCGGAGTATATTTAATTGTAGCTAAACTTAAAGTAATTGCATACAGAAATTTATTCAAAAAAGTTTATTTGATTTTACAAACACATCAAATACCTGTACAAAGTTTGCAAGATGCACTGCATTTAGTTGGCCAATCTGATGTTGATGTTGATGAAACTCAATGTATCGTTGCTAATTTGATACATGAGGGCAAAATTAAAGGATATATATCTTATCAACATCAGAAATTAGTTGTTAGCAAGCAGAATCCATTTCCACTCTTGTCAAGCATATCATAAGAAATTTCATTCATTGTTAGAATTTTAACTTATATTTATTTGTAAATAGACTAGACATTCATCTGTTTTAAATATATTTCTCGATTTTGATTAAGAGATGTAATGTTAGTAAAATCAGATATTGCTTTTGATTCTGATAAAATAATATGTATGTTTTAATATATTATTTTTTGTAAAGAAATTGTTTTTATTTAATATTTGAAAAATCACATGATTTTGCAATTACAGATTTTTACCCACACTTTGTAAAAAATCTTTGCTCTTATAAAGTTGACCCTTATATACTATGGTATTAATAGTTATGATGGCACGAACATAATTACTACTTTTACTTTATTGTAAAAAAAAAACATAGCTTTTTCTACAATATGAACAGATAATGTAGAACACAGAGATAAATATATCGCATTTCTGTTTTAAAAATGTAGTGTTTATACAATTTTCATCCTCACATTCTTATATTTTTATCATCTTCAACAAGAGCAGTAATTTCTAAAAGTAATTAAAAGATAACATTCGCGCGGTTATATAAAATGCGATTAATGTCAAGATCTCAAAAGACACTTTGGCAATTATTAAGACGTTACGGAAAAAATTGATTGTAATAAACAGAAAAATACAACATGGAATCACAATACAATATAAGATAAAAATAAAATTAAATCTGGAGAAATTATTGGAATAATAGACAAATGTATATTTTTATAAATATCAATTAATAATATATAATATAAATAATTTCTAAAAGATTGTGCTTTCTTAATTTTTTTTGACGGTTTTCTTTCTGCTTCTGGCGCATTTTATACAGAAGTTTTATATTTCTGTAAAGTTTAATCAGCTCTTGTTTTCATTATTCAGCAATGTGTAAATATACTTATGCTAAAAAAGATTTCAAACCTCGCTGCATTTTTTACATAATGTATTGAAATCTATTTTACAATAATGAATTACTATTCGCATAATATTTATTGCAATCGTGAAAACAAGGTATTAATTGTGAATAATCTCATTTAATTTTCATTACAATTTTACATTCAAATAAAATTGACTGTTAATACCTAGTTTAATAATAATTTTATGTATATTACACCTAAATTACAGTACACCTAAACTAATATAATTCTGCTACCGGCATACAGCGCAAATAATGATGTGTGGAATTTTTGTATTAGAAATTAAAATACGAATGCATAATTGCAATCCAATTCCAAATTATAGTAAACAATAATTAGCATTTGCAATAATTTACATTTAGCTATTTTTGTGACTTGATGCGATACACATGATTTGGCATGGTGGTTTTGGAATATAATTATTTCAATATTTTAATTTATATATTGTTTGATAATTTTGTAACTATACAATTCGTATTATTCGCTATAGAAATGGTAATCTATTCTATTGCAGATTCGCGAGTACATACGGGCGATGATTTTGATTTTGGCGATGTATTGTTTATTTATTTACATTTCAATAGGCTGCATATACACTGAATGATGTCAATTTATGAATATTTAGCTTTATACCATGGGAGCATATTATAAAGCAAAAAGCTGTTTGTACAATTCAAGGGTTAAAAGTTTTTTTATACATTTTGGAAAAAAATATATGCTTCAAAATTGATGGAAAACCATTTTGTTGTTGGAAAATTAGTTCAGTATTTCGAATATAGAAAATGTTTATTAGTGGCTAAGTTACTTTTGAACTCTCGATTTTTTTCTGATCTCACGTGAAATTAGTACATAATATCATCAGGAAATATCTTCTTCACCTTTTACTGGGCAACTAAACCTTATTTCCATAAATATTTATATTTATTTAATAGAAAAGTTCCGTTTTCTAATGAACGTCGAGTAACAATCGCCTTTATAATAAACGTAATAATAGTACCTACATTAACAAATAATTAGTGACATGATGTTATTGAAGTTATAGGTATATATTAAATTCATGGCAAAGGTTATTTTGAGTATATGTATTTTAAAATATGTCTAATTAAATTTCGCTTTGTCATTCTTTTTGTTAATTTATAAACAAACGGGCATATTGACATCCTCTTACTTGTTCATCCCAATACACTCGATTCGTTGAACCAATAAATGTTAATTGTATATATAAATTGTACTAAACCAAATTCACGTATCGCAATTAACGCTTGATTGATCGATTTAACTGTATATACATTCAATGATAATATCGAAATTCATCGAAGCACAGAATATATGAACAAACTATTAAATTTCTGAAATTTTATTAGCGTAAAACTGGAATGTATTTGCATATGATTTAATAGTTTATGTTCTGAAACAATGTGCATGGGTAGAAATAATTCAATAATATACGATTATATTGAAAATTTATTAATACGATTTTGTGGCATCATTTTTTTGCATTTTTTACTGCGTGTGCGGTGTAATTATTAAATAATGTTTAAAATTTATATGGAATTTAAACATATAGAACGGTTCAAAACACATTGTCTACAATCATATGTATTGCTTTCAGCGAAATATTTCATGCCCAATGAATTTCAATTTAATGAAATTTTTAAAATGATTTGTTATAATTAAAATAAAATTATGTTGCACACATGTTTTCATAAAATGTAACAATAATTTAAAATAAACTCTGAATAGTTAATTTTAGAAAATAGACACTTCCGAATAGAATTCCATTTAAATTAAAATTGATTAAAGTTGATCGGTTTTCAAAGAATTATATTTTGAAATAATATTTTTCCCAATGTGATTGAACGTATAAACATTACAACGTATTCAGTATTGAATTTTTGCTATCACTATTCAGATAAAAATTTCAGTTTTAAACATTTTACAGTGCACTCCAGATGTATCATCTTGCTATATATTGTACACATGGCATAAACAATTAGTCTATGACAATCTACGTTTTATCAAAATGATTTTTTCAGACATGACATCGGTCATTTCAATTTGAATCCAGCGTATCCGCCAACATTGATTTATAACTTTAACAAAATAAAACCGAGTTACATTTAATTTGTCATCAAGTAAAATTTCGTTTTAATATTTTTTCAAAGAGGCACACGTGTTTGGTTTTTAAATATCAAAGCATTTTGTTTCACATATTTCATTTAAAATTGTTATTTCAATTATACAAACTAATTTATTATGACATGCAAATATGTTTTTAATTAAAACAATAAGTACCAAAATTAATTTTACAAAGAGAAATGAAATCTCTCTGGCTTCATTAAATTTTGCATTCTGAATATTCGTACATAGCCCGAAAACGAAATATTTTGTTTCATGATAAATAATTTAGAATTTGTAAATACAAAAGGAGGAACTGTGGCATGGTGCATACCGACCTCATTCTCTGAGGGTTTTGCACAAATGCCTACTCAGTAATATACAGAAATATTATTAATGTATATTACATAGTCTTTGTACATAATTAATTACTTGCAACATTTCATACCACTTGCAATAAATTCATTTTTGATATTGAGTAGATATACTGGGGAATAATGTACGTAGGCGGAATTTGTGAAATTATTATGAGCTTCTGATTAGTTAGTAATCAGAATGCTATAAGATTCAAATCACGTTAATTCATCGTAGACTATTATATAATTTTTGAATCAATATCTTGATGTTTCAAAATTTTTACTTCTACACTTACTGAAAACTGAAAACTGAATGGCCAGATTTTTTTCAAAATATTCTAAACTTGTTTAACTAATTTAAAAATTAGCAGTAACATGTAATAAAAATTTCACAACATAATATTTTAATATTTTTCAAAATTCTCTTTATTCCTTGGACCTGTTTTACCATAACGGAATTTCACGTTCTGATGCAAGCTTGATCTACAAGAAACGCTATTATATTCTTTATACCTAGGGTGGTGCATACGCGCAGTTAGTTGATGCTCTTTTACTTGTCAACCCGCATTTATAATACTGAAAGATATAATATTCCTGTTTAGACACACTGACACAGAATCTACAAAACCGCATAATGCATCCTTTGTTCTGTATGCACATGATACGACGACAGTTGTCGGCTTTGATCATCCACATGAAAGGAATGGGCACCACGCATTTTAGTAGTGGGAATGGAAACTAATTAAGAAATGACTTCTGATTTTACTACTTTTCACTTCATGCATTATAAGTTTTTTAGCTCTTTGTTGATTTTATATACACATAATTTCTAGAACGGCATAAAAATTTATTTTCATCATACCACACATTTTACATACACGCATTTTAATAGTCAAAATGGAAACTAATTAAGAAATGACTTCTGATTTTACTACTTTCTCACTTCATGTCTTATTAGTTTTTTAGCTCTTTGTTTGTTTTATATACATATAATTTCAAGAATGGCACAAAATTTTATTTTCAACATACAATTTATAGAAATCGAAACTAATTAAGACATGTCTTCTAGCTTCACTACTATGCATTTCATGATTATTGTTTCCTTGTTTTTCATTTTGTGTGCACATTATTATATAAATTTGATAAACCTTATTTTTTTTAAGATTATATAACTATATATTTACTATACAACGTGAATTATAAATCTTCTTACTTTTTGTTAGGAATTTTCTTTTTGAAAGATTATAGTATACAGCGACCCTTGATCATTTTCGCACTGAACTTGGAACAATTAAAGTTAACGACTTTAGGTCCAATTTGCATATAGTGTATAAAAAATGATATTCTCGATGAATTACATTACATTTTGTTCTAAAATTGTTGATATATCTTCTATATATATAAAAATAAGTCGGGTTTTCCTTCCTGACGAAATAACTCCAGAACGCACGAACCGATTTCGACAATTTTGCATTCGTTGGAAAGGTCTCGGGCTCCGCAAGGTTTATAGCTAAGAAAATTAGTTGTGCGTGGCATCGTGCCTTAATGCAAGCTGCTGGAACTTCACGCACCGTAATTAAAAATTCGAGTAATGACATAAGTGAGAATTATCAGAATTATGCTTGGTTAAGTCAACGAGCAATTCTTGCCGCAAAGAATAATGATGTACACGCCCTGAATTTCACCATTCAATTAAAAATTGCTGGCGATTTGGTGACATACCAATGATTCTGACTGGTCTTCTGTTTGATTTCAAACGATTGCAATTTCCAGTTCGCAATAACAAGTCGCAAGGCCAATCGCTTAGTGTTTGCGGGATAAATTTCAAATAGATTATTTAGAAAATCATTGTTTCTCACATGAAAAAATTAGCACTTGTTCGTTTGTTTTCATACTTTTTAATGTTACTTGTTAATTCATCTGTCAATTTTTGAAAAAACCGGGGCAAAAGATCTAAATCCGGTACAAATCATGCTATTGAAATAACCGGAGACACAAGGTGGAAATCCGGGACTGTACCGACCAATCCGGGAGGTATGGTCACCTTAATTGTAGTAGATTTACTCGACCAATTGAAATACATTTACCACACTCATTGTAGTAGATTTACTATACTCATTGTAGTAGATTTATTATGCTCATTGTAGTAGATTTACTATACTCATTGTAGTAGAATTACTACACCATTGTAGTAGATTTACTCGACCAATTGAAATACATTTACCACACTCATTGTTGTAGATTTACTATACTCATTGTAGTAGATTAACTATACTCATTGTAGTAGATTTACTACACCATTGTAGTAGATTTACTCGACCAATTGGAATACATTTACCACACTCATTGTAGTAGATTTACTACAGCATTGTAGTAGATTTACTACAGCATTGTAGTAGAATTACTACACCATTGTAGTAGATTTACTCGACCAATTGAAATACATTTACCACACTCATTGTAGTAGATTTACTACACCATTGTAGTAGATTTACTCGACCAATTGAAATACATTTACCACACTCATTGTAGTAGATTTACTATACTCATTGTAGTAGATTTACTATACTCATTGTAGTAGATTTACTACACCATTGTAGTAGATTTACTACACCATTGTAGTAGATTTACTCGACCAATTAAAATACATTTACCACACTCATTGTAGTAGATTTACTATACTCATTGTAGTAGTATAGTAGATTTACTCGACCAATTGAAATACATTTACCACACTCATTGTAGTAGATTTACTATACTCATTGTAGTAGATTTACTACAGCATTGTAGTAGAATTACTACACCATTGTAGTCGATTTACTATACTCATTGTAGTAGATTTACTACACCATTGTAGTAGATTTACTACAACATTGTAGTAGATTTACTCGACCAATTGAAATACATTTACCACACTCATTGTAGTAGATTTACTATACTCATTGTAGTAGATTTACTATACTCATTGTAGTAGATTTACTACAGCATTGTAGTAGATTTACTACAGCATTGTAGTAGATTTACTACAGCATTGTAGTAGAATTACTACACCATTGTAGTAGATTTACTCGACCAATTGAAATACATTTACCACACTCATTGTAGTAGATTTACTACACCATTGTAGTAGATTTACTCGACCAATTGAAATACATTTACCACACTCATTGTAGTAGATTTACTATACTCATTGTAGTAGATTTACTATACTCATTGTAGTAGATTTACTATACTCATTGTAGTAGATTTACTACACCATTGTAGTAGATTTACTACACCATTGTAGTAGATTTACTCGACCAATTAAAATACATTTACCACACTCATTGTAGTAGATTTACTATACTCATTGTAGTAGATTTACTACACCATTGTAGTAGAATTACTACACCATTGTAGTAGAATTACTACACCATTGTAGTAGAATTACTACACCATTGTAGTAGATTTACTATACTCATTGTAGTAGATTTACTACACCATTGTAGTAGATTTACTACACCATTGTAGTAGATTTACTATACTCATTGTAGTAGATTTACTATACTCATTGTAGTAGATTTACTATACTCATTGTAGTAGATTTACTACACCATTGTAGTAGATTTACTACACCATTGTAGTAGATTTACTCGACCAATTAAAATACATTTACCACACTCATTGTAGTAGATTTACTATACTCATTGTAGTAGATTTACTATACTCATTGTAGTAGATTTACTACACCATTGTAGTAGATTTACTACACCATTGTAGTAGATTTACTCGACCAATTAAAATACATTTACCACACTCATTGTAGTAGATTTACTATACTCATTGTAGTAGATTTACTACACCATTGTAGTAGAATTACTACACCATTGTAGTAGATTTACTATACTCATTGTAGTAGATTTACTACACCATTGTAGTAGATTTACTACACCATTGTAGTAGATTTACTCGACCAATTGAAATACATTTACCACACTCATTGTAGTAGATTTACTATACTCATTGTAGTAGATTTACTATACTCATTGTAGTAGATTTACTACAGCATTGTAGTAGATTTACTACAGCATTGTAGTAGAATTACTACACCATTGTAGTAGATTTACTCGACCAATTGAAATACATTTACCACACTCATTGTAGTAGATTTACTACACCATTGTAGTAGATTTACTCGACCAATTGAAATACATTTACCACACTCATTGTAGTAGATTTACTATACTCATTGTAGTAGATTTACTATACTCATTGTAGTAGATTTACTACACCATTGTAGTAGATTTACTACACCATTGTAGTAGATTTACTCGACCAATTAAAATACATTTACCACACTCATTGTAGTAGATTTACTATACTCATTGTAGTAGATTTACTATACTCATTGTAGTAGATTTACTACACCATTGTAGTAGATTTACTACACCATTGTAGTAGATTTACTCGACCAATTAAAATACATTTACCACACTCATTGTAGTAGATTTACTATACTCATTGTAGTAGATTTACTATACTCATTGTAGTAGATTTACTACAGCATTGTAGTAGATTTACTACAGCATTGTAGTAGAATTACTACACCATTGTAGTAGATTTACTCGACCAATTGAAATACATTTACCACACTCATTGTAGTAGATTTACTACACCATTGTAGTAGATTTACTCGACCAATTAAAATACATTTACCACACTCATTGTAGTAGATTTACTATACTCATTGTAGTAGATTTACTATACTCATTGTAGTAGATTTACTACACCATTGTAGTAGATTTACTACACCATTGTAGTAGATTTACTCGACCAATTAAAATACATTTACCACACTCATTGTAGTAGATTTACTATACTCATTGTAGTAGATTTACTACAGCATTGTAGTAGAATTACTACACCATTGTAGTAGATTTACTATACTCATTGTAGTAGATATACTGCACCATTGTAGTAGATTTACTACACCATTGTAGTAGATTTACTCGACCAATTGAAATACATTTACCACACTCATTGTAGTAGATTTACTATACTCATTGTAGTAGATTTACTATACTCATTGTAGTAGATTTACTACAGCATTGTAGTAGATTTACTACAGCATTGTAGTAGAATTACTACACCATTGTAGTAGATTTACTCGACCAATTGAAATACATTTACCACACTCATTGTAGTAGATTTACTACACCATTGTAGTAGATTTACTCGACCAATTGAAATACATTTACCACACTCATTGTAGTAGATTTACTATACTCATTGTAGTAGATTTACTATACTCATTGTAGTAGATTTACTACACCATTGTAGTAGATTTACTACACCATTGTAGTAGATTTACTCGACCAATTAAAATACATTTACCACACTCATTGTAGTAGATTTACTATACTCATTGTAGTAGATTTACTACACCATTGTAGTAGAATTACTACACCATTGTAGTAGATTTACTATACTCATTGTAGTAGATTTACTACACCATTGTAGTAGATTTACTACACCATTGTAGTAGATTTACTACACCATTGTAGTAGATTTACTCGACCAATTGAAATACATTTACCACACTCATTGTAGTAGATTTACTATACTCATTGTAGTAGATTTACTATACTCATTGAAGTAGATTTACTATACTCATTGTAGTAGATTTACTATACTCATTGTAGTAGATTTACTACACCATTGTAGTAGATTTACTCGACCAATTGAAATACATTTACCACACTCATTGTAGTAGATTTACTACAGCATTGTAGTAGAATTACTACACCATTGTAGTAGATTTACTCGACCAATTGAAATACATTTACCACACTCATTGTAGTAGATTTACTATACTCATTGTAGTAGATTTACTATACTCATTGTAGTAGATTTACTATACTCATTGTAGTAGATTTACTATACTCATTGTTGTAGATTTACTACACCATTGTAGTAGATTTACTACACCATTGTAGTAGATTTACTCCACCAATTGAAATACATTTACCACACTCATTGTAGTAGATTTACTATACTCATTGTAGTAGATTTACTATACTCATTGTAGTAGATTTACTATACTCATTGTAGTAGATTTACTACACCATTGTAGTAGATTTACTACACCATTGTAGTAAATTCAACCAATTGAAATACATTTACCACACTCATTGTAGTAGATTTACTATACTCATTGTAGTAGATTTACTACAGCATTGTAGTAGAATTACTACACCATTGTAGTAGATTTACTCGACCAATTGAAATACATTTACCACACTCATTGTAGTAGATTTGATAGACCCATTGTATTAAAATTACTACACTCATTGTGTAAAATTACTACACTTATTGTAGTAGCTTTACTACACTCATTGTAGATTTACTAGACCCTAAATCTTTTTTTTATAATAATTGCGGACTATTAGTAAGAACTTTATTATTCGATTATATGTCATACTTTTTCATCGATGATCAGTGCTGCATTTACAGTAGGGGCAGTCGGGGCTACTGCCCAGAGCGGCAGACTTCGGAGGCGGCAAAATTTGGATAGTGGGGAAAAAATGTTATACAATGTAATCAACTAATTTTTTTAATAAAATTTTATTTTTCAAGAAATATAGTTAACTTTTGTTAATTATATAAAACATACTACGAATGCAATGCAAAAATTGGATTCAAATAAACGATTATTAAAATTTATTATTTTTCTTTGACTCCCTCTCCGAACATAAATTACCAAATTGGTTAACAAGTTATTATCAAATTTGGCAATTTGGCTAATATAAAGTTTCGTAAACGAGCTGAAAGTTTAAGAAAAAATATGTTCTTCAAATCTCGAGCCCTCTTAGGACGACAAATTTGTGCACTTTCAAGCCTATAGCGCCGAAAAAAAAATTAAACTAGTGACGATTAATCACTGAAAATTACTGGAACTTCTCTTAATGAAAATTACATTTTATAAAGAGCATTAAAACTTTCAGAAATATGAAAAAATGCTCTTTAAAAAACTTTTTTTTTTATATGTATATTGAAATTTTTTGAAAATTATGAACTTTTTCAAAGCAATCGCTCTGCGAAAAATTTCAAAAATATTTCAAAATATAAAAAAAACTCAAAATTTTCAAAAATTGATTATTTTTTAGTTTTCAAAAATTGTAATTTTTTTTTAATTTTAATTTTTGGTACAGGAATAATATATAAAAACAATTTAAGTAACATTTCAGGGATGGGGCGGCATTTTGTCAGTGCCCCAGGGCGCCAAATTTCTAAATCCGGCCCTGACTACAACCACAATCAGGCAAATAATTGCAACTTCAAATTGAATAGTTGTCCAAAATAATTTTTTTCTCCTTCAGCACGATATAAAACTTAAAGGTAAACACGAAGCTATTTCGCATCTGTGTTACATTGTTAGCTAATAAGGTGCTTATAAAATGTATACCGCTCGCAAAACTGTCATCGTATGCAAGGCTTATGACACAAACATGTTCCGATATCCTGGCTGCAACGAGCTCGCGTCAGGTCGTAGCTAGATTATGACAGAATAGCGGAACAAGGGCGAACCTCTCCGATGGTCTCTATGTGCGAAGGCGCGCGGGCGCCCGTAGGCGTACCGAGCTACGGTCGCAGCCACCCGTAGCAGTCGTGTCTGGTGCGGCGCGAGTGCCGGTTGCGCGAAGCGGGGTTAAATAAAGGCGGGTTGGTGGCTAATACATTCGCCGCCACGTAATTCGGTCTCAAATTTAAAGTTTGATATTTGTGAAGTAATAGTGGTTAAATAAACTTTAAGAGAAGGTTGTAATAATAATTAAAACTTAGTTCGGGACTTTATTAAGTTTGCACTTTTGTTTTTGGTTTTAGATATTTAATTTGTAATTTATAATTCATAGTCAAAATATAATAAATTCTTTTAAATTTGAAGACAAAATTATTATGTGAAATTTGTGCACGAATTCAAAAGATATTCGTACGTTTTTTCTATTGGTATTCTTTTGTTAACACTTCGGGACGGCCACCAATTTCAAAACAATCCTACTTTTACCGGCTGTAAACTTGATTTATTGTGTATGTTATGCAATTTGTTTGAGAAAATTTGTGGTCATTGAAGAACATACATTTTTAATATTAATTTATTTTTGATCTTTTATAAAAATGGTGTGACGTTCAAATCAATTTCCAAAATGCATAGCTGGTTATTTTTACATGTTCTACAATAAAATTTTGTTCGCCGTCTTCTTCCTGGTGCTTTTCTCTCAGAACAGACAATACATCCCTTTTTCTTCTGTAGCATTTAGAATATGCCACTAATTAGTCAGTATATTGTTCATTTTTTGTGCTGCCAAACGATTTGTTTTTTCTATTATATGTCTAATAATTCATTTGTAAGATATAACGTAAAATAATCTATTGGATGTCTTATATTGTTTGGTATTTGTAGTCGGGGTGTTTGCTGATGTATGTCAACTCGATTTATGAAAAGAGGAATCAGCACATTCGCTAATGTCTTCCCGCTATTCATTTATTTTGTCGAACTTCTTCTTTTTGTTGGTTGGATAATATCATCATCACATTCATCACTATCAATCGGTGCGCATAGTTTTCGTAAAATTTGTCTGTATGAAAATGTCTATTTGAAACTCATCTTCACTACTGCTTAATTCACAAAATTTACCAGTCGTTTTGCCATATTTAAAGCGCTCGGTCATTTTAAATATTAAAAAAAGACCATATATAGCAAAGAAAAAGGCTAAAAATTACCTAAAATAATTTAAAAATATTTCAAAATACAATGCTGGTTATCACTGCTATATGTAATTTATTCAACTTTAGCGATGTAAAACTGAGTCCATTGTTTTAAAAATAGCCTGGGCCTCACAGAATTTGTTCCATTCAGGTGGACAGCCGTCCCCAAAGTGTTAATATGCTATAGTAACATTGTATAAATGTCAACACTCTTTATAATGATTAAATTTACTATTTACTAAAATGTAAAAATAAGATTGATACAGTTTTTTTTTGTTATAATTTAGTTTACCAATCAAGACTTTAATGTCTTATTAACAAACTTATAATAAAAAATTATAATTATAAAACTAAACCGAGTTAAAATATAATAAAATAATAACAGTTATGCAAAATAATTATTTATTATTACTATGACGTGATGCACACATTTGACTAAGTATTTGATAAGTCGCAATACCATTTCAGATTGATACAGTGTTTTTACTTATTTCTATTTATTTTCTGTGCAATGTTTGAACACCCCAAGTGCAGTGCAATAAGTGTACTCAACTCGATTGCACACTGGCTGCAAAAATATATGAGTTTGTATTGCTTAATACTGCAAGTGTGAAAATTCATAACCTCTGGCATTAAATTGTACGTAAACCAAGAGAAACTATTTCGCAAAGTCAAACAGAATTCGTTCGTTTCGAAATCTAGTGGCTATTTTGTTGATTGCACTGCATGAATTCTATGCA
>NW_020537758.1:20178920-20196251 GCF_003426905.1 Ctenocephalides felis | reverse complement strand
ATAATATTGACAATAAAAGCAATATGCTTTTTGAATTACTCAATCGGATGCGTCGTTCTATCAGAAACCATTAATTTATCCACCTGAACGCAAAATGTTATCAATTATGCACTCAATCATATGAATCGAATGCTTTTTGATTCACTCTGCATGGCACGTCTCCTCAATATCTGGTTGTTGATCTCAAATTATTTTTGATATAACAGCAAATGCAATAGAGTAGCAATGAGAACGAACTCAAACTGCAGTTTCGAAAAGATTCTGTAGAAATGAAAAATTATCAGTATATGATTAATTGGAGTTTGCAATTACTATATACTCCTTATCAGTAGCAATTAATTATAAATTTTTTCTACTCTAGCAATCCTTAGAACTTCTAAGTTAGAAGTACTTTATATGGTAAATCAACGTTTTCTATGTTATATATATATATATATATATATATATTTTTCCGACAAAACTGAATTACATTTTCAACAATTCGATATGAAAATTATATTATATCCAATACGAATGCCGACAACAACTGCATTATAAGGTGGAGAACTGATGATGGCGTGTTTCTCGGCGCATGCAGATCGAACTGTATTGCATTTTAAAATGCAATCATGCTAAGAGTGGAGTACGTTCTTCCATTTGTTTATTTTTACAAAGCACAATAGGATTCAAAATTGGAATTCATCGAGTCCAAAATATTTTTCTTAGTATTGTATAAATTGGAATTGTATGCAAATTCTTTACGAAGACAAGGTGGGGAGTTTGCTATATAGGTGTTATTAAAGTTACGTGGGCATAAAAATATTAAATATTGGTGTTGATTTTTAAAGTATCAAGTGGTCTTATTTATGGCATTTGATAAATGTATTTTAAGTCACATATCGTAATGCTGAAATAAAAAAATGAGATGGTTGTTGTAAGACTTCGAAGTAACCTTCCTTATTATTTTATAATATCAATTTAAATTTGCAAATAGAAAATTTACGTTTAATTTTGAACGCTTTATTTTGAATAGAAATAGAAGAAAGAATACTAAAAACTTTTAGTTTCACAAAACGCTATATATATATATATATATATATATATATATATTGTCGTAAACATATTATTTATTGCTGTGGAATGTATTCTTTTATAATAACTTGGAATAACTAAAATTTTTTTGCATAATTCCCAAACTGCAAATATATAGCTTCAAAATACATAAAATATTCTATTACCATAGGAATTTTCGAAACGTTTGAAGAAACATGGAACTCTTCACGGTCGGTTAAAATTAGATTATATATTCAGTTGAACTTTTTGCATTTACAGACATTTGCATTCTGATCATTCTCCTACTATAAGATAATTCGTGTTTCAGATGTAAAATGGGTTAATTTTGTAGCTGGGGTGTAATATAATTGGCACCAGTTAATTTTTTACGGGATATTTACAAACAAGTATAATTTCTACCTTATGATTCAACATGTTTGAACACAATTTTTATAAAAATATTAATAAGATATTTAATTTATAGCAATCAGATCAAATATGAAATCTTCAACTATCCCTTCAAATATATCTATATTCAAAAAAGTAGGTATTTATATGAATAAATGTATTTATTAACTTCTGAGATTTCTGTTTCCTTCTAGAATTTAATTTAACCTATTACCATATATTACCGATAGATGACAACAGTTATGTTTCTCATATTCACCTAATTTCGCAGAAATTTCCGGGTTAACATGCCATTGTCAAAACCTTGCGTTCATTTGCTAATTCAAACTATACTCTGGAAATTGTTTACACGATTTTCATTTTCTCATCCAATCAAGGAAACTCCGAGAATTTCTACGATATTAGTCATTCTGAATTATTTCTTTGTACTGATCTGGGACGATGTTGAAATTGAACGCGACGAAAATATCTTAATATTGCCTTTGCGCTTTGATGCCTTAATAAGATTAATTTTTGGAATTTTTTGCTAGGTTCAATGACATATTGCTATAATACACATATAGTATATAAGTAATATTGCTTATTCTCAAAATGCCAACAGTTAATACAGATATTATGTAGGAGAGAAAGGGTGCAATTGTTCCAGGGTACCGGTAGTGAAGGTCGTCATAACAGCTAAATTATACTGATTTTGATAAGGTCTTAAAGATCTGTTGTGACAATTAATTTTAACTATTTTTAAATCTATATAATAATCTAGAAAATCATGTTTTCAAATAATTCTTTATTATTATTTTTTAACTATTTAACGAAAATTATGCTCTAAGATAGCGATTTTCTATTACAACAATTTTCTTTCTTTACATGAGTTTCCTTAAAACTCATGTCGAGGATTATATTATTCTTCACCTTTATGTAAATTTTGAAATCACATTTTGTTTCTTGTTTAAAAATCATGGGTTCATTCTGGAAAAAGAATTTCTGAGAGTATGATACTGTTGATATATTGAATTACGCAGTGTTACAGGTTTCGCAATTTCGCAAGAATAAATGCAGAAAAATTGTCAAGTATTGAAGTCTTATGTAAATCTATAATATTACGGACGAACGAGAATGATATTTCATATTTTCGGTTTTGAAATATGTAATATTGTATCCAGCTTATTTGATGGAAAAGCTGAGTTTGAATATATTAAGCTTTTGCAATTCAATTTTGTATTTACCGTATTTTATAAAATTTGATTTACAGTTTCAAAGATCTATTTTGATGAGTTTTCAACCTTATAATAATATAAACATATACAAAATATATACAAAAGGTGATAATAATCAGGTCCAACAGGTTTTCTTATGAGTTTCTATTAATTTTTAAGTCCGTGCTAAATTTATTTGAAAAAAACAGTAAAAATCATTTGTTTAATAGGATGAATAAGTTTTCTATTATATAATCCTGAAAAAAGTAACAAATTTAAAAAGTTCTAAAAAAAATCTTTAATGCTGAAAAATTTTGTGTTGTAACGATTCTTAATCATATATATGTTTGATTAAAATTTAATTTAATAAAAATACTGTGAAACATTGCAAATTATAATATTTGTAATTAAAATTATGTCTGACGGATTATTGATTGATATCACTTCCTTAATTGATCAATTAACTTTTGTCATAATATAATTCTAGCATAAAATTAGATATGATAATTATGAACCAACTTTTTTATCATGTTCATTAAAAATGAAAATAGCAATGAAGTATTACAAAACATACAAAAGGACAAAAGTTGAACTATAAACGATATACGTACAGGTACGCAATTTTGAGATATGGGTACAGAAAAAAAAAAATGTATTATTTTTAATGTTTTTATACAATTTGACTTATTTTAGTTTTGACTTATAAGAATATCTTTACAATAATAATCAATTACCAATAATGAATATTGTTGCTTTCATTTGTTGCGTTTAAAAGGCCTATTCATCATTATACGTTATTCTCACAAATTGTTCAAAGATTATTAATTTCCGTATTAACAGCTTTGAACAATCAGCATTAATTTAAATATAAAGTGAGAACAGCGACATAATCAGCATCTGAAATTTGACAGAAGTGTCAAAAGGAAATACTGTGATACTTATGTTAAAGGAGTTAAACATCACAGGATAATTACTCTTTTGGGTGTTGATACATTTTGTCAATCCTTTGACACTGTCGTACATTATTGAATCTCAAATGCTTTTTTAGGCAGTGAGATTCAAGTTTTATTATTCATATTAATACACAGTTTTTGAATTAGTTTTTTAAAATAGAGACAGGATACATAAATAATCACACCTAATTTGTAATTTTAAGACGTTATGTCAACTCTTACTTCTGTCATAAGTTTTGCTTTGTATGTATCTGTATTCAATTTATCATATTTAGACTCACTGTATATTGAAATATAATCAGTCCAATAAAGTTAATTGCAACTTTATTGAAATACAAATTTTATGAGTTACATTGATTACATCGCATATAACCTTCGTATGGAACGTTGTCACAAGAATTCATAATCAGAGTTGGAATAACTATTAATTTAATTTATCTGTTTCAAAATTGCTTATTTTGCATTTACACCCCGCCAGTATGAAGGTCAAGGTGTTTTTTTCATCCAAACCGAATGTAATTTATTATTGAGGTTATATAAAAAACTGTTGAATCTAACTTAAAAATAACAATACATTTTATTGTACAATCAAATAACGTACACCTAAAAATCATACTCAGGTATCGTAAATTATACAGTTTTTAAACATATGATTTAGATTACACAATGAGTATATCATGAGTATATACGTAAGCGTTAGCAATTAATAGTCCCGAACATCAGCGCATAAAATCCCGCCGTAAAATAAATCATGCATCTACAAATCCTTCACATTATTTTGCCAAAATCTCGCTTGTACATCTATACAGATGGTGCAGACACAAATTTCCATGTAGGTAATCCCGTCATATTTTTTTTCTGCTCCGTTTAATACGTGCAAAGCCCAGCGGCCTCCGTTATACGCGGCCCGATGTTACACTACTCGGCGCAATATTGCGTCTCTCCACCGCACAGTGTTAGCTAAATTGCATCTGGCTCCTTCCGAGTTAGGTAAATGATATTTACTTCCACAGGAGGTTATACACTGCTCTCAGAATACTATAGCGATATCGGGTAAAAGAACAATTGTGCTCGGCCAAGTATTAATTAATTGAATTTGTTGACAGACTAGTACAAAAAACACAAGTTCTACAGATCTCTAGTTCAAATACCTAAATCATAGCATTTTTGTATATTTTCATGGTATAGTGAACATTTTGTCATACCTTGGAAAAAGTGAATGTTTGTATATCCAATTTTTCGTCCAAAATTTTTGGAGCATGTATCAACCGATTTTAATGATTCATAAAGCATTCGATTCGTATGAATGTGGAGATGTGCTGTGTAGATTTTTGGCTAGGGCAGTTCTATCTTTTTGTTTCTATATTTTTGGTTGAATGTTGAATGTAGAATGATTTAAAAAGCCTCAAAGCAATTGACCTTAAGGCACTGTGCTATGCATGCTTAAATGATCTTATCCATGAAATAAAAGTTCATAACAAGATATACAGAATCATAACTTTTGTGTATTTTTTTCATAACAAAATCTTCCAAGATCGGTTATTGTCTTCAAAAAAAAATTTCTGAGGCAATGTAATTATCAATATGTGACAATTTCTCGAGCTGCGATAAACCAACATATTATTCGTCTATACATTGACGTCAATTTTATGTGACAAAATGCGGTTCAGAACAGGATTTGAGTAATTTATTAACCAAATTGTTTCGTAAGCAATTTGCTAGTAACTGAGACTGTGAAGTAAAAGCAATTCGTGCAGAGTAGAGGTAGATAACTAATTTTGTCTGAATGTCGTCGCAATATTCGTAAATTATGAAAATGTCGACATTAATCTTGTTTTCAATTAACGCCGTCTCCAATTTTTGGCGTGGTTCAGAGTCATTAGAAGATTTTAATGAACGGTATATTTTATGCAGTGTAATCATTAAATTCGTCCGATTTGAGTTTGAATAAATTTCACAGCAGTGTGTATTTTAATGGAAAAAGTTAATAAGAGCGATTGCCGAACAAAGTTGATTAAAAGGAATGGTGCTCGGGTAATTATTTGGGCGGAGGTGATGTAATTCAAAAATCGGGTCTTCATTCAAAGTATTGAGCGTGGAACTTTGATGTCTTTATATAATTGACTGGCTGATTTTTAAATACTCTGCGTACATGTGAAATGAAATAAGCTTTTCATTTACTATTAAAAGCTCTGTAAAATGAATTTATTCAAAACCAAAGCCTGTTCGTTTAATTATATACTTGCAATATAAATGATGGACAATAATACACTGAAAGTATTACATATTTCTAATAGAAACTTATCTCTTCTCATTTTCTCAAATTAGATATTTTTATTCTTATCGGAATGTATAAAAGCTTATTTCACTTTCGCAAAAAGTTCAATTTATCATTCCCTATACAATATTCTAGATAGATTGCGAACAATACTAAAACCACGCGCCGTCCTTGAATTTGGATTTCCTCGATAAAGCGCAGGTTTATGGCGAAATAGGATTTCTTTGCTGAAATTTGCCCATATATAAAAAAAACTTTTATCATGTTCATCGCTTGCCCTTATTGCTCAGCTTATTTCGAACATGTCACTGAGGAATCTTTCTGCTAGGAAAATTCATAGCAATCTTAGTGCTTACCAACATTTTTATTTGAATTCAGCAGTCGTAATTTCATTTGGGTAAATGAAATCATGTTTATGATACAAAATTTCTTGCTAAGGATAATAGTGATTTAATACATTTTATATTGTATTTACTTATTTTTAACTGTTTTTTTTTAACAGATTTAACTGATTTCGTCTGATGAAATGTGCAATTAAAAACTATATGAAGATGTAAAATTATTAATTGTTAGTTGTTTATGTTTTTGTTTTTGAAATATATAAATGGTTCAAATGGCTCAATGGGAGCACTTTTAACTTAATGAACAAATAATGCTACCGAATTGTTCAGAAAAAACCCAAACTGAAATGTCGAAACATTGACAACATTTTTATAAATTATTGACGTTTATTGAAGTAAAATGACTTCTTCATTGAAATTAATAAAATGAAAAAACAAAATTTTAAATTTTCAAATTCACTGAAAATTAAATTCAAACAATGAACAGGTCAAAAATTTTATAAAAACAGTTATAATCAATTTGAGGTTTTAGAAATTATGTTTTCATGAAAAATTTACTTTTTTGTTGCAAGAACTGATTTATAACAGCACAATAAATTTTAATATTTGAAGCAAATTTGTATGATAAAGTTATTAATAAATGTCATCAAGTACATTTTTAAATTATAAAAATGTTTATCTTAGTTGAATAAATTTTATTATCTCTAGTCAGTTTCATAAATTCATGGAAAATTATTATCCTAAAAGAAATTAGATATCTCTTATGATTTCGATAAATAATAAACCTTTTGATATGTACTTGAGAAATTCCATCCCCCATAACCGTTGATAAAACTTTTCTGAAGATATTTATTCATTTGGGAACCGCAAATTCTATCATATATGAAATTGGTGTCTGTTCAGGTTGTATTAGAGTTTGTTATTGATGTGTAACATCCATCAATTAAAATTTTCCTATATTCACGTTCGAAGTTGGAGTTGAAGGTTAAGCAAAGTTTATATTTGATTTATTAATACTGAAAGCTAATGGTTACCTTTTTAGTAAATTTTGATACATATTTAGAAATTTCTTAATGAGTGTTATGATTTTTAATTATATCATGCTGATATTACATCATATTAATTTTATATAAATATTTGAGATTAGTGTTCAGACTATTATTTAATGAGTTTTTTTTTAGAATTAAATTACTTGCAAATAAAATGATATAACTAAATATATTATATACATTGTCAATACCATACATTATTTACTTCACATTACTTGCCGATTTTACAATATTATCAAATATAACTTGCAATTAATAAATAAAACACAAGATACGCATGTGTATTTGTACGCATATTGCACATCAACTTCTCAGCGCTCAAATTCATTAAGTTCGCAGCAAAGCCTTTATTTTCTAATTTTTCTACACGAAAACCAAATTTATTAATTAAATTATTCCGTCTGCTTCTCTTTCCCATTATGTCATAAAAATAAAGCATTAAAAAAACAATGAGTACGATATAAATTTTAAGGTCCGTAACAATGTGCTCCGAAATGTCGCATTCACCTGACTCTCGGCTCGTCTTTTTATCACCGTACGTGTTTTAATTTTAATTCCGGCTTGATTCATGATCCAGAGAGATCGGGTCCCTGGATCGTGACCGTACTTTGCCAGGATTAAGGACTTATGTACTTATGGCGATTATCAGCAACACCACATTAAATTTGAACTTCATTTAAATGAGATGAGCGAAATATAATAATTATTGTGATTTCATCTATGCTAAATTTAATAACAGATTTTAACCTAATTAATATTGTGTACGGTTAGCTTAACTAATCTATGCAAAAATGACTGAGGTTAAACGTGGAGTAGGAGAAACTTGGATACTGTTGTGCCAGGGTATGGTAGTGACAGTTGTTATAACGGATAAAGTATAAAGATTTTGAGCTAGGGTTCGAAAGGAGAAAGATAAAGTATAATTGTTCGAACAAGTTTGCAATATTGTCCTCAGTCAGTACAGCAGCTTACATTAACATGATCTGTAGAACGCGTCAAAAGTAGGTTTTTGTCAGCCGTAACTACAAATTTTGTGGGTACGGCTGTGACATGTATTTTTTTACTTTTTTGAGTGAAAATGAAAAACTAACGTAAATAAGGCAAAATACGAAAGAAAAAAGCAAATAAATATTCAATATAAAAAAAAGTATTTTACAAAGAATTTTTGTCAACGTTGTTTAAAAAATATATTTTTTTATATATTGTTATATTTTATTCATAGGCTTTGTTTAAATCTTTATATACATGCACAATATTTATGTATTGTGTCTTGTGATATTGTCAACAACGACAATAAAAGTCGTTACGTACTATTTTCGTAACTGTATATGTATATATGTATTGTTTTTAACCTACTTTTATTCCCGTCTCTGGTGGTAGTTGTGATAGGTTAAATACTTTGAGTCTTTTTCCCCAAACAAGTATGCTTTTGATCAATGTAAATGGCTAAATATAATGGTAAAGTAAATGCATTTACATAAATCATACTAGTTTACTTAATGAATTTCCGCACATCATTTTGAACATACTCAAAATTATTAAAGTTCTTGAGTAAATAATCGCGACGATGTTCGCAACATACGTAAATATTGTTAATTATTGCATACTCTGTGCAAATGAAACTCATCTGAAGCAAAACGCAAATAACACTTAGTGGAATATTGCAGTTTCTCATATATTATAATTATAGAGAAGGCTTGCAAAGTGTAAGCAGTCAGTGAATTGGCATAAAGTCGACAACTTTTGAAAATATTCAGGAATGTTATAGATTTTAGGATTTTTTGTGTACTATTTCACAAATTAATAATGATATTAACATCTGATTAAATTTGACAGTAAATCCAAAATTTAATAAGTAACATATACACATTGATATAACAATCGTTAAGTGAATTGCATTTATTTATACGGCCTCAAATTAATTAAATATACTATAATTTTCTTAAATAGTACAAAGTCCTCAACATTCTTACAATGATTATTCCGTAAATTCATCTTAAGCGTAATTCAAGAAGGATTCGTCATTTAAATTATTATTATCACCTTTCTTTTACTGAAAGACAACTGCTGAAATCTTCTGGAAAGTTTTCGCGTGCTTCACATTTTATTTAATCACCAGAAGCAGATGGTTAACGTAGCCTGATTACGGATTTCTTGTGAATGATGTGGTCATTTTTAATTTATAAGCAGAATTCCTGCTGGCATTTCTTGTCTGACAGTTTGATAAAACGGATAATTTGTGGTGATGATTCGTTGAGATAAATCATACGCCTCCGAATTTATTAAATTATTTTTTGTTTTGTTAATGTTTTGTAGGTAATGGTTGAGGAATTTCTCAGAGAGATGTTTTTTAAGAATTTTGTTAGATTAAATATGGAAATATGTTTTAATACTTTATCAAGAGAGATTTCGATCAGCAAATTGAGAGTTATGCAAAACTTTTTTATAATTAATAATATTAAACGATTTTGATTGCCATTTTCATGATCACATGTTATATGATTTATTTTTATACTATTCCATAAACTAGTTGTTGTTAGACCAATATAGCTCTAGTAATATATCACAGACCATATACGAGCAACACTTAATTGAGGCGGGTTTTGTAAGTTATTGTCTCATTCATAAGTCAACAGCAATGTTTGCGTCGAGACCGTCTAATTAAAAAGCTTCATGATGGACTATTATGATATGGTGTAAAAGAGGCATTCTCATTAAGAAACCTCTTCTACTTCTGTTTATATAAATTAACATGATTGCTCGCGTGTTGGCTAATTTGAATTAATTAAACCGGAGGTAGTTTCGTTTAAAAACTTCATTTAGAGTTGCACACAAAATTAGCATTAACTGAATAAAAAAACATTTAGTAAAGGAAATTAAAATATTTATTTCTGCGTGTATTTATTTCATTTTAATATTTAATTTGAGTGGTCAAATAGTATAACCTGTTCGAGTACGTTTTTCATCAGTTCAATAACCTAAATTGCAAATGTTTTATGAGCTTGAAGAAAATTTCATTACTTAACTCAGCGGTATGGTATTTTTCTATTTCTGCGTCAATTTTATTCCTTGGGAGTAGTCCTTACATAATACGGTGGAGCGATCGTGTACTTTTTGCAAGGCGTTCCCGCTACGGGTGATCATAATTGATCCGGCAAAGTAAACAACTTATTTGTAAAAAATATATATGTGTATGAAAGGCATTTATTATTCTTCAATAACGTGTAGCGTATTTTGATATATTTTGGCAATGATATTGAGAGTAATATCCATGAATTAATAAAAATTCACTATATAAAATATGAAATGTCCGGAAATTCAGACAATGTTCCGGGATCGCACGGTGCTAGATTTAAATCACACTGCAACTTGCTCAGTTTGTATTGAAGAAGTTTCTCAACACTTGCATAATAGTTGATATATGTAATATACAATCAGAGTAAATTTTATTTACAAATAAAAATATTTTTATTTGTAAATAAATTTACTTTGATTGTATATTACATATATCAACTATTATGCAAGTGTTGAGAAACTTCTTCAATACAAACTGAGCAAGTTGCAGTGTGATTTAAATCTAGCACCGTGCGATCACCCGGAACATTGTCTGAATTTCCGGACAAACACGAATATTGAATTAACAGTATTTGCCGTCAGGGTCTCGCAAATACATTGATTAAATCCGAATATTTGTTCACACCTAAGTAATGTGCAATGCATCTAAAACGGCAACTCGGTTTAACCTTCAAAAGGAAATTTAAAAAAATCAGAAAAGTTCCAAAATTAAACTATTACTATAATCTTTTCGGCAATTAATGAAAATTAATAAAAATATTATAATACATATATAGATTCAAATCGATATTTCTAGTTGAAGCCATCCCTGAGATCTGCTTTAAGTTCATGTAAACGTCTATACAATATTTTAAATTTCAAAAACACTATGTTATGATATTGATTTCTATCATAAACCGTTTTTCTCGCTATGACAGGAACTATTTTTTGTATAATATAAATTCGAAAAAAGTTGTTACTTATATCACCGAGTTACATGAAATATCTCTAATAAATTTTATTTGACCTCGTTTACACATTTTTTTATAATGTGTTCCATACAAATAAATCTGATCTTTATTACCCAAATACAAATTGTGTACAGTTTGAAATAGTTCTTAAACAATGGTTTGAAGACATAAAATATAATTAATAACTCTATTTCACTAGAAAACCGAACACTAGTAATACCAACTCGTCCATGCTTTCATATATCAGCAATGGAATGGACTCCATTGTTTTCTCTTCAGTCAGTTTGTTTGGTAACATGTATGTACTTAATTGAAAAAGTTATTTCACTATTTTATTAGGGAATGTGCGCTGCTTTCAATTTATTTTTTACGGTAATGGTAGTTTTATTCTGTTTATATTCCGCACTATTTTTTGCGAGTGATTTGCAGTTCTGCCATTATAGAAATAGCAGTAGCGGCTGAAAATAAATAAATGAAATTAAATGTCGTAGCAACTAAATGGAACTAAATTCGTATTTAATTTTTGCAAATTTGGGTAATGGATAAAATGTGTAAAAGTTTATTAAGCAATTAAATTTGATTGATAAGTAAACACGTCATGGAGAAATTTCAAGGATTAAAGTGTTAGTTAAAATTTTTAAATGTACATTTTGTTTTTCCTCAAAAACATTTCACATTATCGCGTTAATTGGTCAAATGAAATGAGATTTTTAACATATATAACCGGTAATATGGTAAATAGTTTTTTATAATAATATATTAATAATAAAAACGAAATTTATACTTTTTGTATTTGTTGATACAAATACAGTGTGTTTGGAGCATCAGTAAGTATAATAATTGAATGATAATTTTTGGCATAAAACGCAAAATATAAGGGTTGAAAAATTAATTTTATTTCAAATAAATCTGTGGCACTGTTACTATTGCAAATGTATGTGTAACAATGGATGTATCTCGATGTTATATAAGTGTCTAACACTATGCCAAATTATTTATTTTATATTACATATTTTCATAATAAACAATAAAACATAGCAATTAAATTTGATTGACAAGTAAACACGTCATGGAGAAATTTCAAGATTTAAAGGATTAGTTAAAATTTTTAAATGTACATTTTGTTTTTCCTCAAAACATTTCACATTATCGCGTTAATTGGTCAAATGAAATGAGTTTTTTGATATATATAACCGATAATATGGTAAATAGTTTTTTATAATAGAATATTAATAATAAAAACGAAATTTATACTTTTTGTATTTGTTGATACAAATACAGTGTGTTTGGAGCATCAGTAAGTATAATAATTGAATGATAATTTTAGGCATAAAGCGCAAAATATAAAGGTTGAAAAATTAATTTTATTTCAAATAAATCTGTGGCACTGTTACTATTGCAAATGTATGTGTAACAATTGATGTATCTCGATGTCATATAAGTGTCTAACACTATGCTAAGTTATTTATTTTATATTACATATTTTCATAATAAACAATAAAACATAGTTGTATATTTACCTCTAATATTGTTGATACTGTAAATCCAATATCATGAACGAGTACAATTCCTGAAATCATATTTATCTTAATTTGTTGACTATGTTTTCTTCTTGAGCGAGCAAAAACTACATATCCCTATATACTTATCCCTGATCGTATGTGTATAATATACAAGGTACATTGTCGGAAATACATCATCGATGTTGATATCGTCATCTGATGTTGTTTTCTCTGTAAAAACATGTAGTAATCTTACCAATAACAACAGAAAATATACGAGAGTAATACACTGCAAGCTTATACCAATCTATTGTGCTGTATCTCGAGGGATTCGACTTGGAGGGATATGATCTTGTTACATGTTGGATTTTTATTTTTGTTTCTCGTCGCACATTCAGATTGCATAGTGATGTCGAAGGCTTATTACGAATAATAGAATTTGAAATTCATCTAGGCATAATAGGAATAGGAATAGCTTCAACATAACAATCGCAATAAATATAATGATCTGATTTTTTGATAATATATTTAAGTTAAACTTTTTAATTGGTAGGACAAACACAGACATAATTGTATATATAGACAAAATAACACATTTAAAATTTATCTATAATAAAAGCTATAACAATAATAGTGCCAGATGTTGAGCGCCATTGTCACAATTTTATCAAAGTAACCAGTTCAAACGTGTTCCGCGTATTTATTATTTTTTTGTTGGCATTACTTTATAATAGCATTACAACAAAGCTCAAAACACATTTTAAAGGTAAAATTAGAACGAAGTCGAAATAAACCATCATAATTATACAGCACCAGTTTGTTTACTTTTGCGTAACTAATTCAAAGTTTTGATAAATTACAAATAAATTATTAATTCATCATAATAGAATAAGTAGCATAGTATACGACGCGAATTAAAATTTTATTTTTTTCATACATGTAGTTTTTTGATATACTCACAAACTAATCTTGAAAGCTTTTACTTATTGTGAAGTTAAAATAATTATAAAAAATATTATGAGTAGTGGAGAAGAAGTAGACTGTAATGTGAGACTATATAAAAAAATAATTTAGATTTAAATTAAAATTATGAACGAACCAAGATTCAATATTCTATAAATTAAGATATAACATCAATAAAATTGGATATCGTCTAAAGGTTTTTTTTTATTTTGTTTTGATGCTCAAACAAGAATTGTAAAGAAAAGTTTTTATGAAAGTGCATCGTGTAATATCACCCAGATTAAAATCGAATTCTCCAATTCTATTAAACGGCGATCTGATTTTATTGTTCTAAAAAATAAAATAAAATATCAACAAAATCAAAGTTTTTATCAGTAAAGTTTTTAATCCGATTAAATATTTCTTTCTAAGGGCGCTTGTTCTTAGTGTCGGCAAAACTGATTAGGACATACTTGTGAACTTCATCTCCATTTAATGAAATATCATTTTAGTTTAAAAGAACCATAATAGAAATTGTGTGTCATTGGGATGTTTGCCAAATACAGTTCATTTATCTTTGGTCTCTGCTTACATTCGGGTCATGAATATGGTAAAGAACCACATGTACATAAATCATGCTTTTTCATATAAAACTATCTACTTAGCCCAGATATGAATAATAAATGAAAAATGTTACCGAGTACATGAAAATGGTTTTAATTATAAAAGTTTATTTAATGTGTTAGAAATAACACTTCTGATTTTCCAAACTATTTTAGATATTTTCTAGGATCTTTTTTAAGGAGAGCATTAAATCGTTTCTTAAGTCGCAAACATTTATTGGTACTTCTTTATTTATAGTTTGAAGAAGTTGTAATTATCCAGTGAATTTATACTTTGTGCGCATCTCAAAATAATATAAAATATTTTTTCCAAAAATTTTATGTAAAACTTTATTTTCTTTGAGAATTGTAAACTAATTTTTTTACAATTTCATCAACACAGATTTGTATTATTTTTTTTTATTTTATTTTAAATTTTTACGTATTTACTATTAATACATTTTAATTTCTTATTTTCAGTTTAATAACGGGAATTTATTAAGTAGTTAAAATAAAATAATAGAAACTAAGTATAATTATATACTATGAATTTGTTGATGAAACCGAAAGGAACAAAATCTAAAAAGTATTATATAAAAATATATAATAAATATAATTATGATGTAATATAATTTTAGAGTTTCATGTTAAAATAAAGAGTGTTTATTTACCATCTTGATAAAGTATCTGACATTAAGCATAGTTTGTGTTTATGATTATTATCTTATGAACTATGGAATCCAAGGATAGCCTGATGTCAAGCAGCGGTGATAAAGAATAAAGATGGCAACAAGTTTTCAATTGAAAAATTGAAAAAAACCCTTACTCCGGTAAATTGTATCAACAAAATAGTTATCAATATTACAAAAATTTGAATCATAAAGTTTTTACTTTAGTAAATATTCGACAATTATTTGGTTGTCGTCTATGCCACGTGACTTAGGACATCAGCATACCTCATAGGGCTTATTAAATTCAGACAGCTGTTGAAATATTTTAAATATATATATATATATATATATATATATATTATTATATATATATATGGAAATGAGTAACAGGATAATACAATTACAACCTACGTATCTATTGCAACTTTTGATCATGTAAATAAATATGTCTTACATTTGTTCCAGTAAGCGAGCTTCTATAAATTCGTAAATTATTAGAATGGTATACCAAGTTCGTTTATAATATGAATGTTCCAGCACATAAATCATTTAATAGGAATGAAAATCTTGCTTTACCATTATTCAAATAGTTGACACCTCAGAGTCTATGGACACTATCCATATATTACATGGGCAAACGATGGTTTTCAGTCTCTGTAACTGAGAAAGCGTATAATCGCAATGTTTGGTCGTATAAGCCGCAAACCCATCTAATAGTATTAACGCTACATTAAATAGCGTTTGCGGCGGCTGCATGGACGCCTTAATATAGTGCAGCGGTGTGTTTTCCCCAAACATCATTTGTAACATTGTCTTATTTCTGAATTGGCTAAATTACTGTTATAGTAGTTGCTATAAAGATCTGGTATTTACAGTCTTAACAACCAGTATCCAGGAAATTTTATTCATTTATTCTACTTACGTAAGGTAGCTTACACTCAGTAGCACTATAGTGAGATGCGTTAGTTTCTAATTTTGCTTTAGACAAAATGTAATTCTCATTATATCTAACTATCAAAAATTAGCAAAGTATTTTTACATTAATTTACTCATATGCAATAACTAAACAAAATAATTAAAATACATATAATCTTCCATCAATATATCAGACAAGATATCTAATTTGCTCATTTGTGATTAAAACCCAATTTTTCTCGATGATCCTTTGCCATTTCTGGCAACTTGATAATTTCATGCTTATAGAACTTCTCATCCTAATCAGCAAAAGATTGAACAAAGTGCGATTTCAGGTCATCATCATTAGTGTAGAATGTTGCACTATACAAAGAATTTTGCAAACTACAGAATAAATGGTAATCAGATTTTGCCAGGTCAGGATTATATTGGAGATGATGCAACGTTTCTCATAAAACCTCTAATAATTTTAATCATAACACAGTTACTTTATATTTTAATCATTTAGTGTGAAATGAATATGTAAAATGATAATCCTAAGAAGAATTAAATATACAAACGTTTGTAGTGATAATAATATGAGCTAATAATGGTAATATGAGCTAAAATAGATTTATTCTTCAATTAAAAATTTTGTACTTGGCAGATAGATCACAGATTCAATAGTATATTGAATTTGTATAATTTTTTAATAATGCAAAACACACATGAAATATGTATTCATCATGCTACAGTAAAATGTTATTATATTAGAGCTTCAATTATCGATTTCTGCACAAGCAAAAATTTATAAAAACTAATAAAACTTTCACAAATATAAAACACTTCATTAAAATATATATGTATAATATATATAGTGTGGTTTCCTTTACAGTGTGGTTGATGACATAAGCTGATTTTAATAATGAACTAAATTGCATTGACAATTATTCCATATAAAATAATATATAATCCAATTGATTGATTTCATGTGCAACGAACATTGTTAATATTACTATCGTTATTTTGTCAGTATTTAATTCCTAGTTATAATGGTCTACTCAATTGCTTTGTTGAGTGACAGATAATAATAGCTGCATGCGCACTAAACAGTATTAATACTAAATATCTATGTTTTTGATATCATTGTTGAGTAGAATTTTTTGGGGAAAGTGTGTTTCACGTGGAATTTGAAGTTCGATATCACAATGTTGAAAGTTCATCACAATTAATGACACAGACAATACTATTATTTCATTTAAACAAAAGCGCCAACTTGTTCCAATGAATTTCAATCTTAACTCTATCCAATCAAGCAAGTCGTTAAAATGCATTAAATTCAATTCATTATACGACATTTGAAAATATATGTGGCTATTGTGTAATCCGCAAACATTTTGTACTGCAAACTAAAAAACTATGGCAATCGGGTAACGACCTG
>NW_020537758.1:20113674-20177920 GCF_003426905.1 Ctenocephalides felis | reverse complement strand
TGGTTCCATGGTATATTGATAACTTCAAGTTTATTCAAATTTAATACATAATGTTTTTGATAGTTTATTATATGAACATGTGTTGCAATCGTCAGTTTATAGCCTTTCAGCTAGAAAGTGATTCGTTAAAATTTAGGTGAGAAAATAATTCTTAAAAATTATAAAATTTTAGAGATTTCAGAACAAAATTTTAAATTGAGATCCATGTTTGTGGAGCAATTAGGCAATATATATATATATATATATATATATATATATATATATTTAGGGTGGTTCAAAGTGGTTATTTTCGAATTTCCTTGCTTCCAGGGCTCAAATGGTTCCAAATTGATAAAAAACAATTCTCTGAAAGTTTTAGCTCTTAATATTAACGTTTAGATAGAGCGCAATTCAATCAAACTTTGTATTGAGCATGAAAAAGTTTTGAAAATTTAAAAAAGCATGGAAAAAGTTTTGAAATTTAAAAAAATGTTTTAGATATATTTAGCAACAAATGAATGAGTTTTATTTATTCATTTGTTCGCTAAATTACATCTAAAAAAATTTTTAAAATTTAAAAAAAAATTCCATGCTATTTCCATACAAAACTTTGATTGAATTGCGCTCTATCTAAACGTTAATATTATGAGCTAAAACTTTCAGAGAATTGTTTATTTATCTGAAACCATTTGAGCCTCTGGGAGTAAGGAAATTTGAAAATGACCATTTTAAGGACCACCCTAACCCTAATATATATATATATATATATATATATATATATATATACAATATTCAAACTCAAAATAATATAGATTGTATCGGATTCATTATTAAAATTATTGATTATTTCATAGGATTATGAAAACTCGACAAAAAAAGGTAAATATGGTTGCAACCTCTGACACGAAGAAACTCTAAAGAAAAATATATAGAGATTCTATCTACGTTCAATTGTTAATATGTATATATAGTAATAATGATACATCATTTTCCAAATGAAAATGGTAAGCGATGTGGGTTTCACATTAAGATGTGACGAAGTGTTTTGTAGTAGATGTCATCAGAATTGGAGATATTGTTATAATAAAATATTACAAATATAATTACCTCTATGTTGCCCTAAATATGCATGTAGTTAGGAGTAATCCTAAGTTTTGATTGGTTTTTAAAAAATATATATATATTAAAAAACTAGTTTTAATTTTTGAGCAAGTAGAACTGACATTCTGATTTTTACACATATAGCCGATTCGATAAATAACTCATTTGTTACTCTATAAATAACTCATAATTTCAGTATTTCTGCTAATATATTGAAATATATAAAATTTTATTGTTAAAAGACTAGATATATTTATTTTATATAAAGACGGATAAATAGAATAGTTTTCCACAACCAAATAATTTATAAATATAAACTTTAATAACTATTTAATTACAAGCACAATATTTATTTATTTTTTCGACAACGATATTTTGTTAGATTCAAGTAATAAATTTAAACTTATCTTGTTTGCTTGTATCTCTTTGTACTTCTGCAAATCACATAAAAACTTTTCTTTTATATCTCTTTGCGTAATCAGTATCATGTCTTTTCAAAAGATTTAATCTTTTTAGAATCGCTAATTAAGCAAAAAAAAAACAAGACTGAATTAAGTTAGGAAACAGAAATAAATCTAATAATATATAACAATTGAGTCTTCTTTAGCATTATCTGCTATAAATCATTAATGATTAAAAGCTCATTAATTGAACTAATTACTGCAATATCATCTTGTTTATGTGATCGATATTGGAACTTCTGGTAGTTCTCCTTGTAATACCTTGATTCAAGTTTCATCGTCGAGTCTGGTCACACATTCGTTTGTAAAGTTTAGCTCTTGGTAATGATATCAAGTTTTAGTGAGATGAGAGTATGTTGGCGAATATTGGATAGATCTTCCTGATATGTTTGCCCAATGACCATCAAATTAGTTTCTAATCGAATATTAAACACAGTATAATTGGAAACAAGTAATAACTTATAGAAAAGGAAATAATGTCGAAATGAATCAGTCTTCAGTTATAATTATGGTACAATTTGATTGTATTAAATTATATGAATTAGGGAATAAGGACTAACAAATTTTAATTCAAAATTAACGAATAATTTGGTTCAAAATTTCTATTGTAAGTGAGCATTGAATATTATAAAATGTATAGATAATATGTCAATAGTAAAGTAAGTCAATTGCAGAACAATATTTAAACATAATATTTTATTTTTATCATTATAAGTTCGAGTTTAACTTTCGATTCAGGACAAGTAAACATAAACTATTACACCTAGAGATGTGAATAAATTAAGTAGTATTTTCATCAGCCATTAACAATCCCTTATATATTATATTATATCCCTTATAATGTCATTCCATATAAGCAATTTTCGCACACAACTAACTCTTTCCCTTACATTTCGTTCTTATCACATATTCGTGAAATTGCATTGTGAGTGCCTGCAATTGTTTCGAATTTTCGTAAATGAAATAAACCAGCAACCACAAACACTTTGTACTAAAATTCGAGTGCATACATACATTAGAATTGCGCAATTACGACTCGTCATTGCTTTAAAGTAAACAATTCACAATTCGAATGACGAATTTCACAATGACAAAAGTCGATGAAAATCAGACGCGTTTACAAACATTTCGTGTCGCGTACCCGTTAAGCGCACTTTATATCCAGAACTTTGTTTATTCAGTGCATTCTCCAACTGGCGGAGAAGTATTATATGAACGAATTTTCAACCGATCTCGAATTCAAATAGAGTGCACTTCAACTTGAGCATTGTTCCGTGATATGTTATGTGGAGAATTCATAATATTATCTACTATATTTCTTATGAAAGAACCGATACAATGCATATAGATCTTAGTCGACAAAAAACAAAAGGATAGGGCAAGTCACCAAGGTCCAATTTGATTTTCAGTAATTATACTGTCGAAACTATATGAACTACATCACAACAAATAACATGTATTAATCAAATAACTATTAAATTATATTCAGTAAAATTCCCAATTAATTCCTTTTTAATAGAAGTATGTTTTTAGCCATTTTTCCAAGAGTAGCCACCTGTTCTCCCTCACCCCATAGTCAGGGTAAAAAAAACAGCTTTCGGGCAAAGACATACCATGTAATTAACTTTCTGTAAAATGGTTATTATTAAACGTATCTACTTTTCTATTTACTATTTACTTATTTATTATAACTTTGCCAGTGAAAAGGTGTCCTTTTAACCCCACCCACATGCAAGCTTTTATAGAGATTATTAAAAAACTGATGAATTTAACTTGAAAATAACATCACATATTATGCAACAATTAGATATCGTTTACTTAAAAATAAAATTCTGGTATTATTAACTAAATAAAAGAGCTCAAAACCAAAAAAAACTACCAACGAAAAGAATACTTTTGTTATGATTATGAATACATGGTCATGGTTAAAATGATGGTTAATTTTTTTCTTCTACTTTAAAATAATATTGGAGAAAATGTCTATTCTTTAATTGTTATAGTGAAATTAGTGGTGGACATTTTTACCCAAGAAACTTTAAGTCCCGTTTATACTTAAATAATGTGTATATACTTAATTATATTTTCGGGTTAAACTTCTCATTGGAATCAAAATTATATTTTGAAAAAACTGTAAGTAGTTGTTTTTTCTGTTTATGAACAATTTAGTATAAAATATATTTTTTGTTCTAAATACAACTTGCTTTGTTCTATGTAAACAAAAAAGGTAAAAAAATATCTTGTCTTTGAAATTTAGCACTTGTGCTAAAGCCCAAGCTTACATGTTGAATGCTGACTAGTGTATATATTTATATACAGTTTTATAATTATTTTTGTTCCATAATTACTATTGTTGTTGGCACTGCGTTTCGAAATACCAATAAACGAGAAACCGCTTGCAGAAATTCATTTGTGCAAATTGCTCCAAAATTCTAGGTAAATGGGCGCTGTAGCCAGGTCGTTACCCGATTGCCATAGTTGTTTTAGTTGCAGTACAAAATGTTTGCGGATTACACAATAGCCACATATATTTTCAAATGTCGTATAATGAAATTGAATTTAATGCATTTTTAACGACTTGCTTGATTGGATAGAATTAAAGATTGAAATTCATTGGAACAAGTTGGCGCTTTTGTTTAAATGAAATAATGGTTGTAATAAAAACTATGTAACATCGAAGTTCCTCATTTTTTTTAAAAAAAAATAGACATTCTAGGATTTAGACATAAGCTAGTGAATATATAAATATTTGTGCGTTCGCAAGGGTTGATTATTACATTTTGGTGTTAAAACATGTCCGTAAGATTTTGTAAGATACTAAATCCAATATAAAAAACTATTATTGAATATTGAAATCTTACATGATTACATGTACACCTATTTTTCTAATGTAGAAAATGTTCAACATATTTTTCAGCCGTCTCATTTGACAATTTGTTTTTATCCTCAAATAATGCTGAAAAAGATACCGAATGTCTGTTTATTGCACCTACTTCAAATTTCATGTGAAACACATATTTCCTCTAAAAATTCTACTCAACAAAAACATAGATGTTTGGTATCAATTTTAATACTTTTTAGTGCGCATTCAGCTATTATTATCTGTCATTCAACAAAGCAATTGAATATACCAATTTAACACTAGGAATTAAATACTGACAAAATAACTATAGTAATATTAACAATGTTCGTTGCACATGAAATCAATCAATTGGATTATATATTTTTTATATGGAATAATTGTCAATGCAATTTAGTTCATTATTAAAATTAGCTTATGTCATCAACCACGCTGTAAAGGAAACCACACTATAGAGGTATATATTTTAATAAAGTGTTTTATAATTGTAAAAGGTTTACTAGTTTTTATAAATTTATGCATTTGCAAAAATCGGTAATTGAAGCTGGAATATAATAATATTTGACTGTAGCATGAGAAGTGCATATGCCTCTATATTTCATTTAAATGTGTTTTGCAAAATGTTTAGTTCTAACAATATGATAGAAAATAATTCATACAGACAGGATTGTTTTGAATAATGAAAAACTATACGAATTCAATATACTATTTAATCTGTGATGATTCTGCCAAGTACAACTTTTCTGTTTGAAGAATTGAATCTCCTAAAATGTCTCATTTTTCATCACTACAAACATTTTATGTATTTAAATCTTCCTCATATAATCATTTTACATATTTACTTTATACAGCTGATGAATATAAATAAAGCAATAAAAACAGTCGAAATGATCAAAATGTAAAGTAATTGTATTATGATTAGAATTATTATAGGTTTTATGAGAAACATTGCATCATCTCCAATATAATCCTGACCTGGCACAATCTGATTACTATTTATTCTGTAGTTCGCAAAATTCTTTGTATAGTTCAACATTCTACACTAATGATGATGACCTGAAATCGCATTTTGTTCAATCTTTTGCTGATTAGGATGAGAAGTTCTATAAGCATGAAATTATCAAGTTGCCAGAAATGGCAAAGGATCATCGAAAAAATGGAGTTTTAATCACAGATAAGCTTTCTTGTCTAATGTATTGATGCGAGCTTATATGTTAATTATTAACATTTTGTTATTGCATGTGAGCAAATTAATGTAAACATACTTTACTAATTTTTGATAGTTATATAATGAAAATTACATTTTGTCTAAAGCAAAATTAGAAACTAACGCATCTCTCTATAGTGCTACTGAGTGTAAGCTACCTTACCTAAGTAGAATAAATGAATAAAATTTTCTGGATACTGGCTGTTAAGACTGTGAATACCAGATCTTATAGCAGCTAGTATAACAGTAATTTAGCCAATTCAGAAATAAGACAATGTTACAAATGATGTTTGGGGAAAACACACCGCTGCACTATATTAAGGCGTCCATGCAGCCGCCGCAAACGCTATTTAATGTAGCGTTAAAACTATTAGATGGGTTTGCGGCTTATACGACCAAACATTGCGATTATACGCTTTCTCAGTTACAGAGACTGAAAACCATCGTTTGCCCATGTAATATATGGATAGTGTCCATAGACGCTGAGGTGTCAACTATTTGAATAATGGTAAAGCAAGATTTTCATTCCTATTAAATGATTTATGTGCTGGAACATTCATATTATAAACTAACTTGTGGTAAACCATTCTAATAATTTACGAATTTATAGGCTTTACTAAAATAAATGTCAAACAAATGTAAGATATATTCATCTAAATGATCAAAAGTAGAAACAGATATATAAGTTATTATTATATTTTTCTGTTATTATTTTTCATATTACATATATATATATATATATATATATATATATATATATATATATATTCAACAGTTATCAAATGGTTGTCTAATTTGTAAGTGATAATTTTTCATAAAAAATTTTGAAATACTGATACATTTTTTATTGATACAGCTTTACCGGGGTAAGGATTTTTTCAATGGGAAACATATTGCCATTATTATTTTCAATTAAAAATCAATGTTACCGCTGCTTGACATCAGGGTGCCCAAAGAAAGTATCGAAACTGAAATTACTTCTTGCTGTTCATAGATAATAATTGATATTACATTTGCTTGAAGTCAGATACTTTATCGAGACTTCAAATGAACACTTCTTATTTTAACATACAACTATATTGAAAATTATATATTGAAATGCATAAACACCTAAAACAGCAATCACAACCTTTTTCTCCCTAATATTTCTATTTTTATTGAAATCCATTTATATTTATTTTCAACTCTAATTACCATTGATAGCAAAATTTATTTTATTACTATAGTAATATAATAGTTTTTTGATTTTGAATCTATCTGTGTCATCAACAAATTTATAGTACATATTTATATTTAGTTTCTATTATTTTATTTCAACTACTTGATAAATTCCCGTTATTAAACTGAAAATGAAAAATTAAAATGTAGTTGTAATAATATCTACGTTAAAATTTAAAATAAAATAAAAAAATTAATACAAATCTTTGTTGATGAAATTGTTGATGAAAAAAACTAGTTTACAATTCTCAAAAAAAATAAAGTTTCACATAAAATTTTTGGAAAAAATATGCATAGTGCAAAAATAAAGTATAAATTCACAGAATAATTACAATTTCTTCAAACTATAAATAATAGTACAAATAAATGTTTGCGATGTTAAAAGCGATTTAATCCTATCCTCCAAATTTTTCATCAATCCTAAATTGATATTATAAAATATCTAAAATAATTTGGAAAATCCAAAGTGTTATTTCTAACACATTAAATAACCTTTCATAATTAAAACCTTTTTCATGTACTCCGTAACATTTTTCATTTATTATTCATATCTGGGCTAAGTAGATAGTTTTATGTGAAAAAGCATGATTTATGTACATGTGGTTCTTTACCATATTCATGACCCGAATGTAAGCAGAGACCAAAGATAAATGAACTGTATTTGGCAAACATCCCAATGACACACAATTTCTATTATGGTTCTTTTAAACTAAAATGATATTTCATTAAATGGAGATAAAGTTCACAAGTATGCCCTAATCAGTTTTCCCAACACTAAGTACAAGAAATATTTGATTAAGAATTAATCTCGGATTAAAAACTTTACTGATAAAAACTTTGATTTTGTGGACATTTCATTTTATTTTTTAGAACAATAAAATCAGATTGCCGTTTAATAGAATTGGAGAATTCGATTTTAATCTGGGTGATATTACACGATGCACTTTCATAAAAACTTTTCTTTACAATTCTTGTTTGAGCATCAAAACAAAATAAAAAACCTTTAAACGATATCCAATTTGATTGATGTTATATTTTAATTATAGAATAATCTTGAACATGGGTTTGTCCATAACTTTAATTTAAAACTAAATAAATTTTGTTAAATAGTCTCACATTACGGTCTGTTTCTCCTACACTGATTGTAATATTTTTTCTAATTATTTTAACTTTACCATAAGTAAAAGTTTTCACGATTAGTTTTGTTATAATACCTTGAATGAATTTTTGATTTAATGATAAAAATTTTGTTATATCTATGTGTTATAATTATGTGTATAAAAAAAATTGAATTTTAATTCGCGTTAACTATGCCACGTATACTATCATGATAATTTAACAATTAATTTGTAATTTATCAAAAATTTATAAATTAATGTCACAAAAGTGAACAAACTGGTGCTGTATGATTATGATTACTTATATCGATATCGTTCTAATTTCGCCTTTAAAATGTGTTTTGAGCTTGTTGTAATGCTATTACAAGGTAATTCCAACAAAAAATAATAAATACGTGATACACGTTTGAACTGGTTACTTTGATAAAATTGTGACAATGACGCTCAACATCTGGCTTTATCTGGATTATTGTTACAGCTTCTTCAAGTCATAGTGCCAATAAAACAAGCCATTTTTTAAAATGTGTTATTTTGTCCATATAAACCATTTTGCCTGTGTTTCTCCTACCAATTAAAAAGTTTAACTTAAATATATTTATGTTATAAGATCAGATCAATATATTGCGATTGTTATGTTGAAGCCATCCCTATTATGCCTAGATGAATTTCAAATTCTATTATTCGTAATAAGCCTCCGACATCACAATGCAATCTGAATGTGCGACGAGAAACAAAAATAAAAATCCAACATGTAACAAGATCATATCCCTCCAAGTCGAATCCCTCGAGATACAGCACAATAGATTGGTATAAGCTTGCAGTGTATTACTCTCGTATTTTCTGTTGTTATTGGTAAGATTACTACATGTTTTTACAGAGAAAACAACATCAGATGACGATATCAACATCGATGATGTATTTCCGACAATGTACCTTGTATATTATACACATACGATCAGGGATAAGTATATAGGGATATGTAGTTTTTGCTCGCTCAAGAAGAAAACATTGTCAACAAATTAAGATAAATATGATTTCAGAAATTGTATTCGTTCATGATATTGGATTTACAGTATCAACAATATTGGAGGTAAATATACAACTATGTTTTATTGTTTATTATGAAAATATGTAATATAAAATAAATAACTTAGCATAGTGTTAGACACTTATATGACATCGAGATAAATCCATTGTTACACGTACATTTGCAATAGTAACAGTGCGACAGATTTATTTGAAATAAAATTAATTTTTCAACCTTTATATTTTGCGTTTTATGCCTAAAATTATCATTCAATTATTATACTTACTGATGTTCCAAACACACTGTATTTGTATCAACAAATACAAAAAGTAAAAATTTCGTTTTTATTATTAATATATTATTATAAAAAACTATTTACCATATTACCGGTTATATATATCAAAAATCTAATTTCATTTGACCAATTAACGCGATAATGTGAAATGTTTTTAAAGAAAAACAAAATGTACATTTAAAAATTTTAACTAACCCTTTAATCCTTGAAATTTCTCCATGACGTGTTTACTTGTCAATCAAATTTAATTGCTTAATAAGCTTTTACACATTTTATCCATTATCCAAATATGCAAAAATTAAATACGAATTTAGTTCCATTTGGTTGCTACGACATTTAATTTCATTTATTTATTTTCAGCCGCTACTGCTATTTCTATAATGGCAGAACTGCAAATCACTCGCAAAAAATAGTGCGGAATATAAACAGAATAAAACTACCATTACTGTAAAAATAAATTGAAAGCAGCGCACATTCCCTAATAAAATAGTGAAATAACTTTTTCAATTAAGTACATACATGTTACCAAACAAACTGACTGAAGAGAAAACAATGGAGTCCATTCCATTGCTGATATATGAAACCATAGGACGAGTTGGTATTACCAGTGTTCGGTTTTCTAGTGAAATAGAGTTATTAATTATACTTTATGTCTTCAAACCATTGTTTAAGAACTATTTCAAACCGTACACAATTTGTATTTGGGTAATAAAGATCAGATTTATTTGTATGAAACACATTTAAAACAAAAGAGCAAACGAGGTCAAATAAAATTTATTAGAGATATTTTATGCAATTCGGTGATATAAGTATCAACTTTTTCGAATTTATATAATACAGATAATAGTTTCTGTTATGCCAAAAAATTGGTTTATGATAGAAATCAATATCAAAGTTAAAATAGTGTTTTTGAAATTTAAAATATTGTAGTATGATATAACCCTTCGAAAATAGTCGTTTACTCATAGATAAATCAATAGATCTCGGGGATGGTTTCTACTAGTAATTTCAATTTAAACTATACATTTCATATTATAATATTTTAACTAAATTTTATTAATTGCCAAAAAGTTCATGGTAATGGTTTAATTTTGGCACTTTTCTGGTTTATTCAAATTTTCTTTTGAAGGTTGAACCGAGTTGCCGTTTTAGATGCATTGCACTTTACTTAGGTGTGAACAAATATTCGGATTTAATCAATGTATTTGCGAGACCCTGACGGCAAATACTGTTAATTCAATATTCGTGTTTGTCCGGAAATTCCGGGTGATCGCACGGTGCTAGATTTAAATCACACTGCAACTTGCTCAGTTTGTATTGAAGAAGTTTCTCAACACTTGCATAATAGTTGATATATGTAATATACAATCAGAGTAAATTTTATTTACAAATAAAAATCATATTTTATATAGTGAATTTTTATTAATTTATGGATATTACTCTCAATATCATTGCCAAAATATATCAAAATACGCTACACGTTATTGAAGAATAATAAATGCCTTTCTTCCACACAAATATCAGTCATACACATATATATTTTTTACAAATAAGTTGTTTACTTTGCCGGATCAATTATGATCACCCGTAGCGGGAACGCCTTGCAAAAAGTACACGATCGCTCCACCGTATTATGTAAGGACTACTCCCAAGGAATAAAATTGACGCAGAAATAGAAAAATACCATACCGCTGAGTTAAGTAATGAAATTTTCTTCAAGCTCATAAAACATTTGCAATTTAGGTTATTGAACTGATGAAAAACGTACTCGGACAGGTTGTACTATTTGACTACTCAAATTAAATATTAAAATGAAATAAATACGTACAGGAAAAATATTATAATTTATTTTACACAATGTTTTGTTATTCAGTTAATGCTAATTTTGTGTGCAACTCTAAATGAAGTTTTTAAACGAAACTACCTCCGGTTTAATTAATTCAAATTAGCCAACACGCGAGCAATCATGTTAATTTATATAAACAGAAGTAGAAGAGGTTTCTTAATGAGAATGCCTCTTTTACACCATATCATAATAGTCCATCATGAAGCTTTTTAATTAGACGGTCTCGACGCAAACATTGCTGTTGACTTATGAATGAGACAATAACTTACAAAACCCGCCTCAATTAAGTGTTGCTCGTATATGGTCTGTGATATATTACTAGAGCTATATTGGTCTAACAACAACTAGTTAATAGCATAGCATAAACATAAAATATATAACATGTGATCATAAATGTGTAAAAAATGACAATCAAAATCGTTCAATATTATTTGCTTCTCGAAGCAATCTCTTGATAAAGTATTAAAACATATTTCCATATTTAATCTAACAAAATTCTCAAAAAACATCTCTCTGAGAAATTCCTCAACCATTACCTACAAAACATTAACAAAACAAAAAATAATTTAATAAATTCGGAGGCGTATGATTTATCTCAACGAATCATCACCACAAATTATCCGTTTTATCAAACTGTCAGACAAGAAATGCCAGCAGGAATTCTGCTTATAAATTAAAAATGACCACATCATTCACAAGAAATCCGTAATCAGGCTACGTTAACCATCTGCTTCTGGTGATTAAATAAAATGTCAAGCACGCGAAAACTTTCCAGAAGATTTCACCAGTTGTCTTTCAGTAAAAGAAAGATGATAATAATAATTTAAATGGCGCATCCTTTTTGAATTATGCTTAAGATGAATTTACGGAATAATTGTTGTAAGAATGTTGAGGACTTTCTACTTTTTAAGACAGTTATAGTATATTTTGTTAACTTGTACCCATGTAATTGAATACGATAACGATAGTCATAATAATATGTATATGTTACTTGATTTATTAAATTTTGAATTCACTGTCATATTTATTCAGATGTTATTATCAATTCGTAAAATAGTACAGAAAAAATCTTAAAATCTATAACACTGCTGAATATTTTCAAAAGTTGTCGACTTTATGCCAATTCACTGACTGCTTACACTTTGCAAGCCTTCTCTATAATTATAATATATGAGAAACTGCATTATTCCACTAAGTGTTATTTGCGTTTTGCTTCAGATGAGTTTCATTTGCACAGAGTATGCAATAATTAACAATATTTATGTATGTTGCGAACATCTTCGCGATTATTTACTCAAGAACTTTAATAATTTTGAGTATGTTCAAGTTGATGTGCGGAAATTCATTAGGTAAACTAGTATGATTTATGTAAATGCATATATTTTACGATTACAGTAAGCCAAAGGCATCGATAAAAAGCATACTCGTTTGGGGAAATAAAGTCAAAGTTTTTAACCTATCACAACCACCCACAGGGACGAGCATAAAAATAAGTTAAAACAATAGGTATATATACGAAAATGGTACGCAACGACTTTCATTGTCGTTAGTAATAATAACATAAGACACAACATAATATAAATCTTAAAACAAAGCTTATAAATAAAATATAACAATATATAAAAAAGATAATTTTTTAAACAACGTTGACAAATTTCTTTGTGAAATACTTTTTTTCTTATATTTAATTGTTCTTTGACTTTTTCTTTTGCATTTTGCTTTATTTGTTACAACTGACAAAAACTTACTTCTGACTCTTTAAAAACAAGGCGTTCTACAGAATATTTTAATGTAAGGTACTGACTGAAAGCAATAATGGAAACTTGCTCGAACAATTATACTTTATCTTTCTCCCTTTGGACCCTATGCCAAATTCAGTATAGTTTATCTGTTATAACGACTGTCACTACCATACCCTTGCACAACCATACCCAAATTTCTCCTACTCTACGTTCAACCTTAGTTATTTTTGCCTAGATTAGTTAAGCTAACCCTACACAATATTCATTATTAAATTTAGCATAGATGAAATCACAATAATTATTATATTTCACTCATCTCATTTAAATGAAGTTCAAATTTAATGTGGTGTTGCTGATAATCGCCATAAGTACATAAGTCCTTAATCCTGGCAAAGTACGGTCACGATCCAGGGACCCGATCTCTCTGGATCATGAATCAAGCCGGAATTAAAATTAAAACACGTACGGTGATAAAAAGACGAGCCGAGAGAGTCAGGTGAATGCGACATTTCGGAGCACATTGTTACGGACCTTAAAATTTATATCGTACTCATTGTTTTTTTAATGCTTTGTTTTTATGACATAATGGGAAAGAGAAGCAGACGGAATAATTTAATTAATAAATTTGGTTTTCGTGTAGAAAAAATTAGAAAATAAAGGCTTTGCTGCGAACTTAATGAATTTGAACGCTGAGAAGTTGATGTGCAATATGCGTACGAATACACATGCGTATCTTGTGTTTTATTTATTAATTGCAAGTTTTAATTGATAATTTTGTATAATCTGTAAGTAATGTGAATTGAATAATGTGTGGTGTTGACAATTTATTTATATCATATTATTATAAATAATTTAATTCTAAAAAACTACAAAATATTAGTCTGAACCCTAACATCAAACATGTTTTTTCCATAAATAATTAAAAATTAATATAAAGAAATATCAGCATGATTTAATTAAAAATTATAATACTCATTTATTTCTAAGAAAGTATCAAAGAGAAAGAGAAATTTCTAAATAAGTATCAAAATTTACTGAAAAGGTAACCATTAGCTTCCAGTATTAATAAATCAAATATAAACTTTGCTTAACCTTCAACTCCAACTTCAAACGTGAATATGGGAAAATTTTAATTGATGGATGTTGCACATCAATAACAAACTCTAATACAACCTGAACAGACGCCAATTTCACATATGATGGAATTTGCGGTTCCCAAATGAATAAATATCTTTCGAGAAGTTTTATCAACAGTTATGGGGGATGGAATTTCTCAAGTACATATCAAAAGGTTTATTATTTACCAAAATCGTAAAAGATCTACACAGTTCCTTTCAAGATAATAATTTTCTATAAAATTAGGAAACTGATCAGATTGAATAAAATTTATTCAACTAATATAAAAATGATGTGACATTCGCCAATAATTTTAACATACAAATTTGCTTCACACATTAAAATTAATTGTGCAGTTAGAAATCAGATCTTGCAACAAAAAAGTAAATTTTCTATAAAAACATAATTTCAGTTTTTATAAAATTTTGGACATGTTCACTATTTGAATTTTATTTTCAGTGCATTTGCAGAATTTCAAATTCTGTTTCTTTTATTTCAATAAAGAAGTCATTTTACTTCAATAAACCTCAATAATTTATAAATATCAATTCAATGTTTCGACATTTAAGTTTGTGCCTTTTCTGGGTAATTTGGTAGAGTTTAATATTTGTTCATTTAGTTAAACGTGAACCATTTGAACCATTTATATATTTCAAAAACAAAAATATGAATAAATAACAACTAATAATTTTACATCTTCATATAGTTTTTAATTTCATATTTTATCGGACGAAATCAGTTAAATCTGTTGAAAAAAATAGTTAAAAATAAGTAAATAAATATAAAATGTTTGAAATCAAATTATTATCCCTAGAAAGTAATGCAGAAACATAGTACAAAGTTTGCAGCTATTTACCCAAATGAAATCACTGCTGAATTCAAATAAAAATGTTGGTAAGCACTAAGATTGCTGTGAATTTTCCTAGCAGAAAGATTCCTCAGTGACATGTTCGAAATAAGCTGAGCAATAAGGGCAAGCGATGAACATGATAAAAGTTTTTTTTATATATGGGCAAATCTCAGCAAAGAAATCCTATTTCGCCATAAACCTGCGCTTTATCGAGGAAATCCAAATTCAAGGACGGCGCGTGGTTTTAGTATTGTTCGCAATCTATCTAGAATATTGTATAGGGAATGATAAATTGAACTTTTTGCGAAAGTGAAATAAGCTTTTATACATTCCGATAAGAATCAAAATATCTAATTTGAGAAAATGAGAAGAGATAAGTTTCTATTAGAAATATCTAATACTTTCAGTGTATTATTGTCCATCATTTATATTGCAAGTATTTAATGCAACGAATAGGCTTTGGTTTTGAATAAAATCATTTTACAGAGCTTCTAATAGTAAATGAAAAAGCTTATTTCATTTCACATGTATGCAGAGTATTTAAAAATCAGCCAGTCGATTATATAAAGACATCAAAGTTCCACGCTCAATACTTTGAATGAAGACCTGATTTTTGAATTACATCACCTCCGCCCAAATAATTACCCGAGCACCATTCCTTTTTAATCAACTTTGTTCGGCAATCGCTCTTATTAACTTTTTCCATTAAAATACACACTGCTGTGAAATTTATTCAAACTCAAATCGGACGAATTTAATGATTACACTGCATAAAATATACCGTTCATTAAAATCTTCTAATGACTCTGAACCACGCCAAAAATTGGAGACGGCGTTAATTGAAAACAAGATTAATGTCGACATTTTCATAATTTACGAATATTGCGACGACATTCAGACAAAATTAGTTATCTACCTCTACTCTGCACGAATTGCTTTTACTTCACAGTCTCAGTTACTAGCAAATTGCTTACGGAACAATTTGGTTAATAAATTACTCAAATCCTGTTCTGAACCCGCATTTTGTCACATAAAATTGACGTCAATGTATATAGACTGAATAATATGTTGGTTTATGGCAGCTCGATAAATATTCTTTGTCAGTGATTTGATCAAGTATTACACGGTATTACATTATTTATATATTTCATTATGAAGACATTAGATGAAGACATTATGAATACCAATCTTGGAAGAATTTGTTTTGAGAAAAATACACCGATTCATGTATATCTCATAGAGTTTTATTTCATGTGAAATGGATAATATAAGCATGCATGGCATTGTGCCTTAAGGCCAATTGCATTGAGGCTTTTTAAATCATCCTGCATTCAACATTCACCCAAAAACTGCTCTTTTTTCAAATTTTTGCTCCGTATCTCCAAAACTAATGAATCTGCCCTTGCCAAAAGTATACTCAGCACATCTCAGTGTCCATCCGAATTGAATAATTGAAATCGGTTGATACGTGTTCCCAAAATTGTGGACGAAAAATTGTATCCACACACACAAACATCCACTTTTTCTAAGGTATGCCAAACTGCTCACTATATCATGAAAATATACAAAAATGCTATGATTGCGGTATTTGAACTAGAGATCCGTAAAACTTGTGTTTTTGTGCTAGTCTGTCAACAAATTCAATTAATTAATACTTGGCCGAGCACAATAGTTCTTCTACCTGATAGCTATAGTATTCTGAGAGCAGTTTATAACCTCCTGTGGAAGTAAATATCATTTACCTAACTCGGAAGGAGCCAGATGCAATTTAGCTAACACTGTGCGGTGAAGAGACGCAATATTGCGCCGAGTAGTGTAACATCGGGCCGCGTATAACGGAGGCCGCTGGGCTTTGCACGTATTAAACGGAGCAGAAAAAAAATATGACGGGATTACCTACATGGAAATTTGTGTCTGCACCATCTGTATAGATGTACAAGCGAGATTTTGGCAAAATAATGTGAAGGATTTGTAGATGCATGATTTATTTTACGGCGGGATTTTATGCGCTGATGTTCGGGACTATTAATTGCTAACGCTTACGTATATACTCATGATATACTCATTGTGTAATCTAAATCATATGTTTAAACTGTATAATTTACGATACCTGAGTATGATTTTTAGGTGTACGTTATTTGATTGTACAATAAAATGTATTGTTATTTTTAAGTTAGATTCAACAGTTTTTTATATAACCTCAATAATAAATTACATTCGGTTTGGATGAAAAAAAAAAGAGTGCGCGTAAGGATCACACGCGATTGAAGTAAAACTTTTAATATTGTATGAGTAGGCAATTAAAATAAAAATAAAAAAACATCATATTTAAATTTTAAAAATCATTTATTAATAATCACATAACATCAATAACACAGCTTAAAACAACAGCGATAGATTAATTGCTATCATATTTCATATATGATATAATAGGTTTGTGATAACTGAAATGAGAGACATAAATTTTGCTTTGTAAACTATGTACATTTCTTGAGAAAACTGCATCAATAGTCGTGCCATATCTTGTGGTTGATTCAAATGGAGAATTATACATTGTTAAATTAAATTTATTATTTAAAAAATCAATTAATGGTTGAGATTCTTCTGAACTAAAATTGACATTGAAATCTCCAGCAATAATTAATGGTATCTCGTTGTGATTAGTATTTAAAAGTTTTGCACCCTCATTAGAAAAATGAAGTAACTGCTGATGAAGAAATTTAATAATATTTGATACGTTTTTATTGGGAGAAATGTAAAGGACGACTATAATTAATGTTTGATTCTGAGTGTTCACACAGCGGACAACTGCAATATCACCTACTTGTGTAATTTCATTAGGAATATCCAGTAATATTGTTGGCGCAAGAAACTGCATAGGAGTGGCATTATGAAGAGTATCTGAACATGAATGATAGACAGCTACACCACCTGCTCGCAGTAATAGTTCTGAATATCAATTCGTTCTTCATTATTAATCCAAGTTTCCGAAAATAACAAAAACGTACAACGTTGTAGCACTTTATCTAGCAGATCAGGCAAATGAGCTCGTAAACTTTGGCAGTTAAACGATAACAATGAAATGTCGTTCAAACTTATTATCTCACTCAATTTTTCTTCTTGTGTTATTAATCTACAAGTTGAAAGTCTTTGGAATTCAGTTTGTAAGTCCATTAATCCTGCTGGCCGTTTTCTTCCATGATCAAATTTTTTGTCGTTGTTTTTAGAAATGATGAACAATCTATTAATGCTGGTAACTCGTGATAATGCAACATATAGAAGCTGCTGATTATGTGTTTTATTGTATTCATATACAATTTCATCAAAAGTACCACCTTGTGATTTGTGTATTGTGAGTGCACAAGCAGACACTAAAGGAAAATGATTTCTTTTGGCAAATATGATTTTATTTCTATTCATTGGAATAGATGAATTTCTCCTGAGAATCGGCACAGCTGTCCTACTGATATTAAGAGTTTGAATATGATGTGCAGCTTTCTTCCTAATTTTGTTACCTATCTTACCAGGAAATTCAAACCATAAACGTAGAAGTTCATCATTATCGCCACGTTCTATGTACACTAATTTTCCCACACAACCATTAGCTAAGCCATCACTTACATCAATATTAGTTGTTATTATGTAAAATTTATTCAGAACTAAAATTATTTCATACGGCAAACCCCCGGTATCAATAACCGATTTTTGTGAAACTGCTGACGAATGTATGATTGTTGATCTGTCGCATGGCAACCTACACAAATATCCGTGGCAGTAGATATTATTTTGTCTTCAACGATTCAATATAAATTTATTATATTCCATGACACATTTATTCTCTAAGAAAAGTCTTATTCCATGAGGACATAATACAGGAGCAACCTCTTCTTTTGTAAAAAAACGTGATTCAATTAATGCAAGTTCATATAGGGTTTAGCGTTCGACTTACGCATGACATGACGGGAGTGGATCGCGACTCGCGACATCAGCGCTTACAGCGTCATAGTGTTCAACTTCACGTTGGCGTTTTCGTTGCATTTGTACGGATTTACACCCGTGTAGCCTAAAGAAATTTTTACACCCATATCGCGCCTAAAGAAGTTTTACTTCAAAAACACCTTGACCTTCATACTGGCGGGGTGTAAATGCAAAATAAGCAATTTTGAAACAGATAAATTAAATTAATAGTTATTCCAACTCTGATTATGAATTCTTGTGACAACGTTCCATACGAAGGTTATATGCGATGTAATCAATGTAACTCATAAAATTTGTATTTCAAATAAAGTTGCAATTAACTTTATTGGACTGATTATATTTCAATATACAGTGAGTCTAAATATGATAAATTGAATACAGATACATACAAAAGCAAAACTTATGACAGAAGTAAGAGTTGACATAACGTCTTAAAAATTACAAATATAGGTGTGATTATTTATGTATCCTGTCTGTCTATTTTAAAAACTAATTCAAAAACTGTGTATTAATATGAATAATAAAACTTGAATCTCACTGCCTAAAAAAGCATTTGAGATTCAATAATGTACGACAGTGTCAAAGGATTGACAAAATGTATCAACACACAAAAGGGTAATTATCCTGTGATGTTTAACTCCTTCAACATAAGTGTCACAGTATTTCCTTTTGACACTTCTGTCGAATTTCAGATGCTGATTATGTCGCTGTTCTCTCTTTATATTTAAATGAATGCTGATTGTTCAAAGTTGTTAATACGGAAATTAATAATCTTTGAACAATTTGTGAGAATAGCGTATAATGATGAATAGACCTTTTGTATTACAAGCAACAATATTCATTGTTGGTAATTGATTATTATTGTAAAGATATAAGTCAAACCTATAATAAGTCAAATAATATCACAAATTAAAAAAATATAAATAAATATATTTATTTCTGTACTCATATCTGAAAATTGCGTGAAATACCTGTACGTATATCGTTTATAGTTCAATTTTTGGCCTTTTTGTATATTTTGTAATAATGTATTGCTATTTTCATTTTTAACAAACATGATAAAAAAAGTTGGTTCATAATTATCATATCTAATTTTATGTTAAATGTGGTTTAAATTTAATTAGAATTATATTATGACAAAAGTTAAGTGATCAATTAAGGAAGTGATATCAATCAAGAATTTATCAGACATAACTTTAGCAACAATAATTATAATTTACAATGTTTTTTTTAGAATTATTATTAAATTAATTTTTAATTAAACATATATATGATTAGGAATCGTAACGACTGCATAAAATTTTTCAACATTAAAGACAACATTTTTCTAGAATTTTTAAAATTTGTTACTTTTTGCGGGATTAGATAATAAAAGACTTATTCATTCTATTAAAAAAATTTGATATTTACTGTTTTTCAAATAAATTTAGCACGGATCTAAAAATAAAAGAAACACCTAAGAAAACCAGTTTGACATTATTATTAGACCTTTTGTATATATTTTGTATATGTTTATATTATTATAAGGTTGAAAACTCATCATAAAATAGATCTTTGAAACTGCAAATCAAATTTTATAAAATACGGTAAATACAAAATTGAATTGCAAAAGCTTAATATATTCAAACTCAGCTTTTCCATCAAATAAGCTGGATACAATATTACATATTTCAAAACCGAAAATATGAAATATCATTCTCGTTCGTCCGTAATATTATAGATTTACATAAGACTTCAATACTTGACAATATTTCTGCATTTATTCTTGCGAAATTGCGAAACCTTGTAACACTGCGTAATTCAATATATCAACAGTATCATTCTCTCAGAAATTCTTTTTCCAGAATGAAACCCATGATTTTTAAACAAGAAACAAAATGTGATTTCCAAATTTACATAAAGGTGAAGAATATAATAATCCTCGACATGAGTTTTAAGGGAACTCATATAAAGAAAGAAAATGTGTTGTAATAGAAAACCGCTAGCTTTGAACATAATTTTCGTTAAATAGTTAAAAAATAATAATAAAAAATTATTTGAAAACATGATTTTCTAGATTATTATATAGATTTAAAAATAGTTCAAATTAAGATTGTCACAACTGATCTTTAGGACCTTATCTCAAAATCAGTATAATTTAGCTGTTATGACGACCATCACTACCGGTACCCTAGCACAATTGCAACCGTTCTCCCCTACATAATATCTGTATTAACTGTTGGCATTTTGAGAATAAGCAATATTACTTATATACTATAAGTGTATTATAGCAATATGTCATTGAACCTAGCAAAAATATTCCAAAAATTAATCTTATTAACGCATCAAAGCGCAAAGGCAATATTAAGATATTTTCGTCGCGTTCAATTTCAACATCGTCCCAGATCAGTACAAAGAAATAATTCAGAATGACTAATATCGTAGAAATTCTCCGAGTTTCCTTGATTGGATGAGAAAATTGCCGAGAAGGATATCTCGTGTAAACAATTTCCAGAGTATAGTTTGAATTAGCAAATGAACGCAAGGTTTTGACAATGGCATGTTAACCCGGAAATTTCTGCGAAATTAGGTGAATATGAGAAACATAACTGTTGTCATCTATCGGTAATATATGGTAATAGGTTAAATTAAATTATAGAAAGCAACAGAAATCTCGGAAGGTAATAAATACATTTATTCATATAAATACATACTTTCTTGAATATAGATATATTTGAAAGAATAGTTGAATTTCTCATATTCGATCTGATTGCTATAAATTAAATATTTTATTAATATTTTTATAAAAATTGTATTCAAACATGTTGAATGATAAGGTAGAAATTACACTTATTTGTAAATATCCGGTAAAAAATTAGCTGGTGCCAATTATATTACACCCCAGCGATAGAATTAACCCATTTTACATTTGAAACACGAATTATCCTATAGTAAGAGAATGATCAGAATGCAAATGTAAATGTAAAAAGTTCAACTGAATATATAATCTAATTTTTAACCGACCGTGAAGAGTTCCATGTTTCTTCAAACGTTTCGAAAACTCCTACAGTAATAGAATAATATTTAGTACTTTGAAGCTCTATAATTGCAAATTGTATATTATGTCAAAGAAAATTAAAAAGTACATTTTCCACTTGTATTTTTTAATTTATATTGATGCACCCTAAGGCAGGTTACTTTGAAATCTTATAACAACCATCTCAATTTTTATTTCAGCTTTAGGATATAGAAACTTGATTAAGATAGAGAAACAATACCATAAATAAGACTAGTTGATACTTTAAAAACCAATATCACTGTTTAATATTTTTTATCCATGTAACTGTAATAACACCTATATAGTAAGCTCGCTAGCCACCTTGTCTTCGTAAAGAATTTGCATACAATTCCAATTTATACAATACTAAGAAAAATATATTTGGACTCGATGAATTCCAATTTTGAATCCTATTGTGCTTTGTAAAAATAAACAAATTGAAGAACGTACTCTACTCTTAGCATGATTGCATTTTAAAATGCAATACAGTTCGATCTGCATGCGCCGAGAAACACGCCATCATCAGTTCTCCACCTTATAATGCAGTTGTTGTCGGCATTCGTATTGGATATAATATAATTTTCATATCGAAATGTTGAAAATGTAATCCAGTTTTTGTTAGGAAAAACATATTTATGTATATATACTAGATGACACAACAAACGTTGCTTTACAATATAAAGTACTTCTAGGAAATTTCTACAAATTTTTTTTAACTTATTACTAATGCATAAGGATAATAATTGCAAACTCCAATTAATCAGATACTGATTATGTGTAGATTTCTACAAAATCTTCTCGAACTGCAGTTTGAGTTCGTTCTCATTGCTACTTCATAGCATTTGCTGTTTATATCAAAAATAATTTGAGATCAACAAACCAGATATTGAGGAGACGTACCATGCAGAGTGAATCAAAAAGCATTCGATTCATATTGATTGAGTGCATAATTGATAACATTGTTGCGTTCAGGTGGATAAATTAATGGTTTCTGATAGAACGACGCATCCGATTAGAGTAATTCAAAAAGCATATTGGTCAACGCCCAAATATAAGCAGTAATATTTTATTACCCACTTCTTATAGAATTCCGCACCTTGAATTATCAATCTTCTAACAACAACATGTAAATTGCTCATGCTTGTTCTAGAAACCTCTCGGCAAGAGTGCACCAGAAGTGGAATCTAGATTTTGCACAGCCCCATAAATGTGTTAGCAGTTTGTCGTTGTAGGTAGTCGCTTCATATATCTCGCCGGGATTCTTGTTGTTCTTTTGTATGGAACGTACTGTTTTCCAAGAGAAGAAAACGTATTCCTTAACAGGACGGAGCTGACTGCAAGAAGAGACGCATCCAAGACTCTGGGCTGAAACTGTATCCAGAGAGCGACACATGCAATGCATAATATGCACATAAGGAAAATTGAAGTTTAGGAGAAATAGTAGATGGATCTTACACTTACAGATGAAAACAACAACAGTACTGGTATCAAATGTATACCAGAGTTTGCTAACGTGTATTCTAATATAAATAAAATGTGCTTTTAAATATCGCTTGAAAATTTATTTGCTTTCACTCACACAAGGTTGAGGGATTTAGGTCAGAATACGAGCCGAATGTCTTTTAAATCAATGTGTTCGCTTGCTATATCTCGCAAAAACTGAATTTACGTTTTTTTGCACATATTTCCGGTATCCATACAAAACACATACTGCATACATGCACTTACATACATTTTTTCTAAGGTATGCCAAAAATGTTCAGCAAGTCCTGAAACGTAAAAATATGCAAAAAAAATCATTTTAGTTTTTATTTTGATTACTATAACTTACCATACGGAAAGTTAATACTTGAAAAAATGATATCATTTAGTAATTACATTATATTTGCATCCCAAATAATAATAATGTTTCACCTTCGAACGGCAAGAGTGGTCTGACTGAACCACCATTCATCTTACATGCATTTATATGGGATGAATGAGTTTTTGGTGTCTTATATATTAACGATTATTAGTAGTAAATATTTATAGTTTTGATTTTTTCTTTTTCTTACCGTCTTTTGCATGTGTTGATCTTGCTTATAATGAAAATATTATATATTTTATAATATTAAATAAAAAAAAATCAAGAAATATAAAATCGTTGCTTTTTTTGTTAATTTTTCTGTTTTATATAAGTGAAAAACAATAATTATTCTTTTTCGGAGCCTTTGAAATAAATATGAAATTCAAATGAAAACGAAATGAGGTGCGTCGCCTTTGAAATGAGCTGTAAAAATTCAAGTTGAAAATATAATTTTATTACAGATTTGCCAAAAAAATTTTCGAACGCAGTACGGGTAGAAAAATTGTTGATAATGTGTGCATTACTCATCCGATTTTCAATGTTTGCGATGACCAATAAGTTTGGTAGGTTTTCAAGGAACTCTCGTCGTGAAAATACTAATAACATTCATGTTACAACACATAGCAAAGAATATATAAAACGCAGTTTGAATGAAAAATAACAGAAAAAAGATAAAATACTGGTTCAAATATAGCAAAAAGCGTATATTTCATACATAATGTATGGGTGGTCTAGACAGACCACTCCGATCGTTCAAAGTATAAAAAAGTTAATATCCTTATAATTATCCTTCTGTACATTTTTTCGTCCTGATTTTTTCATGAAATTTTAGAAAAGGTCAAGAAATTTCAAGTCGATAGGATTACTAGAATTATTTTTTTCTAAATTGAAGTCGAAAAAGTCTGACCAGACCACTCCGACCGACGGAGGGTTAAAAGTATGGTAATATTATATATGTAATATTTCAGCAATGTTATCATAAGACCATACTAATTATTCATTTCAAAAGTATAACCCATGAAAAATGCTCAACGTTCCGTATACACAATTACATTCATTTAAAACGAGAACAGGTACATGAGGTATTATTATCGTAATACATTTTAAATTAGCTCTGAAACGAGAAATGAGAAGAAACCAGAAGATACAGCATGATCACTTTGATGATGACAGAGAATGAAATTCTTCTTACGTAAAATGCGAAATTTGTTGTGAATCCCATATTCAACTTTCGCACATTTATATTTAATGTAGTACATAATGCAATTTCAAGAACACAACTAATATTTTGGTAAAATCTGTGTTTTACTGCCGTTGTATTTAGTCTGTTTTGGTCGGTTTTAGAAAAAGTTGCCATTAGCAGCAAAAGAAAAAAGTGCTATTTAGAATTATAGTAGATAATCGCAAAGGAAAACTTGCCTCCAAAAAGAAATATGTAGATTATTCCACCGCTGCCACCAAAATATGTATTCAAACCCACATATGTGAGGTAATGTAATGTAAATACAAAATTGGGTTCAATTATATCATACAAATTTTACAATAGGTATACCTCGAAACAATTATAATTTGAATCGCTTCTTTTCAACTAGCAAAGTTTTAAGTAAAATACATTACACATAAATAATTTTTAAATCATCTAAGGATGTAACTTGAACACTGTTGTGACTAATTATAGCAATTACTCATAAATAGTGAGATATTATAAAACTTTATCTCAAAATGCAATGATATTATTTTGATTTCGTTATATTTCCTAGCTTTTTCGATACCATTGGAAACAAAACTTAGTTTCCAAGAAGTTTTAGTAATTAGCACCTTAAAATGCAGCTAATAAGAATTAAGGAGGTGCAAAGTGCCCAAAGTTTTCGCTTCTTTGTAGTTTTAATACAATGGCAATAATACTGCCATTAAAGTCTTAGGTGTTTCGAAGTTCTTTTATAGTTCAATAAATTTACAAAGTACTTCACTTTATATCGTGTGCATTTATAAACTAACGTAAATAAATCTATTTGAAATAATAAAACCATAGAAGTACACTTAAATAAGAAATATTGTAGTTTAGCTGTAATGCAAATCAAATGTATCGCTTTATTTATTGTTTATTAATTAACTTTTTAATAGACTTAAAGAAAAATCTCCCGTTCGCTTAAAATTCAAAAGTATTATATTAGATGTTGACGTTTCAAACCTTTCTGGATACTTTGGAATACTTGAGAAAGTGTGTGAATTGAACGTGTGCAAAAAAGATTTTCGAGAAAACGGATTGTGCTTACAAATATACATAAATAAAATATATTAAGCTTTTTAATAATGCACAGAGTTTTTTAATTTGAAAAAAAATCAACAATTACAAACAAATTTCAAAGCTCTTGAATTGACATTGAATTAGAAATCTAGAAGCTCCACTAATTTGCCGTCCGGAGCTTTGCACAATACACCACTATCTGAATATTTTCATATCAATATTATATAATAACAGATATGATAACTTCCTGATGTCACTAATACCCCACATATATTTTTTATATTGACAAGGCAAGTCGTCGGCAAAACGATCGGATATTTGGGGCCAATAAACATCGCGCAGCTTGCGCCCCAGGTGATTTTTTTCGTGAATTTCATCGCGGCATCCGAACGGGATTTATACAATTCGATGTTCCGAGTCCATAAGAGATTTCCAGTATGAAAATAGGGTTGAAGATGAATTGATACTGCGATGAGCCTTTAGAGAACTAATGGGGTGAGGATGACAGCCTGCGATCTCCTCGACTTTGCTTAATGTGGGTTATAGATCAGCCGCCGGTTGGATAGTCGGAATGGAAATATACTCACACATTTTTAGAAAACTGTGTATCCATATTTTCAGTGAAAATGGGATCGGGAATGGGACTAGAAATGTCATGAAGGAAATGGTGTTATCAATTTGACCAGTTGAGTAATATGTGTGAAATACTAGGTGCTAAGTGGGTAGTTGTGAAAAATATGTACGCGGTAATGTCGTTTAGAGAAGAAATAGTTTAAAATGGTAAAATCATGCATCGGGTATAAAAATTTAATATATATATATATATATATATATATATATATATATATATATATATATTCTATCTCAGTATTTAACGTTAAGCCAAAATGTGCTGATAGTATTGACCGTAACTGTCCTGAAAAAAGTTTTAAAAATTTACTGCGCATTGTTTAGAAATTATGAGCTTTCAAAGGAGGGCTTTTCAAGGTCTACCAATTTGGAAAATTTTAAATTTATGTTAAGAAATTGTCTCAATTTTTGGCGAAAACTTGGGGCAATTGTGCCATGATTGTTCACATTGGTCTAAGAAGTGCTGTTGATGGTTACTTAGGATAGTACTGAAAACCAACCACAACTAACAAAAATTAATCCAGGACTCTGAGCTGCACTTAAAATTTCATAATTTCCATACAAGACATTTTTTTTCAGGATAGATACTGTGAATACTTTCACCCAGTTTCCTCTTGACAATGAGTTTTGGGACATCATGTGTATATAAACCCTTAATATATACTATTATATAGCCCCTTTATACTATTTAATACTCACAAATCAATATAATGTGTAGTTTAGAGCTTTATAAGTTTTCATTATATCTTGGAAATTATTTCTTGTTATATACTGTATTATATTGAGATATTGTATAATAGTATAAATTTATTACTTTTAATGATGCAGAAGAAGTGTTTCATTCAGTTTGTTGAAATCATATAAATTAAAATATTTTATTCAGATATAATTAAAAAGTGCTTGAATCACAGTAGATTCTACATAATTAATGTTTTATTTTCTTTTCATCATGATTATTATGCAAATTTAAATTGCATTTTTGTAATTAAACATTTTAATTGTTTTCGTTTTGATAATAGTGACAATTCACTATACTTGGTAATATAAGTAAAAAATATTTAATTTATTATATACATTAAAGTCGTTTAGAATTTAATTTTTTTAAATCATAATTGTTGACGCTCATTTAAGGCCTCTAGATATAAAACTGTTTGAATAAATTCAATATATAAAAATAAATTTAATGAAAAATCTAATTTTCCATTTCATTTCAAATCAAATTATGACATAAGTTTTTCTACTATTGATTAATAGTTATTATCGGTTATTAGTTAAATGTGTATGTTAAGTTTTTGATAATTAGCGCAAATATGACTTACCACACTTCACTTACGTCTTTTACATATATGTAATTGAAATCAACAAAAGTGCAAACAGAACGTACCTGTAACAAAAAACAAATTATATGAAATAACTTTCAAGGACATAAGCAGAAAATTAAAAAACTACATAATTAGCATAAATTATTTTATTTGAATATTAAAACTGGTCTCGACAAGAAATAATTTGTCTTAAGTATATATGTAAAAAGTGTTAAAATCTTTATAGAAATATATCATATATAAACGTAGGGCAATAAAAAATAACATATCCTTGCACTACGAACTACCACTATCGTATATAAAATTACTATCGCAAAGGCAAAAAATATAAAAATATATGCCCAGTAAATCATGGAACAAATCTAAAAAAAAATCAGGAAATATGCGTTGACAGAGTACGCACAGTCACCAATACGCTGATATATACTCTCAACAATATCGTAAATAATCGAAATAAAACTGTCAAACCGTCAGAACCATCATATAGACATTGGAGACCTTCGCGGCTTGTGCTGGATTTTTTTCCATTCATCGTTTACAATTTATTCGGCAAAAAAGACGTTTTTCAGCGCAGATTTTTGCTGTACTAATTTGACATAGAATACAGTGGTGCTTAAAGGACACGAAACAATATTTTAAAGTAGAGGACAAATGTTGTGTAATCAGCCATTACGTTAATTCTTATGGCGTTGCTACCAGACAACAACCTTATTTTGTTAAACTGCCTTGTTTAATAATTTGTAATTAAAATATTTTTTTATTAGTTTTTTTGGTTGTGAGTACTGTTGTTTAGTTTACAAGACCTTAATATCATTTTAAGTGAACGTAGTTATTTGTTTCATAAGATGTATTGTTAATTTTGGGTTAGATTCCACAGATGTTTTTGCATAACCTTTATAATGGCATGCATGTGGGAGGGGTGAAAAAGACCAACTTAACCTCTAACCTGGCAAAGGTGTAAAAAATTAAAAATAGTAAAATAACATGTCAATTTAGTTAAAAAAACAATGTTGCAAGAAATAAGTTTAATTAATAGTTATTCTAACTCTGCTGATAAAGATTTCTGACGCCATACCAGATCAAGGTTGTATACAGTCTTTTCTGTCTTTGCAAAAAATGTGCCCATAAAATTCATATTTTGATTTGGTTGAATATTGAAGCTATTATTTCGTCAAATCTTTATAAAGTTGTAAATAAGACATTGGATCTGTTTGTTCCCTAGCTGAAAATGGATAGATGTGAAATTGTAGAAATAAATTGTAATTGTAAAATCACATATAGGATTTAACTACATAGTTTGATAGTTGTTTGCTCGATACGTGTTATGTGTTGTGATGTAATTCTTTTGATTCAGACAAAATAATTATTAATTTCAAAATAGACCTTTCAGCTCCACCATACCCTATGTCATCAAGTCATGCAATAGTATGCAAAAATAATTGAAACAATTTCTTCTCTTCAAGATAAAAAAATTCGATGTAATTTTATCAAAACAAATGTAAGTTTGTCGTTATGTGAAAAAGCTTTTAGAAACTCGTTTTACGATATCTTTAATACATATATTTCAGAAATTTCGTTACGTGCTTGGATACCGAAGCTCAAGCAATAACTAGAGCATGAAAAAATGCATTAAGTTTTTGTTGAAACGTGCAAAAGTCTATAAAGGTTTCTTTAATAAAATGAATTAATTTATACATATGAAATTATACAGTTTGTATAATGTAATGTACAAAACGTGGAAAAATATTTGAATATAGTTGAAAAATTAAAATGTAAAACTAACTAAATGAAATAAAAACATTAGTCAATGACTTTTGTCATAAGATATAGAGTGCTTACCGGACAGAGTAATGTGCAATATTTGAACTATATATGAATCAATAAGAAGTACTGGATTTATATAAAACTACATATCCTTCATGAATAATATATTCGAAATAGCAAACATTTACCAGGATTCAATAACCTAGGAAACAACTACATTATTCAATTGATAGATTTCCATTGTATTGTTCCAAGTATCATTGCACTATTCAAAATATGCAATGAATGAGGACAGATAATTCCATTGCAAACTATATATGGATATGGAAAAGTTGTGGAAATTGTATTATTTCGTCATTATATAGTATGTTATTTGCTTAGAAATTGTCACATGAATATTCATAGAAGTAGTTTCAAATTTACAGATTTGCATTTGTGCCATCTACATATATGAAAATTTATGGAAGAGTAATTTAATAATACGTGTCGTATTTGGGAATCAGTATCGATATTTTTTTTATTATTACTAAATAATTTAATGAGCAATTAGAATATCATTCAATTTTTATTGATTGCAATAAATATAAACAATATTAAAATAGTACTTGTCACTTCTATATTTAATATATTTTTGAAATAGATTCTAATTTATTATTTTTTGACTTCAATTATCGGCAATATACTTAGAATATAAATTAATAAAATTAATAAATACTCGATGTAATAATTTTCAAACGATGTAATCATTCAAACGTTACTCAATACATATAAATTATCTAATATAATATAATGTAATATAATATGATAATATAAAATAGTCAAATATCAAAAGTTGATAGAAAGTTCCATGTTTTTTCTCTCAATACTATTTTTATAAAAAAATTTACTAGATAATTTTTTATAAGATTTTAACTTCTAAATTACTAAAATGTAAAGTAAAAAATAACTTATATAAATAACTTATAACTTATTCTTTCTAAATAGAACAAATGAAAAATGCTAAAATATTTGAACATCATAAATATTAATGGATGGCAAAATACTAGTATACTTGTGAGAATAAAATTATAAAAATTTTACATTATTTATTGGATAAAGTTTGCATAGTAAAAAGTTATTTAATCGCGTGCAAATTATAAATAAATGTATGAATATAACAACAATACAAAAAAAAAAATTTCGTGGCATTGCATATTTAAAGTAAAGAAAAGATAGAAAAAAATATACCTACTAATATGAAATACATTCACATGTTTCATAAATAATTTTCACAAGTATGTTGAAAGCATGCTATATGCAGTAAATGTTATAAATATTAATAATTGTATAAAATTAATATAATGCCTACAAAATCACTATATAGAAAATAATATAAAATATTTTGCAATTCTCAAGCAACAAGTTTAAATCTTACTCTATTGGTTGCCTTTTAAGTTTTATTATTCGATAACTAAAAGTCTCAATCAAAGTTTTCTTTCTACATTAATATATTAATCAGGCATAATCAATATATCTCTGTGTCTACAGTACCTTTATTTATTCATAATAATAAGTATAAACCAAATAAATACATCGGCTAACATTTAAAACAAAGGCATATCACATAAAAGTGAAGTTTCTAAATTAAACCCCGTGTTGTCTATATATGAAACATCAAAGGAAACATAAGCAAACACGTTTTAATATATAAATTACTTGCTAGATTGTAATATAAAATTTTGTTCGTGTTATTTATTAAAAATAGTTTATTTTTCGCTTTGTGAATAATATAAACTTTTTTACGCAAGCTCGAACGTAATGAGAAACAAAGGATTTGATTTTGTAACAAAATAAAGTTAATTTTGTTTTCATGTTCTCGAAAAAAGCTCATAATTTTTATATTGCTATTCAAGCAAAATATAAAATTCATAACCCTATACCTAGAGAATAAATAAATAGGTATGAATATATAAACAGAATGCAATTAATGGATAAAACTTTTAACAGCCTTTGTGAATGATTCCAATTAATATTAGAAGTTTGAAAATTTAAGGCTTTGCACTAAAACTTCTGATTTTTGTCTATGTGCAATTTCATATTCAATATTTTATCTTAAACAATTATGCTTTTAATGCACATAATATTAACCAGTTGTTCAAAAATAAACATCTGCATGACATTCAAATTTTTATTTAAAAAATCATAACTTTCTATTAATTGGTTAATTTGATCTATTACAAATTTCCGAACTTCTGAGTGTTATACTAAAAGTATACAAGTTTTTCTTAAACTATATAATCGTTAGTTAATATGATTAGTTTCATGTTATAAAATTCGAAGTCCAAATTTGAAAATTATAAATTCAAACGCTTTGTTTAAATTTCTGCAGAGATCTGAGGTAAGATATTACAGCTGAATTAATTTGAAAACTAATTCTTCGCAGTCTTGATAAATAATTGCAAGTTTTATATTTTGCTATCGGTTCATTATCTCGGAAAACTTGACCAATTATATAAACATACAAATACTTTTTTAAATGATATTTAATGAATGTACAATGTTTTCTATCAAAAAACCCTTAAATCAGGATACGCCTACATTTGATTTTCGAATATTACACTACTAAGCATTATATTAACTATAATAATTAAATTCCAGTGATGGTTAGATCTGAATCTAAGCCATTCAATCTATGTATAGAATGTTGCTATAGCTCACTGGCCTAATTTATACAATATAATGTTACACATTGATACATAAGACAATATTTAATGCAAAATGTGTATTACCCACAACAGCAATTTTCAGTTTTAATACTAAACCTTTTTATGCAGCACTGTGCAAAATGAATAGCAAAAACTATTAATTGAATTAAAAGTATTAAAATGTCAAAATGAAGACGCATTTGGTTTAGTAATATAATTCAGCGTACATAATATTACGGAAGCTTTAAATAAAAAGGATCGCTGTAAAGGGAATTTTGCTGTCAGGCAACATTTTGCATCGCAATATGCAGTACATGGGTTGTTATCACATGCTGAGATAATACTGTATGAAATAGGATTATTTAATATTATAAATGTGAGTCTCTTAGTCTTCTGAAGATGACTGCTAAAGCTGGGAGGACACATCATGCAGGTCCTTCCGAAGGACCTCAAAGTCAAAATGTTTGATTCAAAGATAATAAAATAAATATTGCATGCTAAGAGAAAAATCAGTGAAAAAGTTTGTACATCGACAATAAATATTACAAAACGTTATTAGGAAGTAAATTAATAAAATCAAATTTGATTTCAAATATCTTTGCAATATTATTTTTTTTGTAGAATACAACTTTATTAATGATTGATTAGAAAGCAAAATAACTATCAAATGCAAAGTTATTTTTTAATGATATATCATTACGTATTTATTGATATATTATTTCCATATCTCAGTCAGGCAGGTTTACCTCGTATAAAAGATTATGAAAATAGTTTTCATATTTTATATATACATTCCATTTGACTATTTCATTAATATAATATTTATTATAATTAAAATATCTTTATATAACTCTTCAATATTCTTCGTCTTCAATTTCCTTATAATATTTCTTAATTTTCCTTTAAACCGAATGAAAAAATGATCTGAAATTAAAATAAATATTGTGATAAATAAAAACATGCATGATACTGATTTTAAATTAAAAAAATATAAATATTTGTGAATTCGAGAATAATAATCATTGAATAATATATAAATATATATATATATATATAATATCTATATATATATATATATATATATATATATATATATATATATATATATATCTATATATATATATATATATATATATATATATATATATATATATATATTATAATAGTCATATAAATATGAGGAATACATTTGAAAATCAATTTCAAATAAAAATTTCAACCAATTGAAATATCGAAATTTAAAATGTTTGCCTAAAGATAGATACAAAATGAATAAAGTAAAATACATTTATAAAAGTAAAACTAACAAAAGTTTTATTTAGATATAGTTGAAACATTCACATTAGTAAGCTATACAAAAAGACACATGCAGATTAATTATTTTATAAATTTGAAGATAATATAAAAGATATCAAAATATTTGTATACAAAGAGATAATGTGTAGAACATAACAATATTTCTATAGAGATAAAATTTTTTTTTTAGATTTGTAGATAACATATAAGTGGTAAAATAAATATTGCATGGTTAACAAATAATCAGAAAGTGTAAACGTATGTTTATAGATAAAAAAAATGTCGGAAAATTGTATTGAAATATATATTATAAGAAAGTTCTCTTCGTTTAATGGGTAGTTTTTTGTTCAATATTAGTAGAAAGTTCCATTGAAGCATAATCTACAACATAGAACTTGTTTGCTTGGAAATATTTTATTTCGTAGCATATTAAGTTTAAAATTATTTATTACTATAAATATGAATTGACTCTGTCGATAGAAAAAAGAAACCACGATCGCTAATATACTGACGAATTTTTAACAACGAGGATTGGGTTCAACTTCACTAAAAATCATGTTTAATAATTGCAGTAAAAATATTAAATTGATTTGAAGTTTTGATAATACATTAACTCATGAGATATTTTTGAAAAAAATATGCAGCATCCTTCGTATCATAAGAGGGCATATGAAAATGCACATTATTCGTTGAAAGTCGAATATAACAAACATACATAAATCATCTAAAATAGAAAACAAGCTTAAACGTGTTTTGACATATGCGCAGATTATTAATCTTCATATTAATTTACTGCAATCGAAAAACATATGGAATTTATTTAGAATAATATTATTACATATGAAAGGGTCCATTCTGCCGTTCAATAAACCAATATTATCGCAAAGATATGATATGTATCAGTTTTCATACAAAATCATACTAAATATGGTCAAAAGCCTTTTGGTTGCAGTGCAGTCTGGCGTTGAGAATAGAAAACCTAACTAACCTAGAAAACGCACAATTGGTGAAAAAACGATATTATGATAATTGGATCTTGGTGATATGGTTCAATAGCATATGAGTGAAGTTGAATTTTAGTGTAAAACGCCTGATGGTACTGCAAATACAAAGTATTTTCACAGTAGGTATTTAGTTCGACTTTGTATGAAAACTGCTCTATGACTTAGCTTTGCCGCAACTTTGTATATTTTTCGGCAGGATCGACCCATAAGTTTCAAATTATTCATTTCAAGTCGAGTGTCATATTACTCCTAGATTCAATTGATCGAAAACAGAAACCAATACCACTCATTTACTCACGAATTTTTACCAACTTTGCATAAAATCATATTTAAATAATTGAGATAGTTTAAAGTTTTGATTACAATCAAAATCGTAACAATTCCGTCCCGGGGCATTCGACCGCCGCCTAAGTTCGTCCGTATCCGTAGCCCGATGGCGCGGCGAAAGATACACGGGGTGCGGTCGTTCGGCCGAACCGCAAGCGCATCGTTAAAGTTAATGAGGGTATCTTCAGTCTTCATTGTTTCACAGCACTACGGTTTCACATCGGTGTGCTCTTGCTCAAGGAATCTCACTTCGGGAGAGGAAAGAAGGGTCATGGACTAGCAAGGGTTTCTATCAATTACGATCATCGATGGCAGTTGTATGGATAGGAAACAGTTCAGCAATGAAATGAAAATTACATACATTCCTTAAATAATAATCTTAAATCCATGGATCGACGATGACAGAAACCTTTATGAACCTAATCAATGTCACCTACCAGGAATTCCCACTATGCTAGTCACGACAGCCTACCATATATTATATTTAATGTTTATTAATTTGTTCAAATAAATAATCATATCATGAAATAACCAAAATTTTTCAAACAAAATAATTTTATTGTAAAAGTATCTAGAGTAATTCTCTCTTAAATTCGCCTATTCTACTTATGTCCTCTAACTTTAATTTAATTAATATTGAAATAGATATTCACAACACTTCACCTAAGGAATCGTTCAAGTATTACGTAAGCACATTTATTACAAATATTTACCCCCCATCCCCCTTGTCAGCAAAAGTAAGCAAAGCTCATACCCCCTCCCCCCACGCTTACGTAAAGATTTCGCAATTAATGTCAAAAAATCAAATACTACCTATGACGTAATCATCATCCAGACTCCCCTGCCCCCATGTCAACTCAAAATAAGCAAATAAACAACCCCCCCGCCCCCCTATAGTGATTACGTAATACTTGAACGGCCCCTAATCAAATAATCTCCATTTGCACAAGTTAACCTTTTTCTTATCTTTTTAAATATCTCATTATTTTATCTTATTCTATAAATAAATAATATTGTTGCATTCTGTATTATATGTAATTTTAATGTATTTCATATGTTATTCAATGTATGTATGTTAATTGTAATTCATTATGTAAAAAAAATGTATTTTTGAGTCCTCTTGGAAGAAATCTGTGGGCTATATATTTAAAAATAAATTAATAAATATACTTATTAAATTGGTAGTTAATTAAATTATACCAAATGTGTAAAATATTAACAGGAGCCTTATTATAATACCATTATACCGACGACTTGTAAAACAAATAAATAAATAAATAGAGGCATCATTTTAACGATAGACTGACACCACCATTCGCATTACTATTAGCTATAAATTATTTTAGGAAGAATATATAAAATAATCTAAATCTTGGGCGTTACATGTGTATCAAACATTTATTTAAACTAGTAGTGCATGGCATTGTCCTAAGGCAAAAAACTATCAAGCAAATCAAAATTAACAATAACAATTGTTTTGAATCATTTTAAATAAGTTATTATTAATATTGTACAATTTATTATTTGTATATTATTAACAAAATATAAAAGCTTATAAATTAGACGACGACCTTTATATATATATTTATAAGTAAATATAAATAAACAAAATCTAATTAAGCCGAGTTAGATTGTAGACACTCTTTGCATTTCATCATGCATTACAAGAGCTTATATCACATGTGAGCTTTAAAATAGCTTAAAAATTCTGAAATAGTTTCTAATTTCTGACTTGCACATGTCCATGTCAACTCTTAGCCTGGTAGTGATTCAAAATAACAATTTTTCTAGATATTATAAATTATTATAATAATATAACCTCAATAAAGATTGCTGCCAAGACAATAGCTGGCGGCGAAAACCTTCGTTTTCCTACTGCTCAATAGATTTTGTTAAATTATCAATAATATTAACTTTTGTTTTTGTTATAGTTATGTACCTATAAAAAAATATCTCAATGTAAATCAAAAATTATATTTCAAAGGCATACTTATACGTTTTGTAATTATTTATTTAATTGCCAATATGACTCAGACCAATTTACATGCTAACCAATCAATAACGTATGAGCAAAGAACACGATGCAATATAAAAGATACTTGATTTGTTTTATTATTCACACCTATCCATCGTACTTAAAAAAATCTAAATAAAATGCCAATCCATTGACCAATATCCTGTTAATAAAATTTATTTAGCTCCTGAATTTTTGAGCACTCAAAATTAATTAATAGTGAAACACGTACATAATTTTGAATCAAACGCAAATATAGAGTCAAATAATCATCAACATTTAATTTAATTACATAGTACATTTTCCGAATTATGCTTCCGATAACTCTCTATATGTGTATCATCTTTGATATTGATGTTAATGAAAATTATATTAACTCAATCGAATCATTGATTAAACTGAGCAATATAAACACATTTAATGATCTCGACTTCAAAGAGAAACTTTGATAATATTGTCGTACATGTTAAACGATGATAATTATCGAGTGAGTAATCAAATTAGTTCTTGTTTTTGATTAATAAATTTCAGTTAACAATTATCATATAATGAAATGACATTTTCACAATATACTTAAATTATGTTTATTAACAAATACCGGAAATCTATTGAAACATAAACCGTCCGATGTCTCAAGATCAAAGGGAGGTAGAAGAGCATCATATATCAATATAATCTGTTTATTACAGCTATGTACAGCCCCAGGAGCCCCCAAGGCCCCACCCGGTATATTCATGTGTTTCTTGGTAAATTAATGATTGTACGAAGACATGCCTAACATACCCAAGACGTAGGTAAGGCAGTTGTGTAAATTTTCTGTCCTAAAATTTCATACAGAAATGCTGTGCAAATACTAATCTACAAAGATTTATGAATTCCGCAAGTAAGATAATTTTATTATACTTATATTTGATTTCTTTCATTTATTCAGCAAATAAATTCATGCTATTTCTAAAATGTTTGCATTATATCAAGTAGTTATATCATTAGCTCAAAAAATTTAAAAGAACTCAACCTGTATTTTCAAAAACTTATATACATACAATATATATATATATATATATATATATATATATATATATATATATATATATTTATTTATTTATTCATAATTAGCCATCAGAATACATATTCTATAAGCCAATGTGTGATGTATACACAAAATAAAAATTAAATAAAGTAGTTAAAATAAAATAAATAATAAAGATACAAAAATGAAGACCATAAATAAATACAAATAATATTATTATAAGCAAATTAGGAAAAATAAGCACGATATGATGCCTCTATTGAGTTAATCCTAAGTGAAGAAAGTCAGGCAGAGATTACATGGTCAGGTCGGCAGGCCATTTTCTTTTGAGCCTTCGGTTTATATTTTTATTCACAAGTGGTTTTAGCAATTTAGCCATACAATATTAGATCGATTTTATATGTGTAGTAGAAATATTACAGTTAAATAGATTTTACATGTGTAGTGAAAGTAATATGTAATAAAAAATTGCACATTGCTTGCTGTTTGTCTGAATTAATCCTTGTAAAAATAAAATCTGCATAACTTTTCAATCAAGTTTCAACTTTAGTCATATTTCTTTCTTTTTTGACTAAAACCGGGATACGTCTCAAAGCCAAACATACGATCATAAAAATATTCAAATAAATCGCAACAAAAGAATTTATTTTTATTCCTTACAATACGCCTTTGCCGTGCATTACAACACACCTAACGTGAACACAATCTGTCAGGCCATTTCCCGCAACTGTCGGAATAAAGTTTAAAATTATGTTCATTCTTATGATGCGTTTTCCCCTTTAGGAATCATAAATAATAACTAGAAACGATAAATAACGGAAAGAAATGGGATAAGCGAATCTTTTGCGGAACGAAAAACTTCTAACGAACTTATTCCATTAGTGGGATTATAGCAATTATAATAATTTATTTTCAAGAGAAAAATCAAGAAGTCGGCATTATAATTTGATATAGATATAAAATATTTTTGTGAATTATTTAAAATCATTCATATTAGAGTCTCCAAGAACTATTTGTTTTTTTACATATTCAAAAACTACTATAGATACATTTTTTTCTTATTTATTTTGTAAACAAATGAACATAAACGAATAAATGAAAAAATACAAATTTTGACCATCACTATGGGCATGAATTATCAAAATTTGGGCATCATCATCTTGCCATCTTCAAACACATATGACTTCTGAAAATATTTAAAATCAACACCGATTTAAAATCAAATCAATTAATAAGAAACTTTCAAGACTGTTCAAACGGCTTCAAATACAATTTTATATACAATTATTTTCTGTGGGCAATAATGACTTAGGATAAATGATCAAATATTATTTTCATAAATCCGCCTAAAATTTAATTAAAAGAATACGTTTTTATAGTAAACAGAATTCAATTTGCTTTTTATAATTAGGGGGCGTCCATTAATCACGTGAGCTCGTTTTTAATGATTTTTGGACCCCCCCTCCCCCTTGGTGATACATGGTGATATTCAAAATTACCCCCCCTCCCCCACCAAACATCACATGTATTTTTAGTTACGTGAAAAAACTAATTTTTTAGAATTTTATTTTGAAAATGTTTGAATATTTTTTAAAAAATCAGTTAAAAAATAAATACACGTGATATCTTACTATACCCTCCCTGCCCCACGTGATATTTCGTGATTTTTTGTCAAACCCCCCCTCCCCCTAAAAACCTCACGTGATTAATGGACGCCCCCTTAGTAAAAACAAAGGCATCGTTACAGAAAAACAAAAAGCGGTCAATATTGACGCACATTATGTTCTGTGAATACAATTTGCCATGAGAACAATTTGTGTTCAGAGAAAAAATGAGATTATGCAAATAATAAGCAAAATGATTTGCTTAACAAATTAACGCTTATAGCTATATCTGTATCAAATCGTTTTGGGTGGTGAAATTGAATATATATAATATACACATATATTTCACATATTTATGATTTAACGAGAAAGTAATATAACTGAAACATATTTATATAAATTTTTTAAATAACTTTGTATTGATGGTTTGAATGTTTCAATCTTCACTCCTCAGTAAGTAAACTTCCTAGTAGAAAATGCTTTCCAACAATGTAAATGTTGGTAAATCAGAAAGTTTCAAGAAAGTTTTCATTAAGAAAAGAATTCGTTCCAGAGAAAAGATTTGGAAGAAACTACGAGACGATTAAATTGGCTGAAACGAGAATTTCTCTCCTACGTTATTGCAAGGACATTAATCCTTTAATAATATACGATTGTTTCAGAGTCAAGTTTGTATGAGCATAAAACAAACTTTACGTGTTGAATGAGAAGTAGAATTGCACTAGATTCTAATGTATGCCTGCGCTTGTTATTAAGCAAAGCAACCTTGTTATGTACCAGAATTTGCAAATGTTAACAGAAATAGCAATTAGATAAAAGCAAACAAGCGTTTTGCAACATAACCATTTTGTACATAGTCACATTATAGAGATAAGGGCTTTTCAAGAGCGACTAAAGCAAATCACAGATGTTGTCAAAATAAAAACGAAACATAACTCTTATAGTAATGAACTCTTATTTGTAATCGATATTCATTCAACTTATTATCATAAGTATATTATGCAAAAAAACACATAAAAAATGCGATAGATATTATAAATTTTACAATGTTTGGGTTGACTATCAACCACATAGCCAGTCAAATTTTTATCAAAATCCCAGAAGAATAATCTTAAGGTTTGCCTTGTGGGTATAATGCATACTGGAGTTAATAAATATATATTTTCATATATCGGTGGGTCAAAAATACATCCAAATACTGCCAAAAAGCAGTTTAATGTTATATGTCAAGTACTGGTTAATGTTTTACGCAAAATTATTCCAAAACGCGTCCAATCTAACTTTGAGAACGTATGCACATACATTACCAGTACAGTTTCTTTACATCGTGCTAAAATTCATTCGCAAATTGAAAACTAGTAAGATCTCAAGTAAACAGCTATAGCTTGAATAGTGAGTTTTAACACGTATTTCGGCTCAGGCAAGAAACAGAGTGCAAACGAATCCGGGCGAACAATCAGCCATGCAAAGCAGACTCATTATTCCATACAACGAAATGCAAATTAAATACAACTATGGGGGCGATGTGCATGCGAACTCGGTACACACATCTTCGGCCAGACGGAAAACCGAGATTTTCTCAAAAGGACGAGCTATTTTCACACGAGCTTAAAACTTCAAATATTCGGTTCAGATTCCTACTAAAAACTAAAACTCAAAACTGCAATTATACCAACTAAGTATATCGAAATGCTTTCCAAATTCAAAGTCTATTTATTTTTCACAACAAGAGTGCGATTTGTGAAAGTAGTAGACATTAACTATATCCTTGGTTTCGCAATATTAACACACTGACATTTTCAATAAATAATTTACGCCTTATCGAAGAATGAACGAGGTCGAAATTCTATCATAACTCGTTTTGCAAGCGATAATGGCTTTACAGTGCATTGCTGAATCCGCGAGATAAGTGTGTGTTTTCAAGCTGAAAGTGCTTTAGCTTTAAATTGCCATTTTAAGTTTGGAATATAGCATAGATAATATTTTTTTAAAAATATTGAAAGATATTTCGTATCATGCAAACACTTAAAAAATGCTCTTATAAACGAATATGTCTATAAAATCACTACCAAGATTGGTTTTTATAAAAAAGTGTACATGCAGTTTTCAAAGTGAAAATATTGAAATATAAAAAATACTATGACTAGGAGAAACTGGGTACGGTTGTGAAAGGATACAGTAGTGACAGTCGTCATAGCAGCTAAATTATGCTGATTTTGAGATAGGGTATAAAGGAGAAATATGAAGTATGTTTGTTCGAACAAGTTTCCATTACGATTCAGCAGTCTATATTGAACTGAATGAATTGATGAACTATAGATTGAATTACTTTCAAAAACTCAAAATTCAGTTTTTTTATTAGATTTTTTAAATGACTCACTTGTATACAGAAAGATCACATTGTTTGTTATTTTAGTAGTTAATTAGCAGCAATTAGTTTTTACATAGATGATTTAGCTCATTCATAACGATTCATTTTCAAAAGTGTGTTTAAGGTGCGGTTGTGACATTAGATTAAACAGATGAAGAATTTAACTAAGATAAAATACGAAAGAGAAAGGAAAAGGAAAATTTAATATTATAAACAAATGATTTTTTTAAAGTGGGATATATTACAAAAAGAATGTGCAGTATTATAAAAAAACTACCGGATTCAAAATATAAAAAATATTAGAAATTGAACGTCCAGGTCATCACCTGTATTTGATATTACTCTATATTATTTGTTTACGTAGTGATCAATCATAATTCAAATACGATTTCTCTTGCCTTCAAGCTTTCCAATCCAATATCCAATCAAAGGATCTTCGCAAACATGCAACGGAAACGATTTTGTCCATTTGCGTCGTGTATATTCTATTTATTCTCATATATCATCTGCTCCGAGCAATTCGGAATCGTCTTGTATGACGATCGCTCATACAGTTCATTAAAACATATATTTCTGTAATTGCTTGTTCAGCTAATAACTTGTTTTCCTCTTATTTCTGAGAAACTAGAAAAAAAGACACACCACTTTAGCAGCGCAACGCCTACAACCCACTTATCTTTATATATATATATATATATACCAATTGCGGCAGCTCCGGTAGAAAAGTTCGAGAGGGTAAATAACTCTAAGGGTAGTTTCATACTAATACCGGGTTGAATATTTTTATGCAGAATCTATGAAGACATGTGCAACAAAAATTACTACAATTTTGGGGATTACCTTCTAAATAAAACGTTTTTAAATAGATTATACAAAAAAATCTGTAATGCCGAAAAGTACGTTCTGAATTACCTAATCAATAAAAACACAGTAAGCGATAAAATACAAAAGCCGCCTCAAGGGTCACCCAAATTTACATGCTAAAAAACTTCGCAACAATACTACCAGGCAAAACATAAGAATAAATCATTACGTATTAGATTTTGTTGATCTCAAAAATCACTCACCTTGTTCAGAACATTTTGTATTTTTAATAAATACGACCTACAGAACTATGCTACTTTCAGTTCCCCACGTCGCAAAGTGACAAATTTAAATCCCAGTTTTATAATTACATTTCTGATACAGCTTTTCCAATCCCATTATATAAAACTTTTAACTGAGTTTAAAATTAGCAAGAACTGCGTTTAAATTTGTATTCCCATGGGCACCTCAATAAATTCCGTACTTAGAACAGAAGTCAATTGCAAAGTTTAACAAGTTTTGCCATCCATATGGTGATATCTGTTTCGAATCCATAGAAGCGTATGATTCTCATTTAAAACTAACGAATGTATAAAAACATAATCCGCTTCCGGGTAGATAATCCGACAGTAGATGAAAATAATACCCTGACAAAGGGATAATAATCAGGAAGAGCTTATTAAAAACATAGATATAGAATTAATTAAAGTTTCGCAACGGCGTTGCAATATCTTTTACATGTGAAACTTTCTATTTCGAATTAAGTAAGATAAATAGATTTTCTGGAAATGGCGCAGTTAATGTTGATATACAGTGTTGATTTGGAGTCATTAATCTGAAAGTTTCAGACTAACAAATCAGTATTAATAGGCCAGTAATTTATAATTTACATCCGCATGATACGTTCAGTATCACAAGATAATGTTGAATTGGCGTATAAATAATTCAATAATATGTCACAGTCCCATACCAAATATACCACAATATGATAGGATATGAATTACGCTATATAACAGAATAATATTTGCATAAATCGACAAAAAAATGACGAAAAATAGTTAATATGTTCAATTTTTATATAGGACAGACCATATCATCAGCAAATTTTGCTATGTGTAAAAAAAATTATTTAATATGATATGTTTATTTTTTGGTGCTTTATCAGTATTAGGCTACATTGAAAAAAAAATTTTTTCATTAACAAAAAATAATCAAAAATAGTATTGTAATAATATAATTCCTCAAATATAATTTTTACCGGAACATCATAACTCTTCATAGAGTTAAAATGTTTAGAGTATAAATTATAAATTTTTATAGAGTCTAAATTCTTTCATTTTTTCTTTCTGTTAACCTAATAAAACATATTTGTATATAATGTCCAAAAACGTGACTTTAAAATAAGCCACCAGAATAAAAATGTTTGAAAATGCATCGAGAGATATACCTAAACAACACAGAATTTGTTTTCTTTTAAATTTATTAACTTACTTCAATAACTTATTTGATATTATTATTGAAGTTCAAAAATAGCAGACAATAATATCTAAATAGTAGTCAATGATGCTCTTATGAGTTGATTTCATTTCGATGACCCTCATAAAACATTTCTTATAGAAAACCAATTTCACTTCAACTAATAATATGATACAAATAATTCGCAATAATAAGTTGAGATATATAATAACCTATTTTTAGCTATATAATACGTAAGGCATTTTTTGCTCCAGCCTTCAAATCAATAATTAATATCTACAGACTTCGGATCTTTGCGTAATAAATTATGATGGAATTATGTATAATATATTAAAACAGTCGCATCTCATTATAATTATTTATGATCTCATTAATTTTGAAAGTATTATAACGTCTAAAATAATATCAGGAACAAAAATCAATTCCGTATTTTTGGATAAATTGAGTTTCAAACCTGCTTTTATGAAAATTAATGACCGAAAAAAATCGAAGTGGGAAGGAAAATACTAATCCTCAAGCAGATTAATGTTAATTTGCTTATAAATGTCATATTATTTTAGATTATGGTATAAAAAATATATAACCAAATTTAATTTTACACAGGAAATATCATCTGTTTTAATTATATGAATATGTTTATATAATAGTATATGTAAAAAATAAATATTATATTATTGATACTAAATTAATATCTATAGCTTTAATTGATTTAAAAACAAACTTCTATGCATTTAGAATAACAACAGAATATACAAAAAGTAAACACAAGTAACGATACAAAAAGTAAACACAGTAAAGATTTGGATGAACTAATTCCACGTATGATCACTGAAAATTTACGACTTTTGCATTTATTAATGATTTAATATCGCTAGTGATATAATGATCTTCTATAGCATCAACATCAATACATCTTATAAAATTATTACAACCCTTTGAAAAAAATCCAAAAATAATAAGACAAGTTTGCGTATAAATCTTCTATAAAAATGATGTTTGACATAATTAAAACAAATTAAATAATTAATAAAACTATATATTATAGAAAAGTAAGCAAAAATAGAATTGACTTACATACTGGACAACCTAAGATTATGCAGTAATGATGTCAATTTTTATATGAAAACTAGCAAACCCGACGAACTCCGTTTCGCCACCAGATGGTTTCGTGAGAAAGATGAAGAAATTTTTTGTTTGCTTTATATTTGAAAAGGAAAAATTTGATTTTATTATACAACAGTAATGAATTTATTTCGATTACAAAAAGTGTTTTTTAGTTGAACTTCTCTAAGTAAAAAAAAGTGAATCCGCAAATTATCCGTTTCATTGAAGTGCTCTTTGGTAAACCACATTTTTTGTTTTTTGGTCTGACGTTAACACAAACAAAGCGGATGGTTTTCCAACTCGTGAACAGGCAACGTATAACTGCCCATGTGAAAAACAATGATTTTCTAAATAATCTATTTGAAATTTATCCCGCAAACACTAAGCGATTGGCCTTGCGACTTGTTAATTGTCATTGCGAACGCAAGGCGAACTGAGAATTGCAATCGTTTGAAGTCAAACGGAAGACCAGTCGGAATCACTGGTATGTCACCAAATCGCCAGCAATTTTTGATTGAATGGTGAAATTCAGTGCGTGTACATCATTATTCTTTGCGGCAAGAACTGCTCGTTGACTTAACCAAGCATAATTCTGATAATTCTCACTAATGTCATTACTCGAATTTTTAATTACGGTTTGTGAAGTTCCAGCAGCTTGCATTCAGGAACGATGCCATGCACAACTAATTTTCTTAGCTATAAACCTTGCAAAGCCCGAGACCTTTCCAACGAATGCAAAATTGTCGAAATCGGTTCGTGCGTTCTGGAGTTATTCCGTCAGGAAGGAAAACCCGACTTATTTTTATATATATAGAAGATTGAGACAAAAAATTTGTTTTCAACTGAAAATAGTCCATTTCGAGCACTGTGGTGGAAATGGCAAAGAGAAAGCTCTCACACTGGTTTTCCCTGAATCGAAATGGAGTTTAACTTCACGCACCTACTCAGTACTATGCATTTTAACAATAAATTTGGAACAATTTTATGAATAATTAGTCGAAATGAAACCAAAGGATAACTTACTCGATTTAATAACAAATGATTGTATTTTCAACTAACATTCGACCGAAAGCTCGTCAATAAGTTCTATTCCCGTATATTTTTCTAGTTACATCATATATCGATAAATATAATTTCGCGTATGACGATTGTGTAACTTACGTGATTGATGTTGCATAGCGAACAAATACGAATTATCTATATCTAGAGAAGCATTGTGCTGACAGATGAATGATGGACGATATATCGAAATTCGCACATATTGCAAGTTTCCATCGATATCAGCAAACACGTGAACAAAGTGAGAAGAAACAATTTTGAAAAATGACAATGTGGTAGATTGATTTTAACAATGGTTCTATATGAAGTTCAAACACCAATGGTAAAAAATTGGTCAGGATAAGATTTTCAACTCATAAAAATTGTTAAAGTATTATTGGTTATATTTGCAAGCATATTTTTTTCTTGTATTTGTTTGCTTAATTTTTTTTAATTGCTCATTTTTAAAGTTAAGTAAGTGTTACAAATGGTTTTCCTAGTGGATCTCTTAAAATTACATTAACAAGAAAATTATCAATTATGTTGTAAATTTTTTCTTTATTTCACCTGAACTGTTAAAATAACATATATATATATATATATATATATATATATATATTACCCCAAACAAATAGAATCATATACTAATTATTGTGATCGAACAAAATAATTAAGAATTAATAAAATCATAAACTCATGTTAATTTTGTTTACTTTATATGATTGAAAATTGTCACGAGCATATTAGAAATTAGTTATTTGCAATGCATGCAATATAATTGATATTAAATTACAGCAAATTATAGATAAATTGACAAAATAATGTTTTTGCACTGAATAGTTATTTCCAATTTCGAGTATTTTATTATTCGGGATTGATCCAAATTCGAGTAATGAAAATTGTATACAATTATTTGTAATCTTTTTTAATATGTGTGTCAAAAAACAACAAGCATTAACAGTTGAATAATGAACTGTGCAATACAATTGCTTTTGTTGGAATAAAACATATGATATTTTAAATTATTATCGTTTAGGACATATTGTATTAAAATTTTGATCAGCAAAAAATTTACGGTTATTGCATGATAATAAAAATATTATATTATGCCAGTTGAGATCAACAACAATATTTCTATGCTTCTCTCTCTGAAGAAAAAATTCTTTAGATTTTTATTATAAATAAGCAAGGCAATAAGGGCCAGATATGATGTGTATTATTATTGATTTTATTGAATAAATAAAGATTTTAGGCAGAATTTCAAATTTAAGTCTCTAATTAAACCATGGAACGCCTAAAGGATCATTTATATTTTAGAAATGCAATATTCTTTTTTCCTAGTCGCGTTATTAAATTCTGTTTCTCATTAAAATTATTTTTTTATGTTAGTAATCCCTTGCTTTAAGATAAAGTGGGAAAAACAAAGTTAACTGAGCTGGAACTCATGATACGACGTAAAATCGACTAAAATTTCTTTTTAAAACGGTAAACAAATAGTAACATGAGAAGCTTAATCTGGGAATAGACTTTCAAATAAAGTTTTTAGTGATTAATTGCAAATTTAATAAGTCTAATCTCTAATAGCTTTATTATGATTGCTCAAGTCGTCAATAGTCAATTTTATTTAACAGTACTAAACCCATCATAAAAATACTATAAAATTATAGAAACTTTGTAAATTTCATTACAGTTTAAGATATTATTAATCTTGACACTCAACTAAGTAAGATCAGTAACACCTCAATACTGAACTATGTAACATCTAAATAACTATAATAACCACTTAAGCAACATATCAATCATCTATCAAATTCTAGCGTCGTATCATTTTATCTTAATAAACAACATTTTAACCCCTTCCTCTTGCTAATTCAGGAATATGTATGAAATTTGCCGCGGCATCCGAGTCGGAAGAGTTAAATTATATATTATATTTTAATTAGTCTGATATAATCAATAATTATATCTAGTTTATCAGCGCATTATCTGCAAAATGTTTACTATTTTAACAGAGTTAGGAAGCATATCGATGGCAGTTCTTTATAGATCATGTTGAGAACTAATCGGTTAATAACAACCCAATTGATTTTTTCTCAAGTTCCTTTGCCAAGCAAATTGGTTTTATAAGTATTCTAATTAAACCGTGGAGCATTTATATTTTACAAAGGCAATATTCTTCTTATCCTCGTCGCGTTATTAAATTAGAGTCCGCAGCAATCCACTCATGGTGCAGATGTATATGGCACTCGAGCCAATCACCGCGATTGGCCACATGTTACATTCTCTGCGATGTTTCGCCGATCATTCGCTCGAGTATTGCCTAAGCTGATCGGAACGAGAAAAATTCCTTTAACAGATTCGTTTATGAAAATGGTTATAGTACGCAATTTGCCAAAAGGCCTTCATAGAAGGTTCTCGGGTATAACGCGGAGTTACAATGATCGGCATGTGTGTTCAGCCGATAGTAAGGTTGTCCTATTTTTTTATTAAAATTGTTCATAGAAAAATATTTGAAAATTTTAGAAGAAAACGAAATGAGTAGACATAAACCAATCAACTTTCTACTAACTCCAAATTTCAACTGCAAAATTTCTTTAGAATCCTGAAGTTGTTCATGTCAAACATTATGTAAATCTGACAAGTATTTTTTTTTAATACCAGTCAGAACATTTGCTATATTCCTTGAGCTATTTTTATTGGCATTAATACAATTTAATTATAGATAGTAGGTATCCCAGTGCGTATGTACAATGTGATGAATTTTACTAGATCAAATTATTATTAATTATTTAATTATAATATAAAATTATTTAAATGAACCTACTTTTCCTAATAATAATGGCTGATTTTAAAAAATATTGTACATTATTAATTTACTTTAAAACTAACATCACAGATCTTCAATGATAACCATGTTCTGTTCTTTTTTATTAAAATAGTTTAAGGAGAATTGCGTAACAAGAATTTGAAAACAAAAGTTTGGAATGTCCTTGATGTTATTGCGCATTACAGTTCTTCTACAGAGTCAGATTTATAATAAAATTAGTTTTACACTACTGTAGTTTAATAACGCATAGTAGTCCAGCATTTTATATACAATTTTTCAAAAAAAAAACCTTCACAAATTTTTGAGATATTCACATTTGTGAACAATAACTCAACTAATTTCTCAAGTGAGATTCATTATTCATTTAGTATAATAAAGCAATCTTAACGAGGTTTGTGAAAATAATGTTAAATTGCAATTTTTGAGGTAAAACTATGTATAACTAATTATATAAGGTGATGAATAATATAAATATAGACAGATAATTTTAACCTTATTTATCTTCATTTCATAAAGAATAACTGATAATCTTGAATTTATTTAATTTTGTTCTTGGTGATATCAAGCTATAAATTCTTCAAAAGCAGATTCATTGCAGATTCATATCGTCATTGATTTAATAAGCGGCCTAGCATGAAAAAGAAATTCTCCATTCGCATATTTAGAGAAAAGATCGAAGTAGGTTACAATAAACCCTTTACACATTCTATCATTGGCCTCTCTTTATGCATAGTTTCCAAATCGACTCGAATTTACTACCTTCATTCCTTTTTCGAAGGCGAATGCCCTATGGAATCCTATCAAATGATTTGCATACCCTCCAGAACGTCTTACTGCTATGGGCCCAATCAATGCATACTATGGGCCCAATTTGGTTGGAGCAACTGATAAAATAGGTCTCAGCACAATGAGATATAGTAGAAATGCTTAGGTAATCGATATTCGATCCTATTGGTACCGATTTTATTAATAGAAAAACATAGTTGATAAATCAGAAGCGGGTATCAAACTTAGGGCTTTGATTCAAATCCCGTAGCTCTAACCGCTAACCGGAAAGCAAACTCCATCTAATTGTTAGAAGTGATTTAGATAATGTTTTACTCAAACTTAATTTGCAATCTGCGTTTATGTAATATCCAATAAATCAAGTGTATATATGTGAGTATAGTATTTGTATAGGAATGCGGATGTTTCTCTATATTCAGAAATAATTGCCAAAACACATCTAAATTAAATAAAAAATACATTTTAATCTCTCCGTACTATATCGATATTTCATTAAATCAATATGTATTTTAGTGTACCAATCAGTTATATGGATTGAGCTGAAAATGATAAAAATGTATAAACCATTAATCCTCATCTTTTATTCAAAACATACAACGTTATACAAACACAAGCACATTTTGTATCTACATTTTTCGTATATTTCTGCAGTGAATTGATTTACGCTTTATAAAAAATTCATGAATTTTTCAAATACGCAAGATTTAATATTTTACAATGATTATTAAGTTTAAACTGTATGAAGAACGTATGAAATTACTGTCAATGTTCTGCTATTTTCAAAGCATTGAAAACTTCGCTTTATTTTTAGAAAATCTCATTCATAGAATATTGAATGATTACTTTTCAAACTGCTTGTAAACATCAAAAGTTCTGAGTTTGGCTACGAGATTTGAAAGTTTCCGACAAGGCAGTTGAATTGCGAATACCTCAGCGATGTTCGAATCTGCAAGAATCAATATGAATGGATTCTCAATACATAGTGTTTTCTTTTAATTAAAAAGCAACCGTTGAGCGAATTTCTGTGATATTTTCTATTCAATAAATGAATTAATTGAAACGAAATAACTGTATATTGATAGTATCAAATATATTATTTGCATAAATGGTCACATTAAAATAATAACATGTATTCGCCGAGGTTTCTAAATCCAGACAACAATTGCATTCATTGGTTTGGAATTAATATTTGCGGATTTTACTAGAAATACCGCAGACAAAATCGAAACATGTTTTAAATATATTTAAACGCATACAGATTATATATATATATATATATATATATTTATATATATATATATATATATATATATATATATATATATAATTCTCGTGTCATGACATTAATGGCCATACTCTTCCAACACCGATCCGCCTTGATCGATTTTTATGAAATTATACAATCACATTCAGTATGACAGAAAATTGGATGATACCGAATCTTATCTTCATATGCCAGAGTGATTGGTCATCCTTATTATTTTCTTCGTATATAAAAGACACATACTGCCCTAAATTTTCACTTACTATTTTTCCGCTTTTAGACATTGAATGTTATGCACTAAATATTAGTGTAATAGTATTTGACCTCATGTAATAGCCTAAAATTTACTTCGAAAAACAATTTAGTTTTATCAAGGGTTGTCCATCCATTCCACAAATACGACTCCAAATTATCACTTTCAACCACCTACAACAAATCCCTATTTCATATTATTTATTTTTGCAGTCTAATCATTTTCATCTAGTTCGATATCATATAAATTAGCCTCTTTTTCCAATTCGATCGAGATTTTGAAACAAATCGTTGATATTGGCGAAGGTTACCATCGATAAAAACCATCAAATTATCGATAGATTCTTGCATAATCCCAAATTCACAGGATTATCCTATTGAACAAGTAGTTATCGATGTGCACATTTTGTACATAGTTCATGAATGGCTTCCAAAAAGAGATATTTTTGCAAAAAAAATTAGAGATTTATTATTAAAATTGGAAAATGAAACATTTTTTGTGAGAAAACTAAGTACCTTGCAAATAATTCATGTACATTTTTCTACAAAGTTTTTGATATCCCAATCATTATGCAGTTCTTTTATGCAGAAAAAACTGAGAAATGTTTATAAGAAACAGTATTGCATGAGAATTTGTCATAAATTATATTGAAGTGCCAAATAAAACAAATTGACTGAGTGTTTTTACGCCAAGTAACAATATCACTTATCCAACTTCGCCAAAAACTATTCAGGTTTACCACTGATTTAGTACTATCTGAAAGCCGTGTGTGATATTCCTTATCTCAAGAAAAGAGTTCCAATAATTGAATTTTCTAGTATTTATACAGTTCGCCGACATGAGAGTGTCTGTGGCAATCACTGACAGAAGCTGTCTCGGCCAAACGTTTCCGACTGCGACTAACTGCAAGCGCATCGCTTTATGCAGTGATATATGGGAACTAAAAACGCTTCTCTTCGAAAACTGAAATTACAAACCACTAGTATGTATTTGTCCTTGTACCAGTGCAATATGTTAATACACAACTCACTACTGAATAAAAATTTAGATCTCGGACAGAATAGAAATAATACCTATTACAATTATGTCAACTCCAAGCAAAAATTTTTAGAAAACGCTAAAATTGATAAGTGTCTTGCAGACGTAAGTGCAGAAGTTTTTAAATATATATTTTTTTAAATATAAATATATAGCATTTGACTACGAATATTGTTCTCTTACATAATTCGAATACTCTAGCGAAATACGAATTCCAGCGCACCTGGGAGAGAGCTTCTATAATACAACGTACCGCATGTGAATGTGATAAATAGCTTGAAAATTGATATTGGACCGTAAGTACAAAAGGATGATATGGTATCTATAGTGAAAGGGCTGAGAACATTCAGGACAATGTCCTTTGAGAATTCCGGATAATATAGGCGCAATTTATTTATCAACATCTAAATACAGAGAAGATCCGCATCTGAGATTATTGGACCTTTTACCTTATATCTAAGTCTTATATACGCTCAGATGTTTACAAAAATATCAGATATTTCATTTATTCATAAGCATTCCTAATCAGCATAAATAAATATCATTTCAGATACTTTCGAGGTGCAAATGATGTTCATTATTAGCATTCATAAGTAAAAGTTTTAGTTCAACTTCCAAAACTTTTAAGTTTTATATAACAATAATAGCTTATTACAAAATATGACATATATCAGCGTGGTATAGTCTTTGATGAAGGTTACTTTATTCTTCAGATAATAATACTTGCATAAATATAATTTACGTTATTATATTCAAATTAAATAATTCAAACAAATTAAAAAGAAGCATGAGAAATTATGAATTTACCGTTTTGTATTTATGAAAATATATTATTCTAATATTTGCATAGAACTTTTAACTAACAATGAGTAGAATGGAAAGTAACAATAAGACTAATACAATAATAAAAACTCTATATACATAGTGAAATCAATATGAGTTTTCTCATCTTGAAAGCAAAAATAAAAAAAAAAAAAAAAATATAAATGTTTATAATTTTTATAGGCAAATTGGTTCAGTTCTGTTCCGATTTACAATAATCAAAAACAGTGATCGTTTTATCAGAAATAAAGAACTTTAGCTCTAGTAAATAATTATAAAAATATCATTAACGAATTATCATTTTAATCACTTTTTCAGCTCAAATAATATGAATTATATAAATTATATAAGTATATAAATTTACAACTAACAATTATATATTTCAATAAATTGTATGAAATTCCTATTTATCATAATATTTGATTTTCAATTACGTTGATTACATGTGCAAACTCACAAAGTGTGATAGAAATTGCGCTTCTGCACTCCCTTAAGAACTTTAAAGTTTATAATAAAGCACTCGAAAGCACGTTCCTTCTGATGAAATGTTTCATACAAATAAAATCACTGCTATTAAATACAATAAAATAAATTACAATTCAGAAGTTGCATCTATTTAATTGATCTCAACTTCAATTTAATTGCTAAAATAAATACAAGTATATGGAAACAAAAACGCGTGTGATTATAAAGAATAATTAAAAGTTAAAATAAAAGAGTTCTTAGAACCTTTAATTGACAACCGACTGTTAATTCTGTAGGAGTATGCTTTGAATTTTTTCATAAAAATATGGGATGATAATATAAGTCTAAATTGTGTTTACGTAATTTGTACCAAAAATAACCCTTATTGGAGGCAGAATAATTTAACAGTATCACGAAAAATATTCACCCAAGACATTTTTATGTATTCTATTATAAAAAGTATACAAAAGTTTTTCAAGCTCCGATCCTAATGAGACTGTCGTAACCGTTTCTTCACCTTATCTTGTTGAGCGTCCAATTAGATGTCTTTTTTATTTTTAATGAGCAGATTAATTTAAAATATTTAGAACAGAGTTGGTTCCCAAATACGGATTTTTATATTACGCAGAAAGTTTATTATTTACCTATTGAATATCCGAATAAAACAGTAATGAAAACAATTGTATAGAAATTGTATAAAATTATAATCATTTTAGTTGATATTCTTACTGCGTTGATCAAACATAAAATACAAAAAAATAGTGTATAAGGTGCAAGATAAATTAGCGAAAACTTTTGCTTCAAATTTCGGATTGTAGTTCGAATATTAGAAATAGAACTACGTTCCAATTTCAGGACATCTGTCAAGAACATGTTCTTAGTTGAGAAATGAACAACAATATTACAAATAATAGTATATAATATTGAATAAACTATAAAATATGACACATAATTCACTATTCTTGCACGATTTACTAAATATTTTAAATTTTATAAACGTTTCGAGACTCAGTTTATCTCATCATCTGTATAATAATTTTAAATTCAATTACTAAAATATAGACCAGAAAGTCCGTGTTCTCTGATGTACGATTGATGGGTCTTACTTAAAATGAAAATACTTCATGAATAGTTTAAAAAAGGAGTGGTATGTGTTCATATTTTGTAGTTAATATATTATAGTATCTACTCATAATATTTTTGATAATATATATATATATATATATATATATATATGTGTGTGTGTGTGTGTGTGTGTTCGTATATACGCAATTCTATGAATTTTAATCATTGAACGCTATTCTTTAATAAATACCACAATTATTTTTATAAGTGTTTATCAAACTCCACTCTCTCCTTCGATTTATATTTTGCGCACACAAAATATTTTCATTACAAACCACATCCCCTCAGCTGCACAATCACTTCAACACTTCATACGCGAGTAACGGTGTTTCTCAAAGAAAAACCACCGAGAGTACAATAGAGACACTTAGAGCATATTTAAACTTTTCACTCAACACAGAATCCTTCGAAGCATGTTTTTTTTTCTTTCACATCACTTTTGACAAATCATCGGTTGATCTTTCTCTGCGGTTCTCATTTGGGGCATGTGCCACTTTTCCGGGCTCGCACTCGCCACGCACGAACGAGCTTCTCGCAAAAACGCGACCGCTCAATTTGAAAGCAGATGTTGTACGCGATATATAAATTTTGCGACGCGACGCTAAAAAGTTTTGCAGCAGACCATCTGCGACATTTTTGCAACGGTAGTAATTAATGATTTCACAACGGACAAATTAATTACTTCCAAATTAATATCCGGAAACTGCATAGAATTCATGCAGTGCAATCACAAAATAGCCACTAGATTTCGAAACGAACGAATTCTGTTTGACTTTGCGAAATAGTTTCTCTTGGTTTACGTACAATTTTAATTGCCAGAGTTATGAATTTTCACACTTGCAGTATTAAGCAATACAAACTCATATATTTTTGCAGCCAGTGTGCAATCGAGTTGAGTACACTTATTGCACTGCACTTGGGGTGTTCAAACATTGCACAGAAAATAAATAGAAATAAGTAAAAACACTGTATCAATCTGAAATGGTATTGCGACTTATCAAATACTTAGTCAAATGTGTGCATCACGTCATAGTAATAATAAATAATTATTTTTGCATAACTGTTATTATTTTATTATATTTTAACTCGGTTTAGTTTTATAATTATAATTTTTATTATTATAATTTTGTTAATAAGACATTAAAGTCTTGATTGGTAAAACTAAATTATAACAAAAAAACTGTATCAATCTTATTTTTACATTTTAGTAAATAGTAAATTTAATCATTATAAAGAGTGTTGACATTTATACAATGTTACTATAGCATATTAACACTTTGGGGACGGCTGTCCACCTGAATGGACAAACATATTCTGTGAGGCCCAGGCTATTTTATAAACAATGACTCAGTTTACATCGAAAAGTTGAATAAATTACATATAGCAGTGATAACCAGCATTGTATTTTGAAAATATTTTTAAATTATTTTAGTAGTATTTTTAGCCTTTTTCTTTGCTATATGGTCTTTTTTAATATTTAAAATGACCGAGCGCTTTTAAATATGGCAAAACGACTGGTAAATTTTGTGAATTAAGCAGTAGTGAAGATGAGTTTCAAATAGACATTCATACAGACAAATTTTACGAAATTACTATGCGCACCGATGATAGTGATGAATGTGATGATGATATTATCCAACCAACAAAAAGAAGAAGTTCGACAAAATAAATGAATAGCGGGAAGACATTAGCGAATGTGCTGATTCTCATTCAATAATCGAGTTTGACATACATCAGCAAACACCCCGACTACAAATACCAAACAATATAAGACATCCAATAGATTATTTTACGTTATATCTTACAAATGAATTATTAGACAATATAATAGAAAAAACAAATCGTTTTGGCAGCACAAAAATGAACAAATATACTGACTAATTAGTGGCATATTCTAAATGCTACAGAAAGAAAAAGGGATTGTATTGTCTGTTCTGAGAGAAAAGCACCAGGAAGAAGACGGCGAACAAAATTTTATTGTAGAACATGTAAAAATCAACCAGCTATGCATTTTGGAAATTATTTTGAACGTCACCATTCTTTATAAAATGATCAAAAATAAATTAATATTAAAAATGTATGTTCTTCAATGACCACAAATTTTTATCAAACAAATTGCATAACATACACAATAAATCAAGTTTACAGCCGGTAAAGTAGATTGTTTTGAAATTGGTGCCGTCCCGAAAGTGTTAACAAAAAGAATACCAATAGAAAAAACGTACGAATATCTTTTGAATTCGTGCACAAATTTCACATAATAATTTTGTCTTCAAATTTAAAAGAATTTATTATATTTTGACTATGAATTATAAATTACAAATTAAATATACTAAAACCAAAAACAAAAGTGCAAACTTAATAAAGTCCCGAACTAAAGTTTTAATTATTTATTACAACCTTCTCTTAAAGTTTATTTAACCACGATTTACTTCACAAATATCAAACTTTAAATTTGAGACCGAATTACGTTGGCGGCGAATGTATTAGCCACCAACCCGCCTTTATTTAACCCCGCTTCGCGCAACCGGCACTCGCGCCGCACCAGACACGACTGCTACGGGTGGCTGCGACCGTAGCTCGGTACGCCTACGGGCGCCCGCGCGCCTTCGCACATAGAGACCATCGGAGAGGTTCGCCCTTGTTCCGCTATTCTGTCATAATCTAGCTACGACCTGACGCGAGCTCGTTGCAGCCAGGATATCGGAACATGTTTGTGTCATAAGCCTTGCATACGATGACAGTTTGCGAGCGGTATACATTTTATAAGCACCTTATTAGCTAACAATGTAACACAGATGCGAAATAGCTTCGTGTTTACCTTTAAGTTTTATATCGTGCTGAAGGAGAAAAAAAATATTTTGGACAAATATTGAATTTGAAGTTGCAATTATTTGCCTGATTGTGGTTGTAGTCAGGGCCGGATTTAGAAATTTGGCGCCCTGGGGCACTGACAAAATGCCGCCCCATCCCTGAAATGTTACTTAAATTGTTTTTATATATTATTCCTGTACCAAAAATTAAAATTAAAAAAAAATTACAATTTTTGAAAACTAAAAAATAATCAATTTTTGAAAATTTTGAGTTTTTTTTATATTTTGAAATATTTTTGAAATTTTTCGCAGAGCGATTGCTTTGAAAAAGTTCATAATTTTCAAAAAATTTCAATATACATATAAAAAAAAAAGTTTTTTAAAGAGCATTTTTTCATATTTCTGAAAGTTTTAATGCTCTTTATAAAATGTAATTTTCATTAAGAGAAGTTCCAGTAATTTTCAGTGATTAATCGTCACTAGTTTAATTTTTTTTTCGGCGCTATAGGCTTGAAAGTGCACAAATTTGTCGTCCTAAGAGGGCTCGAGATTTGAAGAACATATTTTTCTTAAACTTTCAGCTCGTTTACGAAACTTTATATTAGCCAAATTGCCAAATTTGATAATAACTTGTTAACCAATTTGGTAATTTATGTTCGGAGAGGGAGTCAAAGAAAAATAATAAATTTTAATAATCGTTTATTTGAATCCAATTTTTGCATTGCATTCGTAGTATGTTTTATATAAATTAACAAAAGTTAACTATATTTCTTGAAAAATAAAATTTTATTAAAAAAATTAGTTGATTACATTGTATAACATTTTTTCCCCACTATCCAAATTTTGCCGCCTCCGAAAGTCTGCCGCTCTGGGCAGTAGCCCCGACTGCCCCTACTGTAAATGCAGCACTGATCATCGATGAAAAAGTATGACATATAATCGAATAATAAAGTTCTTACTAATAGTCCGCAATTATTATAAAAAAAAGATTTAGGGTCTAGTAAATCTACTACAATGAGTGTAGTAAAGCTACTACAATAAGTGTAGTAATTTTACACAATGAGTGTAGTAATTTTAATACAATGGGTCTATCAAATCTACTACAATGAGTGTGGTAAATGTATTTCAATTGGTCGAGTAAATCTACTACAATGGTGTAGTAATTCTACTACAATGCTGTAGTAAATCTACTACAATGAGTATAGTAAATCTACTACAATGAGTGTGGTAAATGTATTTCAATTGGTTGAATTTACTACAATGGTGTAGTAAATCTACTACAATGGTGTAGTAAATCTACTACAATGAGTATAGTAAATCTACTACAATGAGTATAGTAAATCTACTACAATGAGTATAGTAAATCTACTACAATGAGTGTGGTAAATGTATTTCAATTGGTGGAGTAAATCTACTACAATGGTGTAGTAAATCTACTACAATGGTGTAGTAAATCTACAACAATGAGTATAGTAAATCTACTACAATGAGTATAGTAAATCTACTACAATGAGTATAGTAAATCTACTACAATGAGTATAGTAAATCTACTACAATGAGTGTGGTAAATGTATTTCAATTAGAGACTACAATGAGTATAGTAAATCTACTACAATGAGTGTGGTAAATGTATTTCAATTGGTCGAGTAAATCTACTACAATGGTGTAGTAATTCTACTACAATGCTGTAGTAAATCTACTACAATGGTGTAGTAAATCTACTACAATGAGTATAGTAAATCTACTACAATGGTGTAGTAAATCTACTACAATGAGTATAGTAAATCTACTACAATGAGTATAGTAAATCTACTACAATGAGTGTGGTAAATGTATTTCAATTGGTCGAGTAAATCTACTACAATGGTGTAGTAAATCTACTACAATGAGTGTGGTAAATGTATTTCAATTGGTCGAGTAAATCTACTACAATGGTGTAGTAATTCTACTACAATGCTGTAGTAAATCTACTACAATGGTGTAGTAAATCTACTACAATGGTGTAGTAAATCTACTACAATGGTGTAGTAAATCTACTACAATGAGTATAGTAAATCTACTACAATGAGTATAGTAAATCTACTACAATGAGTGTGGTAAATGTATTTCAATTGGTCGAGTAAATCTACTACAATGGTGTAGTAAATCTACTACAATGAGTGTGGTAAATGTATTTCAATTGGTCGAGTAAATCTACTACAATGGTGTAGTAAATCTACTACAATGGTGTAGTAAATCTACTACAATGAGTATAGTAAATCTACTACAATGAGTATAGTAAATCTACTACAATGAGTGTGGTAAATGTATTTTAATTGGTCGAGTAAATCTACTACAATGGTGTAGTAAATCTACTACAATGGTGTAGTAAATCTACTACAATGAGTATAGTAAATCTACTACAATGAGTATAGTAAATCTACTACAATGAGTATAGTAAATCTACTACAATGGTGTAGTAAATCTACTACAATGGTGTAGTAAATCTACTACAATGGTGTAGTAAATCTACTACAATGAGTATAGTAAATCTACTACAATGAGTATAGTAAATCTACTACAATGAGTATAGTAAATCTACTACAATGGTGTAGTAAATCTACTACAATGGTGTAGTAAATCTACTACAATGAGTATAGTAAATCTACTACAATGGTGTAGTAATTCTACTACAATGCTGTAGTAAATCTACTACAATGCTGTAGTAAATCTACTACAATGCTGTAGTAAATCTACTACAATGCTGTAGTAAATCTACTACAATGAGTATAGTAAATCTACTACAATGAGTATAGTAAATCTACTACAATGAGTGTGGTAAATGTATTTCAATTGGTCGAGTAAATCTACTACAATGTTGTAGTAAATCTACTACAATGGTGTAGTAAATCTACTACAATGAGTATAGTAAATCGACTACAATGGTGTAGTAATTCTACTACAATGCTGTAGTAAATCTACTACAATGAGTATAGTAAATCTACTACAATGAGTGTGGTAAATGTATTTCAATTGGTCGAGTAAATCTACTATACTACTACAATGAGTATAGTAAATCTACTACAATGAGTGTGGTAAATGTATTTTAATTGGTCGAGTAAATCTACTACAATGGTGTAGTAAATCTACTACAATGGTGTAGTAAATCTACTACAATGAGTATAGTAAATCTACTACAATGAGTGTGGTAAATGTATTTCAATTGGTCGAGTAAATCTACTACAATGGTGTAGTAAATCTACTACAATGAGTGTGGTAAATGTATTTCAATTGGTCGAGTAAATCTACTACAATGGTGTAGTAATTCTACTACAATGCTGTAGTAAATCTACTACAATGCTGTAGTAAATCTACTACAATGAGTGTGGTAAATGTATTCCAATTGGTCGAGTAAATCTACTACAATGGTGTAGTAAATCTACTACAATGAGTATAGTTAATCTACTACAATGAGTATAGTAAATCTACAACAATGAGTGTGGTAAATGTATTTCAATTGGTCGAGTAAATCTACTACAATGGTGTAGTAATTCTACTACAATGCTGTAGTAAATCTACTACAATGAGTATAGTAAATCTACTACAATGAGCATAGTAAATCTACTACAATGAGTATAGTAAATCTACTACAATGAGTGTGGTAAATGTATTTCAATTGGTCGAGTAAATCTACTACAATTAAGGTGACCATACCTCCCGGATTGGTCGGTACAGTCCCGGATTTCCACCTTGTGTCTCCGGTTATTTCAATAGCATGATTTGTACCGGATTTAGATCTTTTGCCCCGGTTTTTTCAAAAATTGACAGATGAATTAACAAGTAACATTAAAAAGTATGAAAACAAACGAACAAGTGCTAATTTTTTCATGTGAGAAACAATGATTTTCTAAATAATCTATTTGAAATTTATCCCGCAAACACTAAGCGATTGGCCTTGCGACTTGTTATTGCGAACTGGAAATTGCAATCGTTTGAAATCAAACAGAAGACCAGTCAGAATCATTGGTATGTCACCAAATCGCCAGCAATTTTTAATTGAATGGTGAAATTCAGGGCGTGTACATCATTATTCTTTGCGGCAAGAATTGCTCGTTGACTTAACCAAGCATAATTCTGATAATTCTCACTTATGTCATTACTCGAATTTTTAATTACGGTGCGTGAAGTTCCAGCAGCTTGCATTAAGGCACGATGCCACGCACAACTAATTTTCTTAGCTATAAACCTTGCGGAGCCCGAGACCTTTCCAACGAATGCAAAATTGTCGAAATCGGTTCGTGCGTTCTGGAGTTATTTCGTCAGGAAGGAAAACCCGACTTATTTTTATATATATAGAAGATATATCAACAATTTTAGAACAAAATGTAATGTAATTCATCGAGAATATCATTTTTTATACACTATATGCAAATTGGACCTAAAGTCGTTAACTTTAATTGTTCCAAGTTCAGTGCGAAAATGATCAAGGGTCGCTGTATACTATAATCTTTCAAAAAGAAAATTCCTAACAAAAAGTAAGAAGATTTATAATTCACGTTGTATAGTAAATATATAGTTATATAATCTTAAAAAAAATAAGGTTTATCAAATTTATATAATAATGTGCACACAAAATGAAAAACAAGGAAACAATAATCATGAAATGCATAGTAGTGAAGCTAGAAGACATGTCTTAATTAGTTTCGATTTCTATAAATTGTATGTTGAAAATAAAATTTTGTGCCATTCTTGAAATTATATGTATATAAAACAAACAAAGAGCTAAAAAACTAATAAGACATGAAGTGAGAAAGTAGTAAAATCAGAAGTCATTTCTTAATTAGTTTCCATTTTGACTATTAAACTGCGTGTATGTAAAATGTGTGGTATGATGAAATAAATTTTTATGCCGTTCTAGAAATTATGTGTATATAAAATCAACAAAGAGCTAAAAAACTTATAATGCATGAAGTGAAAAGTAGTAAAATCAGAAGTCATTTCTTAATTAGTTTCCATTCCCACTACTAAAATGCGTGGTGCCCATTCCTTTCATGTGGATGATCAAAGCCGACAACTGTCGTCGTATCATGTGCATACAGAACAAAGGATGCATTATGCGGTTTTGTAGATTCTGTGTCAGTGTGTCTAAACAGGAATATTATATCTTTCAGTATTATAAATGCGGGTTGACAAGTAAAAGAGCATCAACTAACTGCGCGTATGCACCACCCTAGGTATAAAGAATATAATAGCGTTTCTTGTAGATCAAGCTTGCATCAGAACGTGAAATTCCGTTATGGTAAAACAGGTCCAAGGAATAAAGAGAATTTTGAAAAATATTAAAATATTATGTTGTGAAATTTTTATTACATGTTACTGCTAATTTTTAAATTAGTTAAACAAGTTTAGAATATTTTGAAAAAAATCTGGCCATTCAGTTTTCAGTTTTCAGTAAGTGTAGAAGTAAAAATTTTGAAACATCAAGATATTGATTCAAAAATTATATAATAGTCTACGATGAATTAACGTGATTTGAATCTTATAGCATTCTGATTACTAACTAATCAGAAGCTCATAATAATTTCACAAATTCCGCCTACGTACATTATTCCCCAGTATATCTACTCAATATCAAAAATGAATTTATTGCAAGTGGTATGAAATGTTGCAAGTAATTAATTATGTACAAAGACTATGTAATATACATTATAATATTTCTGTATATTACTGAGTAGGCATTTGTGCAAAACCCTCAGAGAATGAGGTCGGTATGCACCATGCCACAGTTCCTCCTTTTGTATTTACAAATTCTAAATTATTTATCATGAAACAAAATATTTCGTTTTCGGGCTATGTACGAATATTCAGAATGCAAAATTTAATGAAGCCAGAGAGATTTCATTTCTCTTTGTAAAATTAATTTTGGTACTTATTGTTTTAATTAAAAACATATTTGCATGTCATAATAAATTAGTTTGTATAATTGAAATAACAATTTTAAATGAAATATGTGAAACAAAATGCTTTGATATTTAAAAACCAAACACGTGTGCCTCTTTGAAAAAATATTAAAACGAAATTTTACTTGATGACAAATTAAATGTAACTCGGTTTTATTTTGTTAAAGTTATAAATCAATGTTGGCGGATACGCTGGATTCAAATTGAAATGACCGATGTCATGTCTGAAAAAATCATTTTGATAAAACGTAGATTGTCATAGACTAATTGTTTATGCCATGTGTACAATATATAGCAAGATGATACATCTGGAGTGCACTGTAAAATGTTTAAAACTGAAATTTTTATCTGAATAGTGATAGCAAAAATTCAATACTGAATACGTTGTAATGTTTATACGTTCAATCACATTGGGAAAAATATTATTTCAAAATATAATTCTTTGAAAACCGATCAACTTTAATCAATTTTAATTTAAATGGAATTCTATTCGGAAGTGTCTATTTTCTAAATTAACTAT
>NW_020537758.1:20095186-20112674 GCF_003426905.1 Ctenocephalides felis | reverse complement strand
AACTTCCTAGAAGAAAATACTTTCCAACAAATGTAAATGTTGGTAAATCAGAAAGTTTTCAAGAAAGTTTTCATTAAGAAAAGAATTCGTTCCAGAGAAAAGATTTGGAAGAAACTACGAGACGATTAAATTGGCTGAAACGAGATTTCTCTCCTACGTTATTGCAAGGACATTAATCCTTTAATAATATACGATTGTTTCAGAGTCAAGTTTTATGAGCATAAAACAAACTTTACGTGTTGAATGAGAAGTAGAATTGCACTAGATTCTAATGTATGCCTGCGCTGTGTTATTAAGCAAAGCAACTTGTTTGTACCAGAATTTGCAGATGTTAACAGAAATAGTAATTAGATAAAAGCAAACAAACGTTTTGCAACATAACCATTTTGTACATAGTCCATTATAGAGATAAGGGCTTTTCAAGAGCGACTAAAGCAAATCACAGATGTTTGTCAAAATAAAAACGAAACCATAACTCTTATAGTAATGAACTCTTATTTGTAATCGATATTCATTCAACTTATTATCATAAGTATATTATGCAAAAACATATAAAAAATGCGATAGATATTATAAATTTACAATGTTTGGGTTGACTATCAACCACATAGCCAGTCAAATTTTTATCAAAATCCCAGAAGAATAATCTTAAGGTTTGCCTTGTGGGTATAATGCATACTGGAGTTATAAATATATATTTTCATATATCGGTGGGTCAAAATACATCCAAATACTGCCAAAGCAGTTTAATGTTATATTCAAGTACTGGTTAATGTTTTTACGCAAAATTATCCAAAACGCGTCCAATCTAACTTTGAGACGTATGCACATACATTACCAGTACAGTTTCTTTACATCGTGCTAAAATTCATTCGCAAATTGAAAACTAGTAAGATCTCAAGTAACAGCTATAGCTTGAATAGTGAGTTTTAACACGTATTTCGGCTCGGCAAGAAACAGATTGCAAACGAATCCGGGCGAACAATCAGCCATGCAAAGCAGACTCATTATTCCACACAACGAAATGCAAATTAAATACAAGTATGGGGGCGATGTGCATGCAAACTCGGTACACACATCTTCGGCCAGACGGAAAACCGAGATTTTCTCAAAAGGATAAGCTATTTTCACACGAGCTTAAAATTTCAAATATTCGGTTCAGACTCCTATTAAAAACTAAAACTCAAAACTGCATTATACATATTTTTGCCTACTAAGTATATTGAAATGCTTTCCAAATTTAAAGTCTATTTATTTTTTACACCAGAAGTGTGATTTGTGAAAGTAGTAGACATTAACTATATCCTTCGTTTCGCAATATTAAAACACTGACATTTTCAATAAATAATTTACGCCTTATCGAAGAATGAACGAGGTCGAAATTCTATCATAACTCGTTTTGCAAGCGATAATGGCTTTACAGTGCATTGCTGAATCCGCGAGATAAAGTTGTGTTTTTCAAGCTGAAAGTGCTTTAGCTTTAAATGCCATTTTAAGTTTGGATATAGCATAGATAATATTTTTTTAAAAATATTGAAAGATATTTCGTATCATGCAAACACTTAAAAAATGTGTAAGAGCATTTTTTAATGAACGAATATGTCTATAAAAACACTATTAAGATTGGTTTTCATAATAAAAGTGTATATGCAGTTTTCCAAATTTATTGTGATAGTATTGAAATATAAAAAATACTATGACTAGGAGAGACTGAGTACGGTTGTGCCAGGATACAGTAGTGACTGTCGTCACAACAGCTAAATTATGCTGATTTTGAGATAGGGTCCAAAGGAAAAATATGAAGTATGTTTGTTCGAACAAGTTTCCATTATTGCAATGATTCAGCGGTCTACATTAACATGATCTGTAGACTACATGACTACTTTTAAAAACTCAGTCAGTTTTTCTGTTCGATTTTCTTAATGACTGTTATTTGTACCTATATAGATCACCTTGTTTGTTATTTTGATGTAAGTTAAGCAGTAGTAAATTAGCAGTAACTAGTTTCTGCGTAGATGATTTAGCTCATTCATAACGATTCATTTTCAAAAGTGTGCTTAGGGTACGGTTATAACGTTAGATTAAACAGATAAAAAAATAACTCAACTAAGATAAAATACGCAAGAGAGAGGAAAAGGAAAAATTCAATATAAGAAAAAATTATTTTTTTAAAAAGTGGGATATTTTATAGAAATAATGTGCAGTATTATAAAAAAACTGCCAGGTTCAAAATATAGAAAATATTAGAACGTCCAGGTTGTTACCTGAATTTGATATTACTCTATTATTTGTTTACGTAGTGATCAATCATAATTCAAATACAATTTCTTTTTCCTTCAAGCTTTCCAATCCAATATCCAATCAAAGGATCTTCGCAAACATGCAACGGATACGATTTTGTCCTTTTACGTCGTGTATATTCTATTTATTCTCATATATCATCTGCTCCGAGCAATTCGGAATCGTCTTGTATGACGATCGCTCATACAGTTCATTAAAACATATATTTCTGTAATTGCTTGTTCAGCTAATAACTTGTTTTCCTCTTATTTCTGAGAAACTAGAAAAAAAGACACACCACTTTAGCAGCGCAACGCCTACAACCCACTTATCTTTATATATATATATATATATATATATATACCAATTGCGGCAGCTCCGGTAGAAAAGTTCGAGAGGGTAAATAACTCTAAGGGTAGTTTCATACTAATACCGGGTTGAATATTTTTATGCAGCAGAATCTATGAAGACATGTGCACAAAAATTACTACAATTTTGGGGATTACCTTCTAAATAAAACGTTTTTAAATAGATTATACAAAAAATCTGTAATGCCGAAAAGTACGTTCTGAATTACCTAATCAATAAAACAACATACAGTAAGCGAGAAAATACCAAAGCCGCCTCAAGGGTCACCCAAATTTACATGCTAAAAAACTTCGCAACAATACTACCAGGCAAACATAAGAATAAATCATTACGTATTAGATTTTGTTGATCTCAAAAATCACTCACCTTGTTCAGAACATTTTGTATTTTTAATAAATACGACCTACAGAACTATGCTACTTTCAGTTCCCCACGTCGCAAAGTGACAATTTAAATCCCAGTTTTATAATTACATTTCTGATACAGCTTTTCCAATCCCATTATATAAAACTTTTAACTGAGTTTAAAATTAGCAAGAACTGCGTTTAAATTTGTATTCCCATGGGCACCTCAATAAATTCCGTACTTAGAACAGAAGTCAATTGCAAAGTTTAACAAGTTTTGCCATCCATATGGTGATATCTGTTTCGAATCCATAGAAGCGTATGATTCTCATTTAAAACTAACGAATGTATAAAAACATAATCCGCTTCCGGGTAGATAATCCGACAGTAGATGAAAATAATACCCTGGTAAAGGGATAATAATCAGTAAGAGCTTATTAAAAACATAGATATAGAATTAATTAAAGTTTCTCAACGGCGTTGCAATATCTTTTACATGTGGAACTTTCTATTTCGAATTAAGTAAGATAAATAGATTTTCTGGAAATGGCGCAGTTAATGTTGATATACAGTGTTGATTTGAAGTCATTAATCTGAAAGTTTCAGACTAACAAATCAGTATTAATAGGCCAGTAATTTATAATTTACATCCGCATGATACGTTCAGTATCACAAGATAATGCTGAATGGGCATATAAATAATTCAATAATATGTCACAGTCCCATACCAAATATACCACAATATGATAGGATATGAATTCGCTATATAACAGAATAATATTTGCAAAAAATCGACAAAAAAATGACGAAAAATAGTTAATATGTTCAATTTTTATATAGGTCAGACCATATCATAAGCAAATTTCAAACGATAATATCTAAATAATAGTGAATGATGCCCTTATGAGATGATTTCATTTCGATGACTCTCATAAAACATTTCTTATAGAAAATCCATTTCACTTCAACTAATAATATGATACAAATAATTCGCAATAATATATGAGATATATAATAACCTATTTTTAGCTTCTTAATAATACGTAAGGCATTTTTTGCTCCAGCCTTCAAATCAATAATTAATATCTACAGACTTCGGATCTTTGCGTAATAAATTATGATGGAATTATGTATAATATATTAAAGCAGTCGCATCTCATTATAATTATTTATGATCTCATTAACTTTGAAAGTATTATAACGTCTAAAATAATATTAGGAACAAAATCATTTCCGTATTTTTGGCTAAATTGAGTTTCATTCAAACCTACTTTTATGAAAATTAATGACCAAAAAAATCCAAGTGGGAAAGAAAATACTAATCCTTAAGCAGATTAATGTTAATTTATTTATAAATGTCATATTACTTTAGATTAAGTAAAAAAAATAGATAATGAAACATAACTTTATGCAGGAAATTTCATCTGTTCAATTATATGAATATAATATGTAATAAAAAATATTATATTATTGGTTCTTAATTAATATCTTTGGTTTCAATTGGTTTAAAAACAAATGAATGCAAAAGAGAAATAGGTGCATTTAGAATGCAAAAGAGAAATAGGTTTTTTTCTGTGTAATCCAACAAAATATAGAAAAAGTAATAACAAGATTTGGATGAAATAATTCACGACTTTTCCATTTATTAATGTTTTAATATTGTTAATGATATAATGATCATAGCATCAACATCAATACATCTTATAAAATTATTGCAACACTTTCAAAAAAAAAATCCAAAAATAGTAAGACAAGTTTGCGTACAAATTTTATATAAAAATGATGTTTGACATAATTAAAACAAATTAAATAATTAATAAAAATATATATTATGGAAAACTAAGCAAAAATAGAATTGAATTCATTATGGCATGGATTTCATGAATTTTTTTAAATGCTGAAGAAAATTAAGTCATTATATATTTTTTCAGCTTAATATATGTTTAATTATTATAATTTAGGAAAAAATGTGAAGATCATGATGGCAAGATAAATTTAGAACTCATTTATAACTGAAGACGTGATAGTTTGTTGTTTAGCACTGCTATAATTTAATAAATAATTTATTAGCACATTGAACAAAAATCAATTTCTGGCAAATTCTGTCTTCTGAAAGATTAGATGTCATGAGAAGTAGATTTTTTAGTTAGATCAAAATTAATAAAACACATGAAAATTGAGATCAAAAATATGTATCGAACAGAAAATAGTCCATATCGGGCACTGTGGTAGGAAATAGCAAAGGAAAACCTCTCTTACAGTTCTTCCCTGAATCGAGTTGGGGTTTACCTTCACGCACCTGCTCTAGGACAGTACTATGCATTTTAACAATAAATTTGAAACAATTTTATGAATAATTACACGAAATGAAACCAACGCATAATATACTCGATTTTATAACAAATTATTGTATTTTCAAAAAACATTCGACCGAAAGCTCGTCAATAAGTTCTATTCTCGTATATTTTTCTAGTTACATCATATATCGATAAATATAATTTCTCGTATGACAATTGTGTAACTTACGTGATTGATGTTGCATAGCGAACAAATACGAATTATCTATATCTAGAGAAGCATTGTGCTGACAGATGAATGATGGACGATATATCGAAATTCGCACATATTGCAAGTTTCCATCGATATCAGCAAACACGTGAACAAAGTGAGAAGAAACAATTTTGAAAAATGACAATGTGGTAGATTGATTTTAACAATGGTTCTATATAAAGTTCAAACACCAATGGTAAAAAATTGGTCAAAATAACATTTTCAGCTTATAAAAATTTTTAAAATATTATTGGTTATATTTGCAAGCATATTTTTTTCTTGTATTTGTTTGCTTAATTTTTTTTAATTGTTCATTTTTAAAGTTACGTAAGTGTTACGAATGGTTTTCCTAGTGGATCTCTTAAAATTACATTACCAAGAAAATTATTTATTATGTTGTAATTTTTTTCTTTATTTCACCTGCACTGTTAAAATAACACACACACACACACACACACACACACATATATATATATATATATATTATATATATATATATATCAACCCAAACAAATAGAATCATATACTAATTATTGTGATCAAACAAAATAATTAAAAATTAATAAAATCAAACTCATGTTAATTTTGTTTACTTTATATGATTGTCAATTGGCACGAGTATATTGGAAAATGGTTATTTGCAATGCATGCAATATAATTGATATTGAATTACAGTAAATTATGGACAAATTGACAAAATAATGTTTTTGCACTGAACAGTTATTTCCAATTTCGAGTATTTTATTATTCGGGATTAATCCTATGTAATGAAAATTGTATACAATTATTTGTAATCTTTTTAATATGTGTGTTAAAAAACAACAAGCATTAACAGTTGAATAATGAACTGTGCAATACAATTGCTTTTGTTGGAATAAAACATATGGTATTTTAAATTATTATAGTTTTTAATGTATTGTATTAAAATTTTCATCAAAAAATTTACGGTTATTACATAATAAAAAAAAATTACTTCATGCAAGTTGAGATTATGAACAATAATTCTAGGCTTTAGAAAAAATTTTTAGATACTTATAAATAAGCAAGACAATAAAGGCTTGATACGATGTGTATTATCATTGATTGGCTTGCTAATTAAAAATAAATAAATGAAGATTTATTTAGGCAGCATTGCAAATTTTGGTACTTTAATTAAACCATGAAACGCCTACAGTATCATTTATATTTTAGAAAGGCAATATTCTTTTTATCCTAGTCGCATTATTAAATTCTGTTCTTCGTTAAGATTAATTTTTCATGTTAGTAATCCCTTGGTTTAAGATAAAGTGGGAAAAACAAAGTTAACTCGTAAGGTAGAGAACTATAAAATTTCTTTTTAATACGGTAAGTAAATGGTAACATGAGAAGCTTCATCTGAGAATATAGACTTTCAAAAAAAGTTTTTAGTGATACATTGCGAATTTAATAAGTATATTCTCTGATAGCTTTGCTTTGTTATGATTTCTCTAGTCGTCAATTAATGTTAATTTTATTTAACATTTAATCAACAAAAGTAGGATCATTTAAATAATTTTATATTACAATTAAATAATTAAAAATAATCTGACATACATGTTACTATAATGGTGATATGACAGTCCCAATGACTGCCAAAAACAATTACAAACTCAATATGCCAAATTATTATTTTTTTTACAGTTTTATGATGTGAAATCTTACAGGTGTTATATATTTAGGATTTCATAAAAAAATACATTGACAAAAATTATAAAATCACTCGTTGCTTTGCTGCTTCATACACCAGAAACGAGAGGACTATTTGATCTAGTAAAATATCACATAGTACGCATTCACTAGGATACCTTCTATCTATAATTAAATTTTATTAATGCTGACCAAAATAACTCAAAGAATATAACGAATGTTTTGATTGGTATTGAAAAAATTAAAAAACCTTACAGACCAAATTACATAATGTTTGACAAGGACAACTTCAGGATTCTAATGGAATTTTGCAGTTTTCAATTTCAAGTTAGTAGAAAGTTGATTGGTTTATGTCTGCCTATTCCGTTTTCTTCTAAAATTTTCAAATGTTTTCTTACGAACAATTCTAATAAAAAAATAGGACAACCTCACTATCGGCTGAACACACATGCCGATCATTGTAACTCCGCGTTATACCCGAGAACCTTCTATGAAGGCCTTTTGGCAAATTGCGTACTATAACCATTTTCATAAACGAATCTGTTAAAGGAATTTTTCTCGTTCCGATCAGCTTAGGCAATACTCGAGCGAATGATCGGCGAAACATCGCAGAGAATGTAACATGTGGCCAATCGCGGTGATTGGCTCGAGTGCCATATACATCTGCACCCATGAGTGGATTGCTGCGGACTCTAATTTAATAACGCGACGAGGATAAGAAGAATATTGCCTTTGTAAAATATAAATGTTCCACGGTTTAATTAGAATACTTATAGGGGAAAGCCCCGTAACGCCGGACGGCACTAAGCACCGGACACTCTATTTAACACGTATTATTTAAGCGGGTAATTTATTCCAATTATTTAATTTTATTCTGTATGAGTGCTAACGGTTACTACATACCCACATTTTTCGTATTTGTTAGTCAAAGAATGAAAAGCTTGTGAATGCCAGCTGAGAGCATCGGTGTGGCCCAGCCAAAAGGGTGGATGAATAGTGTTTTTTTTTTTTGCAATATCACATGTCAAAGACACATGTGTAGACATTCCAGAGCGTGGAGATGGCTACATATGTGATCAATGCAGGTTATTTTGAAATGCCACTGTTTAAAATCATATTTTTTGATAGCAAAGTTTGATTGATAGTATTAATTATTTTTAGCAAAGATTGCGGTTTTGTTAATTTAGTTTGATTTATAACTTTGTTATCTAACATCAATCATAATTTAATAACAATTTTGGCGTGATATATTTATAAATAAGCTTAGGTGTCCGCCACTTGGGGACTTACCTCTAAGCCCAATTTACAATATGCGTGTTTTATCTGTGAAAGGTGAAGAAACTTAAAAAAAAAATCAATTGGGCGATGCTTTGAACCGATCTATTAAGAGCAGCCACCGAGATGCTGCCAAACTCTGCTAAAATAGTAAACCTTTTGCGGTTAGTGCGCTGAAGAATCAGATATAATAATTGACTATAGACTGATCAAATAATAATATGAAGAATCATGTTTCACTTTAGAGAAATTTGGTTAATTCATTTTAAAACTAACATCACTGATCTTCAATGATAGCCATGTCCTGTTCTTTTTTATTAAAATAGTTTCAGGAGAATTGCGTAACAAGAATTTGAAAATAAAAGTTTGGAATGTCCTTGATGCTATTGCGCATTACAGTTCTTCTACAGAGTCAGATTTATAATAAAATTAGTTTTACAATACTGTAGTTTAATAACGTAGAGTAGTCAGTCTAGTATTTAGTATACAATTTCTCAAAGAAAAACCTTCACAGATTTTTTTAGATATTCACATTTGTGAACAAGAACTCAACTAATTTCTCAAGTCAGATTCATTATTCATTTAGTATAATAAAGCTATCTATAATGAGCTTTGTGAAAATAATGTTAAATTGCAATTTTTGAGGTAAAACTATGTATATCAATTTATATAAGGTTATGATTGATATATAAATATAGACATAATTCTAACTATATTTATCTTTATTTCATATAGAATAACTGTTAATTTTGAATTTATCTTGAATTATTGTTCTTCGTGATATCAAGTTATACATTCTTTAAAAGCAGATTCATATCCTCATTGATTTAATAAACGGCCTAGCATGAAAAAGAAATTCTCCATTCGCATATTTAGAGAAAAGATTTAAGTAGGTTACAATAAACCCTTTACACATTCTATCATTGGCCTCTCTTTAGGCATAGTTTCCAAATCGACTCGAATTTACTACCTTCATTCCTTTTTCGAAGTCGAATGCCCTATGGAATCCTATCAAATGATTTGCATACCCTCCAGAACGTCTTACTGCTATGGGCCCAATCAATGCATACTATGGGCCCAATTTGGTTCGAGCAACTGATAAAATAGGTCTCAGCACAATGAGATATAGTAGAAATGCCTAGGTAATCGATATTAGATTCTATTGGTATCGATTTTATCAATAGAAGAACATAGTTGATAAATCAGAAGCGGGTATCAACCTAGGACTTTGATTCAAATCCCGTAGCTCTAACCACTAACCGGAAAGCAAACTCCATCTAATCGTTAGAAGTGATTTAGATAATGTTTTATTCAAACTTAATTTGCAATCTGCGTTTATGTAATATCCAATAAATCAAGTGTATATGCATATGTTTATATGTGAGTATAGTATAGGAATGCGGACTTTTCTCTATATCCAGAAATAATTGCCAAAACACATCTAAATTTAATAAAAAATACATTTTGATCCCTCCGTACTATATCGACATTTCATTAAATCAATATGTATTTTAGTGTACCAATCAGTTATATGGATTGAGCTGAAAATGATAAAAATGTATAAACCATTAATCCTCATCTTTTATTCAAAACATACAACGTTATACAAACACAAGCACATTTTGTTTCTACATTTTTCGTATATTTCTGCAGTGAATTGATTTACGCTTTATAAAAAATTCATGATTTTTTCAAATACGCAAGATTTAATATTAAAAACCATTTTACAATTATTATTAAGTTTAAACTGTATGAAGAACGTATGAAATTACTGTCAATGTTCTGCTATTGTCAAAGCATTGAAAACTTCGGTTTATTTTTACAAAATCTCATTCATAGAATATTGAATGATTACTTTTCAAACTGCTTGTAAACATCAAAAGTTCTGAGTTTGGCTACGAGATTTGAAAGTTTCCGACAAGGCAGTTGAATTGCGAATACCTCAGCGATGTTCGAGTCTGCAAGAATCAATATGAATGGATCCTCAATACATAGTGTTTTCTTTTAATTAAAAAGCAACCGTTGAGCGAATTTCTGTGATATTTTCTATTTAATAAATGAATTAATTGAAACGAAATAACTGTATATTGATAGTATGGAATATAATATTCGCATAAATGGTCACATTAAAATAATAACATGTATTCGCCGAGGTTTCTAAATCCAGACAACAATTGCATTCATTGGTTTGGAATTAATATTTGCGGATTTTACTAGAAATACCGGAGACAAAACCGAAACATGTTTTAAACACATTTGAATGCATACATATTATATATATATATATATATATATATATATATATCTTGATAGTTTTTTCGACGTTGAAACATATTTCAAAGTAACTAGCAGCCCATTCGTCGAAATAAAAAAGGTATAAAGTGTAAATACTTTTATTTATACGTTTCGACACAAGATGCGTGTCATCATTCAGCAACAAAGGACAAAAACACTCAACAAAAATTTATTTTAAAAAATTAAACTTAATAACATATTAGAAAAAACATTTTTTTAGAAAAAATTATGAATAACTAAAAGATTTGAAACTAATTTGACTAAAAGTTATAAAATACATAATTGTGAGACGAGAAACACGCCCATACCGAGCATCCAGACTCGACTACAGTCGACATCAGTCGAGTCTGGATGCTCGGTATGGGCGTGTTTCTCGTCTCACAATTATGTATTTTATAACTTTTAGTCAAATTAGTTTCAAATCTTTTAGTTATTCATATTTTTTTCTAAAAAAATGTTTTTTCTAATATGTTATTAAGTTTAATTTTTTAAAATAAATTTTTGTTGAGTGTTTTTGTCCTGTGTTGCTGAATGATGACACGCATCTTGTGTCGAAACGTATAAATAAAAGTATTTACACTTTATACCTTTTTTATTTCGACGAATGGGCTGCTAGTTACTTTGAAATATATATATATATATATATATATATATATATGTGTGTGTGTGTTAGTGGCCATACTCCTCCAATACCGATCCGCCTTGACCGATTTTTATAAAATCATAAAACCACGTTCAGTATAACAGAGAATTGGACGATACTTAATCTTATCTTTATATGCCTGAGTGATAGTACACGCTTAGTATTTTTTTTAATTTTTTTTTACTAATTTTTCACACATACAGCCTTAAATTTTCACCTTTATATTAGTAGTCGACTAAATATTTTGCCGCTTTTAGTCATTAAATGCACTGAACATTCATCAAATTGTATTTAACCTCCTATAAATTTACTTCAAAAAAACAATTTAGTTTTATCACGGGTTTTCCATTCTTACCACAAAATACGACTCCAAAATATCACCTTCCTACCACAAAGTCCTATTTCATATTATTCATTTTAGTAGTCTAATCATTTTCATTTGGCTCGATAACATATCAATTAGCCTATTTTTTCATTTCGATCGAGATTTTGAAACAATTCTTTGATATTGACGATAGATGGTTATCATCGATAAAACTATATGCGTTAAATTATCGATATATTCTTGCATAATCACAAATTCACAAGATTATCCTATTGTACAAGTAGTTTCCGATGTGCACATATTGTACATAGTTCATGAATGGCTTTGAAAAAGAGTAATTTTAGCAAAAAAAGATATAGAAATTAATACTCAAAATCGGAAAATATAATAATTTCTGAGAGAGAACTAAGTACCATGCAAATAATCCACAGATAAAGCTGCACATTTTTCTACAAAATTTCTGGTATCCCATTCGTTACAACAGCACCGAAGAAAGGAGATATAATCGATGTAATAAAACAATATGAGCAGATCTATCAGTTTCTTTTATGTGGGTGCAAGAAACGGAAGAAAAGTAATTATTATAATAAAGTGCAAAAAAAGACAACAAATTGACAAAAAATAATAGTGTTTTTACGCCAAGTAACAATATCACTTATTCAACTTCGCCAAAAAGTATTCAAATATACGACTGATTTAGTATTATCCGAAAGCCGTGTGTGATATTCCTTATCTCAAGAAAAGAGTTCCAATAATTGAATTTTCTAGTATTTATACAGTTCGCCGACATGAGAGTGTCTGTGGCAATCAGTGACAGAAGCTGTCTCGGCCAAACGTTTCCGACTGCGACTAACTGCAAGCGCATCGCTTTATGCAGTGATATATGGGAACTAAAAACGCTTCTCTTCGAAAACCTGAAATTACAAACCACTAGTATGCATTTGTCCCTTGTACCAGTGCAATATGTTAATACACAAGTCACTACTAAATAAAAATTTAGATCACGGAGAGAATTTATAAATAATACCTATTACAATTATGTCAATTCCAAGCAAATTTTTTTAGAAAATGCTAAAATTGATAAGTGTCTTGCAGGCGTAAGTGCAGAAGTTTTCAAATATATATTTTTTAAATATAAAATATATAGCATTTGACTACGAATATTGTTCTCTTACATAATTCGAATACTCTAGCGAAATACGAATTCCAGCGCACCTGGGAGAGAGCTTCTATAATACAACGTACCGCATGTGAATGTGATAAATAGCTTGAAAATTGATATTGGACCGTAAGTACAAAAGGATGATATGGTATCTATAGTGAAAGGGCTGAGAAACATTCAGGACAATGTCCTTTGAAAATTCCGGATAATATAGACGCAATTTATTTATCAACATCTAAATATAGAGAAGATCCGCATCCAAGTGATTATTGAATCTTTTACCTTATATTCAAGTCTTATATACGTTCAGCTATTTACAAAAATATCAGATATTTTATTTATTCATAAGCATTTCTAATAAGCAAAAAATAAATATCATATCAGATACTTTTCAAGGAGCAAATGATGTTCATTATAGTAAAAATTTTAGTTCAATTTCCAAAACATTTAAGCCTTAAATAGTAATAATAGCTTATTATTTATTACAAAATATGACATAGAATAGCGTGGTATAGTCTTTGATAAAAGTTACTAATTTTACTTTATTCTTCAAATAAATGCTTGTACTAATGTAATAACAAATGACACAGAAGCATTAGAAATTATGAATTTACCGTTTGTATTTATGAAAATGTTGCCATGTATATTATTCTAATATTTGCATGGAATTTTTAACTAACAATGAGTAGAATAAGAAGTAACGTAAGACTAATATAATAATAAAAACTCGATAAATATACATAGTGAAATCAATATGAATTTTTCTTATTTTCAAAGCAAAAATTCAAAAATATATTCAAATCTTGACAATTTTAATAGAAAAATATGTAGTTTTTTCGATTTTTAATCTGAAACAGTGATCCTTTTGACCAGAAATAAAAAACTTTTGCTCTAGTGAATAATTATAAAAAAATCATTATACACATTATCATTTTAATCACTTTTTTAGTTTAAAATAATATAAATTATTTGTATGAAAATCCTATTTATCATAATATTTGATTTTCAATTATGTTGATTACATGTGCAAACTCACAAAGTGTGATAGAAATAGTGCTTCTGCATTCCCTTAAGAACTTACATTAAAGTTTATAATAAAGCACTCAAAAGCGCGTTCCTTCAGATGAAATGTTTCATACAAATACAATCACTGCTATTAAATACAATAAAATAAATTACAATTCAAAAGTTGCATCTATTTAATTGATCTCAACTTCAATTTAACTGCTAAAATAAATACAAGTATATGGAAACAAAAACGCGTGTGATTATAAAGAATAATCAAAAGTTAAAACAAAAAAGTCCTTAGAACCTATTTTTAATTAACAACCGATTGTCAATTTTGTAGAAGTATGCTTTTGAATTTTTTCATAAAAATATGGGATGATAATATAAGTCTAAATTGTGTTTACGTAATTTGTACCAAAAATAACCCTTATTGGAGGCATAGATAATTTAACAGTATCACGAAAAATATTCACCCAAGACATTTTTATGAATTCTATTATAAAAAGTATACAAAAGTTTTTCAAGCTCCGATCCTAATGAGACTGTCGTAACCGTTTCTTCACCTTATCTTGTTGAGCGTCCAATTAGATGTCTTTTTTATTTTTAATGAGCAGATTAATTTAAAATATTTGGAACAAAGTTGGTTCCCAAATACAGATTTTTTTAATGCACAAAAAGTTTATTATGAGTCTATTAATTATCCAAATAAAACAGTAAAGAAAACAGTTGCATAGAAATTGTATACGATTATAATCATTTTAGTTAATATTCTAACTGTGTTGATCATACATAAAATACAAAAAAAAATTAGTGCATAAGGTGCAAGATAAATTAACGAAAACATTTGCTTCTAACGAAAATTGCGGATTGTAGTTCGAATATTAGAAATAGAACTACGTTCCAATTTCAGAACATCTGTCAAAAACATGTTCTTTGTTGGAAATGAACAATATATGATATTAAATAAACTATGAAATATGACACATAACCCACTGTTCTTGCACGATTTACTAAATACTTTAAATTTTATAAATTTTTCGAGACTCAGTTTATCTCATCATCTGTATAATAATTTTAAATTCAATTACTAAAATATAGACCAGAAAGTCCGTGTTTTCTGATGTACGATTGATGGGTCTTACTTAAAATGAAAATACTTCATGAATAGTTTAAAAAAGGAGTGGTATGTGTTCATATTTTGTAGTTAATATATTATAGTATCTACTCATAATATTTTTGATAAATATATATATATATATATATATATATATATATGTGTGTGTGTGTGTGTGTGTGTTCGTATATACGCAATTCTATGAATTTTAATCATTGAACGCTATTCTTTAATAAATACCACAATTATTTTTATAAGTGTTTATCAAACTCCACTCTCTCCTTCGATTTATATTTTGCGCACACAAAATATTTTCATTACAAACCACATCCCCTCAGCTGCACAATCACTTCAACACTTCATACGCGAGTAACGGTGTTTCTCAAAGAAAAACCACCGAGAGTACAATAGAGACACTTAGAGCATATTTAAACTTTTCACTCAACACAGAATCCTTCGAAGCATGTTTTTTTTCTTTCACATCACTTTTGACAAATCATCGGTTGATCTTTCTCTGCGGTTCTCATTTGGGGCATGTGCCACTTTTCCGGGCTCGCACTCGCCACGCACGAACGAGCTTCTCGCAAAAACGCGACCGCTCAATTTGAAAGCAGATGTTGTACGCGATATATAAATTTTGCGACGCGACGCTAAAAAGTTTTGCAGCAGACCATCTGCGACATTTTTGCAACGGTAGTAATTAATGATTTCACAACGGACAAATTAATTACTTCCAAATTAATATCCGGAAACTGCATAGAATTCATGCAGTGCAATCACAAAATAGCCACTAGATTTCGAAACGAACGAATTCTGTTTGACTTTGCGAAATAGTTTCTCTTGGTTTACGTACAATTTTAATTGCCAGAGTTATGAATTTTCACACTTGCAGTATTAAGCAATACAAACTCATATATTTTTGCAGCCAGTGTGCAATCGAGTTGAGTACACTTATTGCACTGCACTTGGGGTGTTCAAACATTGCACAGAAAATAAATAGAAATAAGTAAAAACACTGTATCAATCTGAAATGGTATTGCGACTTATCAAATACTTAGTCAAATGTGTGCATCACGTCATAGTAATAATAAATAATTATTTTTGCATAACTGTTATTATTTTATTATATTTTAACTCGGTTTAGTTTTATAATTATAATTTTTATTATTATAATTTTGTTAATAAGACATTAAAGTCTTGATTGGTAAAACTAAATTATAACAAAAAAACTGTATCAATCTTATTTTTACATTTTAGTAAATAGTAAATTTAATCATTATAAAGAGTGTTGACATTTATACAATGTTACTATAGCATATTAACACTTTGGGGACGGCTGTCCACCTGAATGGACAAACATATTCTGTGAGGCCCAGGCTATTTTATAAACAATGACTCAGTTTACATCGAAAAGTTGAATAAATTACATATAGCAGTGATAACCAGCATTGTATTTTGAAAATATTTTTAAATTATTTAGTAGTATTTTTAGCCTTTTTCTTTGCTATATGGTCTTTTTTAATATTTAAAATGACCGAGCGCTTTTAAATATGGCAAAACGACTGGTAAATTTTGTGAATTAAGCAGTAGTGAAGATGAGTTTCAAATAGACATTCATACAGACAAATTTTACGAAATTACTATGCGCACCGATGATAGTGATGAATGTGATGATGATATTATCCAACCAACAAAAAGAAGAAGTTCGACAAAATAAATGAATAGCGGGAAGACATTAGCGAATGTGCTGATTCTCTTTCAATAATCGAGTTTGACATACATCAGCAAACACCCCGACTACAAATACCAAACAATATAAGACATCCAATAGATTATTTTACGTTATATCTTACAAATGAATTATTAGACAATATAATAGAAAAAACAAATCGTTTTGGCAGCACAAAAATGAACAAATATACTGACTAATTAGTGGCATATTCTAAATGCTACAGAAAGAAAAAGGGATTGTATTGTCTGTTCTGAGAGAAAAGCACCAGGAAGAAGACGGCGAACAAAATTTTATTGTAGAACATGTAAAAATCAACCAGCTATGCATTTTGGAAATTATTTTGAACGTCACCATTTTTTATAAAATGATCAAAAATAAATTAATATTAAAAATGTATGTTCTTCAATGACCACAAATTTGTATCAAACAAATTGCATAACATACACAATAAATCAAGTTTACAGCCGGTAAAGTAGATTGTTTTGAAATTGGTGCCGTCCCGAAAGTGTTAACAAAAAGAATACCAATAGAAAAAACGTACGAATATCTTTTGAATTCGTGCACAAATTTCACATAATAATTTTGTCTTCAAATTTAAAAGAATTTATTATATTTTGACTATGAATTATAAATTACAAATTAAATATACTAAAACCAAAAACAAAAGTGCAAACTTAATAAAGTCCCGAACTAAAGTTTTAATTATTTATTACAACCTTCTCTTAA
>NW_020537758.1:20036735-20094186 GCF_003426905.1 Ctenocephalides felis | reverse complement strand
GGTGTGTGTGTGTGTATGTATGTATGTATGTATGTATGTATGTATGTATGTATGTGTGGTATGTATGTGCGGATACAAATTTTCGTCGACGATTTCGGGAACACGGATCAACCGATTTGAATAATTCAAAAAACATTTTGATTTGTATTGATAAGGAACGTGCTGATTAGTTTTTGGCGAAGGCAGGTCTAGCCGTTCCGAGATACGGGGCAAAAAGTGCCAAAACGGTAACTCAGTTTTTAACAGAACGGAGCGTCCGATTTGAATAATTCAAAAAACATTTTACTTGTATTGACAGATGAATAATCGATAAATTTTCATGAAGGTAGGTCTAGCGGTTTCGGAGATATGGAGAAAAAAGTAAAAAAATGAGCCATTTGGCGGTCAAAATGATCATTAGACATATGCACATCAATTATCAGATATTTTATAGAGATTTTAACAATAAGTATACATTTTGTTAACATTTCTATGGGTTCCGTACCAATGCTTATGCGTTAGACATTGACGCGGGGCTTACGCGCTTTATATTTTGTCCCTATGCAGTTAAAGCAGTACGATTGCTTTGAAAAGAAAGTTCAGATCTTCCACAATATGTCAAATAAAAAAAAAAAAATTTCAAAAAAAAAAAATTAAAAAAAAAAATTATTTTCTTAAAAATTTTTTTTTTCAAAAAAAGTAATTTTTTGTCCAATTTATAGTTTCTCAAAAATCTTATTTTTTCAAAGTAATTTTTTTTTAAAAATGTTATTCGTTTTTAAAAAAATAATAATTTTTGGTACGGGAAGTTCCAGCAATTTGCCTTAAGGCACGATGCCTTAATTGCCTTAAGACAGAATTCCACTTACAGCTAGTTTTATTACTAATGCCACAATTACGCTCACATCAACAAATCATATTGAATTTATATGAAATTTTTATCAAACTAGTGATTTCGATCGAGCATATGACTTTCTAAAGACATTATTGATGTTTTTCCACATATTTTCTAAGCTAAATATTTAAAAAAGAATATTCGTTGGTCCAACAAGACACTATCAAGATGACACTATCCGAATTTTGGTAATTTATTCATACAGTGATGGTTATACTTATTATTTTTTCATTTATTCATTTATGTATTTATTTATAAAATCAATAAGAAAAAAATGTATCTAAAGTGGAATTTGAATATGTAAAAAACATATAAAATAATTCATATTAGAGTCTCCAAATATTATATCATTCACAAAAATATTTTATATCTATATCAAATTATAATGCCGACTTTTTGATTTTTCTCTTGAAAATAAATTATTATAATTGCTATAATCCCACTAATGGAATAAGTTCGTTAGAAGTTTTTCGTTCCGCAAAAGATTCGCTTATCCCATTTCTTTCCGTTATTTATCGTTTCTAGTTATTATTTATGATTCCTAAAGGGGAAAACGCATCATAAGAATGAACATAATTTTAAACTTTATTCCGACAGTTGCGGGAAATGGCCTGACAGATTGTGTTCACGTTAGGTGTGTTGTAATGCACGGCAAAGGCGTATTGTAAGGAATAAAAATAAATTCTTTTGTTGCGATTTATTTGAATATTTTTATGATCGTATGTTTGGCTTTGAGACGTATCCGGGTTTTAGTCAGAAAGGAAAAAAATATGAGTAAAGTTGAAACTTGGTTGAAAAGTTATGCAGATTTTTTTTTTACAAGGTTTGATTTAGACAAACAGTAAGCAATGTCCTAATTTTTACTACGCATGTAAAATCTGTCTAACTGTAATACTTCTACTACATATATAAAATCGATCTAATATTGTATGACCGATGATTTTTTGAAAATGCAGTTTGTGTACTTTTGAATTTTTTGAGGTAATGATAAAACTATTTGATATAATGCAAACATTTGAGAAATATCATAAATTTATTTGCTAAATAAAGTTGAATTGAACGAAGGCTGAAAGAAATAAAATATAAGTATAACAAAATTATCTTACTTCTTAACTTATTTCAGCAATTCATAAATCTTTGTAGATTAGTATTTGCACAACATTTCTGTATGAAATTTTAGGACAGAAAATTTACACAACTGCCTTACCTACGTCTTGGGTATGTTAGGCATGTCTTCGTACAATCATTAATTTACCAAGAAACACATGAATATACCGGGTGGGGCCTCGGGGGCTCCTGGGGCTGTACATAGCTGTAATAAACAGATTATATTGATATATGATGCTCTTCTACCTCCCTTTGATCTTGAGACATCGGACGGTTTATGTTTCAATAGATATCCTTTTCGGTATTTGTTAATAAACATAATTTAAGTATATTGTGAAAATGTCATTTCACTATTTGATAATTGTTAACTGAAATTTATTAATCAAAAACAAGAATAAATTTGATTACTCACTCGATAATTATCATCAAACCCGTTTAACATGTACGACAATATTATCCAAGTTTCTCTTTGAAGTCGAGATCATTAAATGTGTTTATATTGCTCAGTTTAATCAATGATTCGATTGAGTTAATATAATTTTCATTAACATCAATATCAAAGATGATACACATATAGAGAGTTATCGGAAGCATAATTCGGAAAATGTACTATGTAATTAAATTATATGTTGATGATTATTTGACTCTATATTTGCGTTTGATTCAAAATTATGTACGTGTTTTATTCTTAATTAATTTCGAGTGCTCAAAAATTCAGGAGCTAAATAAATTTTATTAACACATTTACATTTTTAAGTATGATGACTAGGTGTGAATAATAAAACAAATCAAGTATCTTTTATATTGCATCGTGTTCTTTTCTAATACGTTATTGTTTGATTAGCCTGTTAATTGGGTGAAATCATCGAGGCAAATAAATAATTACGGAAAATATAAGTATGTCATTGAAATATAATTTTTGATTTACATTTAGATTTTTTTCTTTAATATACATAACTATAGCGAAAACAAAAGTTAATATTATTGATACTTCAACAAAATACATGAAGCAATAGAAAAACGGACGTTTACTAAGATTATTACTATAACTTATATATCTACAATTATATTTATCTATAATATCTATAGTTTGTGTGCATAAGATTAGAAATTTGCAAAACAGAAAGTGTCAGATGGGGGGAATATACTAGAATTTTTAAGCTATTTTAAAGTTTACATATATACTTAACATGCAAGATAAGGTTTTCTAGTGCATGAAGCGATTAGTGCCTTTATTCTAACTCGGGTTAATTAGATTTTGCTTATTTATATTTACTTATAAATATATATAAAGGTTGTCGTCTAATTTATAAACTTCTACATTTTGTTAATAATATACAAATAATAAATTGTACAATATTAATAATAACTTATTTGAAAAGATTCAAACAATTTTCATTAATAATTGTTGATCTTGTTTTTCTTGTTAATTTATTATTTTGCCTTAGGATAATGTACTACTAGTTTAGATAAATTTGTTTGATACACATGTAACGTCCAAGTTTTAAATATTTTTATATATATCTTAAGTTCCTAAAATAATTCATAGCGAATAATAATGTCAATGGTAGTGTCAGTCTAGCATTAAAAAAAAACCTCTATTTTTTATTTATTTATTTATTTATTTGTTTTACAAGCCGTTTGTATGATGGTATTATAATAAGGCTTATGTTTATATTTTAAAAATTTGGTATAATTTATTTAATTACCAATTTAATAAGTATATTTTATTAAGTATATTTATTTATTTATTTATTTTTATATATATATAGCCCACAGATATCTTTCAAGAGGACTCAAAAATACATTTTTTTTACATAATGAATTACAATTAACATACATACATTGAATAACATATAAAATACAAAAAAATTACATATAATACAGAATGCAACAATATTATTTATTTATAGAATAAGATAAAATAATGAGATATTTAAAAAGATAAGAAAAAGGTTAACTTGTGCAAATGGAGATTATTTGATTAGGGGCCGTTCAAGTATTACGTAATCACTATAGGGGGGCGGGGGGGTTGTTTATTTGCTTATTTTGAGTTGACATGAGGGGCAGGGGAGTCTGGATGATGATTACGTCATAGGTAGTATTTTGATTTTTTGACATTAATTGCGAAATCTTTACGTAAGCGTGGGGGGAGGGGGTATGAGCTTTGCTTACTTTTGCTGACAAGGGGGATGGGGGGTAAATATTTGTAATAAATGTGCTTACGTAATACTTGAACGATTCCTTAGGTGAAGTGTTGTGAATATCTATTTCAATATTAATTAAATTAAAGTTAGAGGACATAAGTAGAATAGGCGAATTTAAGAGAGAATTACTCTAGATACTTTTACAATAAAATTATTTTGTTTGAAAAATTTTGGTTATTTCATGATATGATTATTTATTTGAACAAATTAATAAACATTAAATATAATATATGGTAGGCTGTCGTGACTAGCATAGTGGGAATTCCTGGTAGGTGACATTGATTAGGTTCATAAAGGTTTCTGTCATCGTCGATCCATGGATTTAAGATTATTATTTAAGGAATGTATGTAATTTTCATTTCATTGCTGAACTGTTTCCTATCCATACAACTGCCATCGATGATCGTAATTGATAGAAACCCTTGCTAGTCCATGACCCTTCTTTCCTCTCCCGAAGTGAGATTCCTTGAGCAAGAGCACACCGATGTGAAACCGTAGTGCTGTGAAACAATGAAGACTGAAGATACCCTCATTAACTTTAACGATGCGCTTGCGGTTCGGCCGAACGACCGCACCCCGTGTATCTTTCGCCGCGCCATCGGGCTACGGATACGGACGAACTTAGGCGGCGGTCGAATGCCCCGGGACGGAATTGTTACGATTTTGATTGTAATCAAAACTTTAAACTATCTCAATTATTTAAATATGATTTTATGCAAAGTTGGTAAAAATTCGTGAGTAAATGAGTGGTATTGGTTTCTGTTTTCGATCAATTGAATCTAGGAGTAATATGACACTCGACTTGAAATGAATAATTTGAAACTTATGGGTCGATCCTGCCGAAAAATATACAAAGTTGCGGCAAAGCTAAGTCATAGAGCAGTTTTCATACAAAGTCGAACTAAATACCTACTCTGAAAATACTTTGTATTTGCAGTACCATCAGGCGTTTTACACTAAAATTCAACTTCACTCATATGCTATTGAACCATATCCAATTATCATAATATCGTTTTTTCACCAATTGTGCGTTTTCTAGGTTAGTTAGGTTTTCTATTTTCAACGCCAGACTGCACTGCAACCAAAAGGCTTTTGACCATATTTAGTATGATTTTGTACGAAAACTGATACATATCATATCTTTGCAATAATATTGGTTTATTGAACGGCAGAATGGACTCTTTCATATATAATAATATTATTCTAAATAAATTCCATATGTTTTTCGATTGCAGTAAATTAATATGCCATCAAATCTAACTTTAATTTAATGATTCTATTACATCTTCAACCAATTTTAGAGAAGATTAAGAATCTGCGCATATGTCAAAACACGTTTAAGCTTGTTTTCTATTTTAGATGATTTATGTATGTTTGTTATATTCGACTTTCAACGAATAATGTGCATTTTCATATGCCCTCTTATGATACGAAGGATGCTGCATATTTTTTTCAAAAATATCTCATGAGTTAATGTATTATCAAAACTTCAAATCAATTTAATATTTTTACTGCAATTATTAAACATGATTTTTAGTGAAGTTGAACCCAATCCTCGTTGTTAAAAATTCGTCAGTATATTAGCGATCGTGGTTTCTTTTTTCTATCGACAGAGTCAATTCATATTTATAGTAATAAATAATTTTAAACTTAATATGCTACGAAATAAAATATTTCCAAGCAAACAAGTTCTATGTTGTAGATTATGCTTCAATGGAACTTTCTACTAATATTGAACAAAAAACTACCCATTAAACGAAGAGAACTTTCTTATAATATATATTTCAATACAATTTTCCGACATTTTTTTTTATCTATAAACATACGTTTACACTTTCTGATTATTTGTTAACCATGCAATATTTATTTTACCACTTATATGTTATCTACAAATCTAAAAAAAAAATTTATCTCTATAGAAATATTATGTTCTACACATTATCTCTTTGTATACAAATATTTTGATATCTTTTATATTATCTTCAAATTTATAAAATAATTAATCTGCATGTGTCTTTTTGTATAGCTAACTAATGTGAATGTTTCAACTATATCTAAATAAAACTTTTGTTAGTTTTACTTTTATAAATGTATTTTACTTTATTCATTTTGTATCTATCTCTATGCAAACATTTTAAATTTCGATATTTCAAATGTATTCCTCACATTTATATGACTATTATAATATATATATATATATATATATATATATATATATTTATATATTATTCAATGATTATTATTCTCGAATTCACAAATATTTATATTTTTTTAATTTAAAATCAGTATCATGCATGTTTTTATTTATCACAATATTTATTCTAATTTCAGATCATTTTTTCATTCGGTTTAAAGGAAAATTAAGAAGTATTATAAGGAAATTGAAGACGAAGAATATTGAAGAGTTATATAAAGATATTTTAATAATAATAAATATTATATTATTGAAATAGTCAAATGGAATGTATATATATACAATATGAAAACTGTTTTCATAATCCTTCATACGAGGCACACCTGTCTGACTGAGATATGAAAATAATATATCAATAAAAAAACATTAACTTGGCATTTGATTTCTAATCAATCATTAATAAAGTTTCATTTAACAAAAAAGGCAAAGATATTTGAAATTAAATTTGATTTCAATAATTTATTTCCTAATAATATTTTGTAATATTTATTGTCGATGTACAAAATTTTACACTTTCTGATTTTTTGCTAAGCATGCAAAATTTATTTCATGATCTTTGAATCAAACATTGTGACTTTGAGGTCCTTTGGAAGGACCTGCATGATGTGTCTTCCCAGCTTTAGCACTCATCTTCAGAAAACTAAGAGACTCACATTTATAATATTAAATAATCCTATTTCATACAGTATTATCTCAGCATGTGATAACAACCCATGTACTGCATATTGCGATGCAAAATGTTGCCTGACAGCAAAATTCCCTTTACAGCGATCCTTTTTATTTAAAGCTTCCGTAATATTATGTACGTTAAATTATATTACTAAACCAAATGCGTCTTCATTTTGACATTTTAATACTTTTAATTCAATTATTAGTTTTTGCTATTCATTTTGCACAGTGCTGCATAAAAAGGTTTAGTATTAAAACTGAAAATTGCTGTTGTGGGTAATACACATTTTGCATTAAATATTGTCTTATGTATCAATGTGTAACATTATATTGTATAAATTAGGCCAGTGAGCTATAGCAACATTCTATACATATATTGAATGGCTTAGATTCAGATCTAACCAGCATTGGAATTTAATTATTATAGTTAATATAATGTTTAGTAGTGTAATATTCCAAAATCAAATGTAGGCGTATCCTGATTTAAGGGTTTTTTGATAGAAAACATTGTACATTTAATAAATATTATTTAAAAAAGTATTTGTATGTTTATATAATTGGTCAAGTTCTCTGAGATAATGAACCGATAGCAAAATATAAAATTTGCAATTATTTATCAAGACTGCGAAGAATTAGTTGTTTTCAAGTTAATTTAGCTGTAATATCTTACCTCAGATCTCTGCAGAAATTTAAACAAAGCGTTTGAATTTATAATTTTCAAATTTGGACTTTGAATTTTATAACATGAAACTAATCATATTAACTAGCGATTATATAGTTTAAGAAAAACTTGTATACTTTTAGTATAAAACTCAGAAGTTCGGAAATTTGTAAGAGATCAAATTAACCAATTAATAAAAAGTTATGATTTTTTGAATAAAAATTTGAATGTCATGCAGATGTTTATTTTTACACAACTGGTTAATATTATATGCATTAAAAGCATAATTGTTTAAGATAAAATTATGAATATGAAATTGCACATAGACAAAAATCAAAAGTTTTAGCGCAAAGCCTTAAATTTTCAAACTTTTAATATTAATTGGAATCATTAACAAAGGCTGTTAAAAGTTTTATCCATTAATTGCATTCTGTTTATACATTCATACCTATTTATTTATTCTCTAGGTATAGGGTTATGAATTTTATATTTCGTTTGAATAGTAATATCAAAATTATCAGCTTTTTTCGAGAACATGAAAACAAAATTAACTTTGTTTTGTTACAAAATCAAATCCTTTGTTTCTCATTACGTTCGAGCTTGCGTAAAAAAGTTCATATTATTCACAAAGCGAAAAATAAACTATTTTTAATAAATAACACGAACAAAATTTTATATTACAATCTAGAAAGTAATTTATATATTAAAACGTGTTTGCTTATGTTTCCTTTGATGTTCCATATATAGACAACACGGGGTTTAATTTAGAAACTTCACTTTTATGTGATATGCCTTTGTTTTAAATGTTAGTCGATGTATTTATTTGGTTTATACTTATTATTATGAATAAATAAAGTTACTGTAGACACAGAGATATATTGATTATGCCTGATTAATATATTAATGTAGAAAAAAAACTTTGATTGAGACTTTTAGTTATCGAATATAAAACTTAAAACGCAACCAATAGAGTAAGATTTAAACTTGTTGCTTAAGAATTGCAAAATATTTTATATTATTTTCTATGTAGTGATTTTGTGGGCATTATATTAATTTTATAAACATATTAATATTTACAACATTTTCTGCATATAGCATGCTTTGAACATACTTGTGAAAATTATTTATGAAACATATGAATATATTTTATAAGAGTATACCTATAGGTATATTTTTTTCTATCTTTTCTTTACTTTGAATATGCAATGTCACGAAGAATTTATTTCTTTTTGTATTGTCTTCATATCCATACATTTATTTATCATTTGCATGTATCAAATAACTTTTTACTCTGCAAACTTTATCTAATATATAATGTAAAATTTTTATAATATTTTTATTCTCACAAATATACCAGTATTTTGCCATTTATTAATATTTATTAATTTGATTTTATTCATTTATATTCAAAGAATGTTTACCAATAATTGAATTCTAAAAATAATAAATTAGAACCTATTTCAAAAATATAATAAAAATAGAAGTAACAAGTACCATTTCAATATTGTTTATATTTATTGCAATCACTGAAAATTGAATATGATATTTTAATTGTTCATTATATTATTTAGTAATGATAAAAAATACAAATATTGATTCCCAAATACGACACGTGTTATTAAATTACTCTTCCATAAATTTTCATATATATAGGTGGCACAAATGCAAATCTGTAAATTTGAAACTACTTCTATGAATATTCATGTGACAATTTCTAAGCAAATAACATACTATATAATGACGAAATAATACAATTTCCACAACTTTTCCATATCCATATATAGTTTGCAATGGAATTATCTGTCCTCATTCATTGCATATTTTGAATAGTGCAATGATACTTGGAACAATACAATGGAAATCTATCAATTGAATAACGTAGTTGTTTCCTAGGTTATTGAATCCTTGTAAATGTTTGCTATTTCGAATATATTATTCATGAAGGATATGTAGTTTCATATAAATCCAGTACTTCTTCTTGATTCATATAGTTGAAATATTGCATTACTCTGTCCGGTAAACACTCTATATCTTATGACAAGAATTATTGACTAATGTTTTTATTTCATTTAGTTAGTTTTACATTTTAATTTTTCAAGTATATTCAAATATTTTTCCACGTTTTGTACATTACATTATACAAACTGTATAATTTCATATGTATGAATTAATTCATTTTATTGAAGAAACCTTTATAGACTTGCGCGTTTCAACAAAAACTTAATGCATTTTTTTCATGCTCTAGTTATTGCTTGAGCTTCGGTATCCAAGCACGTAACGGAATTTCTGAAATATATGTATTAAAGATATCGTAAAACGAATTTCTAAAAGCTTTTTCACATAACGACAAACTTGCATTTGTTTTGATAAAATTTTATAGATTTTTTTACCTTAAAGAGAAGAAATTGTTTCAATAATTTTTGCATACTATTGCATGAGTTGATGACATGGGGTGTGGCGAAGCAGAAAGGACCAATTTGACTTTAAATAATTCTATTGTCTGAATCAAAAAAATTACAGTACAACACATACCATATATCAAACAAACAACTATCAAACTGTGTTCAGTAGAATTCTCAGTTAAATCTTAGAAATATGTAATTTTACTATTTTTTTATACAATTTCTCATCTATCAATTTTTGGCTAAAGAGCAAACAGATCCAATGTCTTATTTCCAATTTTGTAAGGATTTGATGAAATAATAACTTTAATATTCAACCAATTCAAAATATAAATTTTATGGGCACATGTTTTGCAAAGACAGCAAAGACTGTATATAACCTTTATCTGGTATTGTGTCAGAAATATTAATCAGCAGAGTTGGAATAACTATTAATTAAACTTATTTCTTGCAACATTGTTTTTCATGAATAAATTGACATGTTAATTTACTATATTTTATTTTTCACACCTATGCCAGGTTAGAGGTTAAGTTGGTCTTTTTCACCCCTCCCACATGCATGCCATTATAAAGGTTATGCAAAAACATCTGTGGAATCTAACCCAAAATTAACAATACATCTTATGAAACAAATAATTACGTTCACTTAAAATGATATTAAGGTCTTGTAAACTAAACAACAGTACTCACAACCAAAAAAACTAATAAAAAATATTTTAATTACAAATTATTAAACAAGGCAGTTTAACAAAATAAGGTTGTTGTCTGGTAGCAACGCCATGAGAATTAACGTAATGGCTGATTACACAACATTTGTCCTCTACTTTAAAATATTGTTTCGTGTACTTTAAGCACCACTGTATTCTATGTCAAATTAGTACAGCAAAAATCTGCGCTGAAAAACGTCTTTTTTGCCGAATAAATTGTAAACTATGAATGGAAAAAAATCCAGCACAAGCCGCGAAGGTCTCCAATGTCTATATGATGGTTCTGACGGTTTGACAGTTTTATTTCGATTATTTACGATATTGTTGAGAGTATATATCAGCGTATTGGTGACTGTGCGTACTCTGTCAACGCATATTTCCTGATTTTTTTCTAGATTTGTTCCATGATTTACTGGGCATATATTTTTATATTTTTTGCCTTCGCGATAGTAATTTTATATACGATAGTGGTAGTTCGTAGTGCAAGGATATGTTATTTTTTATTGCCCTACGTTTATATATGATATATTTCTATAAAGATTTTAACACTTTTTACATATATACTTAAGACAAATTATTTCTTGTCGAGACCAGTTTTAATATTCAAATAAAATAATTTATGCTAATTATGTAGTTTTTTAATTTTCTGCTTATGTCCTTGAAAGTTATTTCATATAATTTGTTTTTTGTTACAGGTACGTTCTGTTTGCACTTTTGTTGATTTCAATTACATATATGTAAAAGACGTAAGTGAAATGTGGTAAGTCATATTTGCGATAATTATCAAAAACTTAACATACACATTTAACTACTAACCGATAATAACTATTAATCAATAATAGAAAGAAATTATGCAATAATTTCATCTGAAATGAAACGGAAAATTTGATTTTTCATTAAAATAATTTTTATATTTGAATTTATTCAAACAATTTTATATCTAGAGGCTTTAAATGGGCGTCAACAATTATGATTTAAAAAAAATTAAATTCTAAACGTCTTTAATGTATATAATAAATTAAATATTTTGTACTTATATTACCAAGTGTAGTGAATCGTCACTATTATTAAAACGAAAACAATTAAAACGTTTAATTACAAAAATGCAATTTAAATTTGCATAATAATCATGATGAAGAGAAAATAAAACATTAATTATGTAGAATCTACTGTGATTCAAGCACTTTTTAATTATATCTGAATAAAATATTTTAATTTATATGATTTCAACAAACTGAATGAAACACTTCTTCTGCATCATTAAAAGTAATAAATGTATACTATTATACAATATCTCAATATAATACAGTATATAACAAGAAATATCTTCCAAGATATATTGAAAACTTATAAAGCGCTAAACCACACCTTATATTGATTTGTGAGAACTTCTATTGCAAAACCAAAACTGTATCTGTCCTGAAAAGAAATCTCCATTGTATGGAAATTATAAGCTTTTGAATGAAACTTAAAGCTTTGCTGCAATGTTGATCATTTTTTTGGTAGTTGTGGTTAATTTTCAGTACCTTTGTACATTTTAACTCTGGAACCGTAACCATAAGTACTACTTCTAGGTCCACATTGGAAAATCTTGGCACAATTGCCCTAATTTATTCGCAAGAATTCAGACATTTTGTTAACATATAAATTTCAAATTTTCAAAATTGGTCGGCTTTGAGAAGACGTGCTTTAAAAGCTCATAATTTCTAAACAACGCGCAGTAAATTTTTAAAACTTTTTTCAGGACAGTTGTGGTCAATACTATCAAGACATTTTGGCTTAACGTTCAATTCCGAGTAAATATATATATATATATATATATATATATATGTGTGTGTGTGTGTGTGTATTTAAATTTTTATACCCGATGTATAATTTCACCATTCCAAACTATTTCTTCTCTGAACGACATTACCGCGTACATATTTTTCACAACTACCCACTTAGCACCTAGTATTTCACACATATTACTCAACTGGTCAAATTGATAACACCATTTCCTTCATGACATTTCTAGTCCCATTCCCGATCCCATTTTCACTGAAAATATGGATACACAGTTTTCTAAAAATGTGTGAGTATATTTCCATTCCGACTATCCAACCGGCGGCTGATCTATAACCCACATTAAGCAAAGTCGAGGAGATCGCAGGCTGTCATCCTCACCCCATTAGTTCTCTAAAGGCTCATCGCAGTATCAATTCATCTTCAACCCTATTTTCATACTGGGAAATCTCTTATGGACTCGGAACATCGAATTGTATAAATCCCGTTCGGATGCCGCGATGAAAATTCACGAAAAAAATCACCTGGGGCGCAAGCTGCGCGATGTTTATTGGCCCCAAATATCCGATCGTTTTGCCGACGACTTGCCTTGTCAATATAAAAAATATATGTGGGGTATTAGTGACATCAGGAAGTTATCATATCTGTTATTATATAATATTGATATGAAAATATTCAGATAGTGGTGTATTGTGCAAAGCTCCGGACGGCAAATTAGTGGAGCTTCTAGATTTCTAATTCAATGTCAATTCAAGAGCTTTGAAATTTGTTTGTAATTGTTGATTTTTTTTCAAATTAAAAAACTCTGTGCATTATTAAAAAGCTTAATATATTTTATTTATGTATATTTGTAAGCACAATCCGTTTTCTCGAAAATCTTTTTTGCACACGTTCAATTCACACACTTTCTCAAGTATTCCAAAGTATCCAGAAAGGTTTGAAACGTCAACATCTAATATAATACTTTTGAATTTTAAGCGAACGGGAGATTTTTCTTTAAGTCTATTAAAAAGTTAATTAATAAACAATAAATAAAGCGATACATTTGATTTGCATTACAGCTAAACTACAATATTTCTTATTTAAGTGTACTTCTATGGTTTTATTATTTCAAATAGATTTATTTACGTTAGTTTATAAATGCACACGATATAAAGTGAAGTACTTTGTAAATTTATTGAACTATAAAAGAACTTCGAAACACCTAAGACTTTAATGGCAGTATTATTGCCATTGTATTAAAACTACAAAGAAGCGAAAACTTTGGGCACTTTGCACCTCCTTAATTCTTATTAGCTGCATTTTTAAGGTGCTAATTACTAAAACTTCTTGGAAACTAAGTTTTGTTTCCAATGGTATCGAAAAAGCTAGGAAATATAACGAAATCAAAATAATATCATTGCATTTTGAGATAAAGTTTTATAATATCTCACTATTTATGAGTAATTGCTATAATTAGTCACAACAGTGTTCAAGTTACATCCTTAGATGATTTAAAAATTATTTATGTGTAATGTATTTTACTTAAAACTTTGCTAGTTGAAAAGAAGCGATTCAAATTATAATTGTTTCGAGGTATACCTATTGTGAAATTTGTATGATATAATTGAACCCAATTTTGTATTTACATTACATTACCTCACATATATGTGGGTTTGAATATATATTTTGGTGGCAGCGGTGGAATAATCTACATATTTCTTTTTGGAGGCAAGTTTTCCTTTGCGATTATCTACTATAATTCTAAATAGCACTTTTTTCTTTTGCTGCTAATGGCAACTTTTTCTAAAACCGACCAAAACAGACTAAATACAACGGCAGTAAAACACAGATTTTACCAAAATATTAGTTGTGTTCTTGAAATTGCATTATGTACTACATTAAATATAAATGTGCGAAAGTTGAATATGGGATTCACAACAAATTTCGCATTTTACGTAAGAAGAATTTCATTCTCTGTCATCATCAAAGTGATCATGCTGTATCTTCTGGTTTCTTCTCATTTCTCGTTTCAGAGCTAATTTAAAATGTAGTACGATAATAATACCTCATGTACCTGTTCTCGTTTTAAATGAATGTAATTGTGTATACGGAACGTTGAGCATTTTTCATGGGTTATACTTTTGAAATGAATAATTAGTATGGTCTTATGATAACATTGCTGAAATATTACATATATAATATTACCATACTTTTAACCCTCCGTCGGTCGGAGTGGTCTGGTCAGACTTTTTTCGACTTCAATTTAGAAAAAAATAATTCTAGTAATCCTATCGACTTGAAATTTCTTGACCTTTTCTAAAATTTCATGAAAAAATCAGGACGAAAAAATGTACAGAAGGATAATTATAAGGATATTAACTTTTTTATACTTTGAACGATCGGAGTGGTCTGTCTAGACCACCCATACATTATGTATGAAATATACGCTTTTTGCTATATTTGAACCAGTATTTTATCTTTTTTCTGTTATTTTTCATTCAAACTGCGTTTTATATATTCTTTGCTATGTGTTGTAACATGAATGTTATTAGTATTTTCACGACGAGAGTTCCTTGAAAACCTACCAAACTTATTGGTCATCGCAAACATTGAAAATCGGATGAGTAATGCACACATTATCAACAATTTTTCTACCCGTACTGCGTTCGAAAATTTTTTTGGCAAATCTGTAATAAAATTATATTTTCAACTTGAATTTTTACAGCTCATTTCAAAGGCGACGCACCTCATTTCGTTTTCATTTGAATTTCATATTTATTTCAAAGGCTCCGAAAAAGAATAAATATTGTTTTTCACTGATATAAAATAGAAAAATTAACAAAAAAAGCAACGATTTTATATTTCTTGATTTTTTTTTATATAATATTATAAAATATATAATATTTTCATTATAAGCAAGATCAACACATGCAAAAGACGGTAAGAAAAAGAAAAAATCAAAACTATAAATATTTACTACTAATAATCGTTAATATATAAGACACCAAAAACTCATTCATCCCATATAAATGCATGTAAGATGAATGGTGGTTCAGTCAGACCACTCTTGCCGTTCGAAGGTGAATAAATATCCGACCGACGGAGGGTTAAGTACAATAACATTATTATTATTTGGGATGCAAATATAATGTAATTACTAAATGATATCATTTTTTCAAGTATTAACTTTCCGTATGGTAAGTTATAGTAATCAAAATAAAAACTAAAATGATTTTTTTTGCATATTTTTACGTTTCAGGACTTGCTGAACATTTTTGGCATACCTTAGAAAAAATGTATGTAAGTGCATGTATGCAGTATGTGTTTTGTATGGATACCGGAAATATGTGCAAAAAAACGTAAATTCAGTTTTTGCGAGATATAGCAAGCGAACACATTGATTTAAAAGACATTCGGCTCGTATTCTGACCTAAATCCCTCAACCTTGTGTGAGTGAAAGCAAATAAATTTTCAAGCGATATTTAAAAGCACATTTTATTTATATTAGAATACACGTTAGCAAACTCTGGTATACATTTGATACCAGTACTGTTGTTGTTTTCATCTGTAAGTGTAAGATCCATCTACTATTTCTCCTAAACTTCAATTTTCCTTATGTGCATATTATGCATTGCATGTGTCGCTCTCTGGATACAGTTTCAGCCCAGAGTCTTGGATGCGTCTCTTCTTGCAGTCAGCTCCGTCCTGTTAAGGAATACGTTTTCTTCTCTTGGAAAACAGTACGTTCCATACAAAAGAACAACAAGAATCCCGGCGAGATATATGAAGCGACTACCTACAACGACAAACTGCTAACACATTTATGGGGCTGTGCAAAATCTAGATTCCACTTCTGGTGCACTCTTGCCGAGAGGTTTCTAAAACAAGCATGAGCAATTTACATGTTGTTGTTAGAAGATTGATAATTCAAGGTGCGGAATTCTATAAGAAGTGGGTAATAAAATATAACTGCTTATATTTGGGCGATGACCTTTAGCTACGTTTATAAGAACAAAAGCATAATATTGACAATAAAAGCAATATGCTTTTTGAATTACTCTAATCGGATGCGTCGTTCTATCAGAAACCATTAATTTATCCACCTGAACGCAACAATGTTATCAATTATGCACTCAATCAATATGAATCGAATGCTTTTTGATTCACTCTGCATGGCACGTCTCCTCAATATCTGGTTTGTTGATCTCAATTTATTTTTGATATAAACAGCAAATGCAATAGAGTAGCAATGAGAACGAACTCAAACTGCAGTTTCGAAAAGATTCTGTAGAAATGAAAAATTATCAGTATATGATTAATTGGAGTTTGCAATTACTATATACTTCCTTATCAGTAGCAATTAATTATAAATTTTTTCTACTCTAGCAATTCCTTAGAACTTCTAAGTTAGAAGTACTTTATATGGTAAATCAACGTTTTCTATGTTATATATATATATATATATATATATATATATATGTTTTTCCGACAAAAACTGAATTACATTTTCAACAATTCGATATGAAAATTATATTATATCCAATACAAATGCCGACAACAACTGCATTATAAGGTGGAGAACTGATGATGGCGTGTTTCTCGGCGCATGCAGATCGAACTGTATTGCATTTTAAAATGCAATCATGCTAAGAGTGGAGTACGTTCTTCAATTTGTTTATTTTTACAAAGCACAATAGGATTCAAAATTGGAATTCATCGAGTCCAAATATATTTTTCTTAGTATTGTATAAATTGGAATTGTATGCAAATTCTTTACGAAGACAAGGTGGGGAGTTTGCTATATAGGTGTTATTAAAGTTACGTGGGCATAAAAATATTAAATATTGGTGTTGATTTTTAAAGTATCAAGTGGTCTTATTTATGGCATTTGATAAATGTATTTTAAGTCACATATCGTAATGCTGAAATAAAAAAATGAGATGGTTGTTGTAAGACTTCGAAGTAACCTTCCTTATTATTTTATAATATCAATTTAAATTTGCAAATAGAAAATTTACGTTTAATTTTGAACGCTTTATTTTGAATAGAAATAGAAGAAAGAATACTAAAAACTTTTAGTTTCACAAAACGCTTATATATATATATATATATATATATATATATATATATTGTCGTAAACATATTATTTATTGCTGTGGAATGTATTCTTTTATAATAACTTGGAATAACTAAAATTTTATTTGCCATAATTCCCAAACTGCAAATATATAGCTTCAAAATACATAAAATATTCTATTACCATAGGAATTTTCGAAACGTTTGAAGAAACATGGAACTCTTCACGGTCGGTTAAAAATTAGATTATATATTCAGTTGAACTTTTTGCATTTACAGACATTTGCATTCTGATCATTCTCCTACTATAAGATAATTCGTGTTTCAGATGTAAAATGGGTTAATTTTGTAGCTGGGGTGTAATATAATTGGCACCAGTTAATTTTTTTACATTTACAAATAAGTATAATTTCTACCTTATGATTCAACATGTTTGAACACAATTTTTATAAAAATATTAATAAGATATTTAATTTATAGCAATCAGATCAAATATGAAATCTTCAACTATCCCTTCAAATATATCTATATTCAAAAAAGTAGGTATTTATATGAATAAATGTATTTATTAACTTCTGAGATTTCTGTTTCCTTCTAGAATTTAATTTAACCTATTACCATATATTACCGATAGATGACAACAGTTATGTTTCTCATATTCACCTAATTTCGCAGAAATTTCCGGGTTAACATGCCATTGTCAAAACCTTGCGTTCATTTGCTAATTCAAACTATACTCTGGAAATTGTTTACACGATTTTCATTTTCTCATCCAATCAAGGAAACTCCGAGAATTTCTACGATATTAGTCATTCTGAATTATTTCTTTGTACTGATCTGGGACGATGTTGAAATTGAACGCGACGAAAATATCTTAATATTGCCTTTGCGCTTTGATGCCTTAATAAGATTAATTTTTGGAATATTTTTGCTAGGTTCAATGACATATTGCTATAATACACATATAGTATATAAGTAATATTGCTTATTCTCAAAATGCCAACAGTTAATACAGATATTATGTAGGAGAGAAAGGGTGCAATTGTTCCAGGGTACCGGTAGTGAAGGTCGTCATAACAGCTAAATTATACTGATTTTGATAAGGTCTTAAAGATCTGTTGTGACAATCTTAATTTTAACTATTTTTAAATCTATATAATAATCTAGAAAATCATGTTTTCAAATAATTCTTTATTATTATTTTTTAACTATTTAACGAAAATTATGCTCTAAGATAGCGATTTTCTATTACAACAATTTTTCTTTCTTTACATGAGTTTCCTTAAAACTCATGTCGAGGATTATTATATTCTTCACCTTTATGTAAATTTTGAAATCACATTTTGTTTCTTGTTTAAAAATCATGGGTTTCATTCTGGAAAAAGAATTTCTGAGAGTATGATACTGTTGATATATTGAATTACGCAGTGTTACAAGGTTTCGCAATTTCGCAAGAATAAATGCAGAAATATTGTCAAGTATTGAAGTCTTATGTAAATCTATAATATTACGGACGAACGAGAATGATATTTCATATTTTCGGTTTTGAAATATGTAATATTGTATCCAGCTTATTTGATGGAAAAGCTGAGTTTGAATATATTAAGCTTTTGCAATTCAATTTTGTATTTACCGTATTTTATAAAATTTGATTTACAGTTTCAAAGATCTATTTTATGATGAGTTTTCAACCTTATAATAATATAAACATATACAAAATATATACAAAAGGTGTAATAATAATCAGGTCCAACAGGTTTTCTTATGAGTTTCTATTAATTTTTAAGTCCGTGCTAAATTTATTTGAAAAAACAGTAAAAATCATTTGTTTTAATAGGATGAATAAGTTTTCTATTATATAATCCTGAAAAAAGTAACAAATTTAAAAAGTTCTAAAAAAATATCTTTAATGCTGAAAAATTTTGTGTTGTAACGATTCTTAATCATATATATGTTTGATTAAAATTTAATTTAATAAAAATACTGTGAAACATTGCAAATTATAATATTTGTAATTAAAATTATGTCTGACGGATTATTGATTGATATCACTTCCTTAATTGATCAATTAACTTTTGTCATAATATAATTCTAGCATAAAATTAGATATGATAATTATGAACCAACTTTTTTTATCATGTTCATTAAAAATGAAAATAGCAATGAAGTATTACAAAACATACAAAAGGACAAAAGTTGAACTATAAACGATATACGTACAGGTACGCAATTTTGAGATATGGGTACAGAAATAAAAAAATGTATTATTTTTAATGTTTTTATACAATTTGACTTATTTTAGTTTTGACTTATAAGAATATCTTTACAATAATAATCAATTACCAATAATGAATATTGTTGCTTTCATTTGTTGCGTTTAAAAGGCCTATTCATCATTATACGTTATTCTCACAAATTGTTCAAAGATTATTAATTTCCGTATTAACAGCTTTGAACAATCAGCATTAATTTAAATATAAAGTGAGAACAGCGACATAATCAGCATCTGAAATTTGACAGAAGTGTCAAAAGGAAATACTGTGATACTTATGTTAAAGGAGTTAAACATCACAGGATAATTACTCTTTTGGGTGTTGATACATTTTGTCAATCCTTTGACACTGTCGTACATTATTGAATCTCAAATGCTTTTTTAGGCAGTGAGATTCAAGTTTTATTATTCATATTAATACACAGTTTTTGAATTAGTTTTTAAAATAGACAGACAGGATACATAAATAATCACACCTATATTTGTAATTTTTAAGACGTTATGTCAACTCTTACTTCTGTCATAAGTTTTGCTTTTGTATGTATCTGTATTCAATTTATCATATTTAGACTCACTGTATATTGAAATATAATCAGTCCAATAAAGTTAATTGCAACTTTATTTGAAATACAAATTTTATGAGTTACATTGATTACATCGCATATAACCTTCGTATGGAACGTTGTCACAAGAATTCATAATCAGAGTTGGAATAACTATTAATTTAATTTATCTGTTTCAAAATTGCTTATTTTGCATTTACACCCCGCCAGTATGAAGGTCAAGGTGTTTTTGAAGTAAAACTTCTTTAGGCGCGATATGGGTGTAAAAATTTCTTTAGGCTACACGGGTGTAAATCCGTACAAATGCAACGAAAACGCCAACGTGAAGTTGAACACTATGACGCTGTAAGCGCTGATGTCGCGAGTCGCGATCCACTCCCGTCATGTCATGCGTAAGTCGAACGCTAAACCCTATATGAACTTGCATTAATTGAATCACGTTTTTTTACAAAAGAAGAGGTTGCTCCTGTATTATGTCCTCATGGAATAAGACTTTTCTTAGAGAATAAATGTGTCATGGAATATAATAAATTTATATTGAATCGTTGAAGACAAAATAATATCTACTGCCACGGATATTTGTGTAGGTTGCCATGCGACAGATCAACAATCATACATTCGTCAGCAGTTTCACAAAAATCGGTTATTGATACCGGGGGTTTGCCGTATGAAATAATTTTAGTTCTGAATAAATTTTACATAATAACAACTAATATTGATGTAAGTGATGGCTTAGCTAATGGTTGTGTGGGAAAATTAGTGTACATAGAACGTGGCGATAATGATGAACTTCTACGTTTATGGTTTGAATTTCCTGGTAAGATAGGTAACAAAATTAGGAAGAAAGCTGCACATCATATTCAAACTCTTAATATCAGTAGGACAGCTGTGCCGATTCTCAGGAGAAATTCATCTATTCCAATGAATAGAAATAAAATCATATTTGCCAAAAGAAATCATTTTCCTTTAGTGTCTGCTTGTGCACTCACAATACACAAATCACAAGGTGGTACTTTTGATGAAATTGTATATGAATACAATAAAACACATAATCAGCAGCTTCTATATGTTGCATTATCACGAGTTACCAGCATTAATAGATTGTTCATCATTTCTAAAAACAACGACAAAAAATTTGATCATGGAAGAAAACGGCCAGCAGGATTAATGGACTTACAAACTGAATTCCAAAGACTTTCAACTTGTAGATTAATAACACAAGAAGAAAAATTGAGTGAGATAATAAGTTTGAACGACATTTCATTGTTATTGTTTAACTGCCAAAGTTTACGAGCTCATTTGCCTGATCTGCTAGATAAAGTGCTACAACGTTGTACGTTTTTGTTATTTTCGGAAACTTGGATTAATAATGAAGAACGAATTGATATTCAGAACTATTACTGCGAGCAGGTGGTGTAGCTGTCTATCATTCATGTTCAGATACTCTTCATAATGCCACTCCTATGCAGTTTCTTGCGCCAACAATATTACTGGATATTCCTAATGAAATTACACAAGTAGGTGATATTGCAGTTGTCCGCTGTGTGAACACTCAGAATCAAACATTAATTATAGTCGTCCTTTACATTTCTCCCAATAAAAACGTATCAAATATTATTAAATTTCTTCATCAGCAGTTACTTCATTTTTCTAATGAGGGTGCAAAACTTTTAAATACTAATCACAACGAGATACCATTAATTATTGCTGGAGATTTCAATGTCAATTTTAGTTCAGAAGAATCTCAACCATTAATTGATTTTTTAAATAATAAATTTAATTTAACAATGTATAATTCTCCATTTGAATCAACCACAAGATATGGCACGACTATTGATGCAGTTTTCTCAAGAAATGTACATAGTTTACAAAGCAAAATTTATGTCTCTCATTTCAGTTATCACAAACCTATTATATCATATATGAAATATGATAGCAATTAATCTATCGCTGTTGTTTTAAGCTGTGTTATTGATGTTATGTGATTATTAATAAATGATTTTTAAAATTTAAATATGATGTTTTTTTATTTTTATTTTAATTGCCTACTCATACAATATTAAAAGTTTTACTTCAATCGCGTGTGATCCTTACGCGCACTCTTTTTTTTTTCATCCAAACCGAATGTAATTTATTATTGAGGTTATATAAAAAACTGTTGAATCTAACTTAAAAATAACAATACATTTTATTGTACAATCAAATAACGTACACCTAAAAATCATACTCAGGTATCGTAAATTATACAGTTTAAACATATGATTTAGATTACACAATGAGTATATCATGAGTATATACGTAAGCGTTAGCAATTAATAGTCCCGAACATCAGCGCATAAAATCCCGCCGTAAAATAAATCATGCATCTACAAATCCTTCACATTATTTTGCCAAAATCTCGCTTGTACATCTATACAGATGGTGCAGACACAAATTTCCATGTAGGTAATCCCGTCATATTTTTTTTCTGCTCCGTTTAATACGTGCAAAGCCCAGCGGCCTCCGTTATACGCGGCCCGATGTTACACTACTCGGCGCAATATTGCGTCTCTTCACCGCACAGTGTTAGCTAAATTGCATCTGGCTCCTTCCGAGTTAGGTAAATGATATTTACTTCCACAGGAGGTTATAAACTGCTCTCAGAATACTATAGCTATCAGGTAGAAGAACTATTGTGCTCGGCCAAGTATTAATTAATTGAATTTGTTGACAGACTAGCACAAAAACACAAGTTTTACGGATCTCTAGTTCAAATACCGCAATCATAGCATTTTTGTATATTTTCATGATATAGTGAGCAGTTTGGCATACCTTAGAAAAAGTGGATGTTTGTGTGTGTGGATACAATTTTTCGTCCACAATTTTGGGAACACGTATCAACCGATTTCAATTATTCAATTCGGATGGACACTGAGATGTGCTGAGTATACTTTTGGCAAGGGCAGATTCATTAGTTTTGGAGATACGGAGCAAAAATTTGAAAAAAGAGCAGTTTTTGGGTGAATGTTGAATGCAGGATGATTTAAAAAGCCTCAATGCAATTGGCCTTAAGGCACAATGCCATGCATGCTTATATTATCCATTTCACATGAAATAAAACTCTATGAGATATACATGAATCGGTGTATTTTTCTCAAAACAAATTCTTCCAAGATTGGTATTCATAATGTCTTCATCTAATGTCTTCATAATGAAATATATAAATAATGTAATACCGTGTAATACTTGATCAAATCACTGACAAAGAATATTTATCGAGCTGCCATAAACCAACATATTATTCAGTCTATATACATTGACGTCAATTTTATGTGACAAAATGCGGGTTCAGAACAGGATTTGAGTAATTTATTAACCAAATTGTTCCGTAAGCAATTTGCTAGTAACTGAGACTGTGAAGTAAAAGCAATTCGTGCAGAGTAGAGGTAGATAACTAATTTTGTCTGAATGTCGTCGCAATATTCGTAAATTATGAAAATGTCGACATTAATCTTGTTTTCAATTAACGCCGTCTCCAATTTTTGGCGTGGTTCAGAGTCATTAGAAGATTTTAATGAACGGTATATTTTATGCAGTGTAATCATTAAATTCGTCCGATTTGAGTTTGAATAAATTTCACAGCAGTGTGTATTTTAATGGAAAAAGTTAATAAGAGCGATTGCCGAACAAAGTTGATTAAAAAGGAATGGTGCTCGGGTAATTATTTGGGCGGAGGTGATGTAATTCAAAAATCAGGTCTTCATTCAAAGTATTGAGCGTGGAACTTTGATGTCTTTATATAATCGACTGGCTGATTTTTAAATACTCTGCATACATGTGAAATGAAATAAGCTTTTTCATTTACTATTAGAAGCTCTGTAAAATGATTTTATTCAAAACCAAAGCCTATTCGTTGCATTAAATACTTGCAATATAAATGATGGACAATAATACACTGAAAGTATTAGATATTTCTAATAGAAACTTATCTCTTCTCATTTTCTCAAATTAGATATTTTGATTCTTATCGGAATGTATAAAAGCTTATTTCACTTTCGCAAAAAGTTCAATTTATCATTCCCTATACAATATTCTAGATAGATTGCGAACAATACTAAAACCACGCGCCGTCCTTGAATTTGGATTTCCTCGATAAAGCGCAGGTTTATGGCGAAATAGGATTTCTTTGCTGAGATTTGCCCATATATAAAAAAAACTTTTATCATGTTCATCGCTTGCCCTTATTGCTCAGCTTATTTCGAACATGTCACTGAGGAATCTTTCTGCTAGGAAAATTCACAGCAATCTTAGTGCTTACCAACATTTTTATTTGAATTCAGCAGTGATTTCATTTGGGTAAATAGCTGCAAACTTTGTACTATGTTTCTGCATTACTTTCTAGGGATAATAATTTGATTTCAAACATTTTATATTTATTTACTTATTTTTAACTATTTTTTTCAACAGATTTAACTGATTTCGTCCGATAAAATATGAAATTAAAAACTATATGAAGATGTAAAATTATTAGTTGTTATTTATTCATATTTTTGTTTTTGAAATATATAAATGGTTCAAATGGTTCACGTTTAACTAAATGTGTGAAGCAAATTTGTATGTTAAAATTATTGGCGAATGTCACATCATTTTTATATTAGTTGAATAAATTTTATTCAATCTGATCAGTTTCCTAATTTTATAGAAAATTATTATCTTGAAAGGAACTGTGTAGATCTTTTACGATTTTGGTAAATAATAAACCTTTTGATATGTACTTGAGAAATTCCATCCCCCATAACTGTTGATAAAACTTCTCGAAAGATATTTATTCATTTGGGAACCGCAAATTCCATCATATGTGAAATTGGCGTCTGTTCAGGTTGTATTAGAGTTTGTTATTGATGTGCAACATCCATCAATTAAAATTTTCCCATATTCACGTTTGAAGTTGGAGTTGAAGGTTAAGCAAAGTTTATATTTGATTTATTAATACTGGAAGCTAATGGTTACCTTTTCAGTAAATTTTGATACTTATTTAGAAATTTCTCTTTCTCTTTGATACTTTCTTAGAAATAAATGAGTATTATAATTTTTAATTAAATCATGCTGATATTTCTTTATATTAATTTTTAATTATTTATGGAAAAAACATGTTTGATGTTAGGGTTCAGACTAATATTTTGTAGTTTTTTAGAATTAAATTATTTATAATAATATGATATAAATAAATTGTCAACACCACACATTATTCAATTCACATTACTTACAGATTATACAAAATTATCAATTAAAACTTGCAATTAATAAATAAAACACAAGATACGCATGTGTATTCGTACGCATATTGCACATCAACTTCTCAGCGTTCAAATTCATTAAGTTCGCAGCAAAGCCTTTATTTTCTAATTTTTTCTACACGAAAACCAAATTTATTAATTAAATTATTCCGTCTGCTTCTCTTTCCCATTATGTCATAAAAACAAAGCATTAAAAAAACAATGAGTACGATATAAATTTTAAGGTCCGTAACAATGTGCTCCGAAATGTCGCATTCACCTGACTCTCTCGGCTCGTCTTTTTATCACCGTACGTGTTTTAATTTTAATTCCGGCTTGATTCATGATCCAGAGAGATCGGGTCCCTGGATCGTGACCGTACTTTGCCAGGATTAAGGACTTATGTACTTATGGCGATTATCAGCAACACCACATTAAATTTGAACTTCATTTAAATGAGATGAGTGAAATATAATAATTATTGTGATTTCATCTATGCTAAATTTAATAATGAATATTGTGTAGGGTTAGCTTAACTAATCTAGGCAAAAATAACTAAGGTTGAACGTAGAGTAGGAGAAATTTGGGTATGGTTGTGCAAGGGTATGGTAGTGACAGTCGTTATAACAGATAAACTATACTGAATTTGGCATAGGGTCCAAAGGGAGAAAGATAAAGTATAATTGTTCGAGCAAGTTTCCATTATTGCTTTCAGTCAGTACCTTACATTAAAATATTCTGTAGAACGCCTTGTTTTTAAAGAGTCAGAAGTAAGTTTTTGTCAGTTGTAACAAATAAAGCAAAATGCAAAAGAAAAAGTCAAAGAACAATTAAATATAAGAAAAAAAGTATTTCACAAAGAAATTTGTCAACGTTGTTTAAAAAATTATCTTTTTTATATATTGTTATATTTTATTTATAAGCTTTGTTTTAAGATTTATATTATGTTGTGTCTTATGTTATTATTACTAACGACAATGAAAGTCGTTGCGTACCATTTTCGTATATATACCTATTGTTTTAACTTATTTTTATGCTCGTCCCTGTGGGTGGTTGTGATAGGTTAAAAACTTTGACTTTATTTCCCCAAACGAGTATGCTTTTTATCGATGCCTTTGGCTTACTGTAATCGTAAAATATATGCATTTACATAAATCATACTAGTTTACCTAATGAATTTCCGCACATCAACTTGAACATACTCAAAATTATTAAAGTTCTTGAGTAAATAATCGCGAAGATGTTCGCAACATACATAAATATTGTTAATTATTGCATACTCTGTGCAAATGAAACTCATCTGAAGCAAAACGCAAATAACACTTAGTGGAATAATGCAGTTTCTCATATATTATAATTATAGAGAAGGCTTGCAAAGTGTAAGCAGTCAGTGAATTGGCATAAAGTCGACAACTTTTGAAAATATTCAGCAGTGTTATAGATTTTAAGATTTTTTCTGTACTATTTTACGAATTGATAATAACATCTGAATAAATATGACAGTGAATTCAAAATTTAATAAATCAAGTAACATATACATATTATTATGACTATCGTTATCGTATTCAATTACATGGGTACAAGTTAACAAAATATACTATAACTGTCTTAAAAAGTAGAAAGTCCTCAACATTCTTACAACAATTATTCCGTAAATTCATCTTAAGCATAATTCAAAAAGGATGCGCCATTTAAATTATTATTATCATCTTTCTTTTACTGAAAGACAACTGGTGAAATCTTCTGGAAAGTTTTCGCGTGCTTGACATTTTATTTAATCACCAGAAGCAGATGGTTAACGTAGCCTGATTACGGATTTCTTGTGAATGATGTGGTCATTTTTAATTTATAAGCAGAATTCCTGCTGGCATTTCTTGTCTGACAGTTTGATAAAACGGATAATTTGTGGTGATGATTCGTTGAGATAAATCATACGCCTCCGAATTTATTAAATTATTTTTTGTTTTGTTAATGTTTTGTAGGTAATGGTTGAGGAATTTCTCAGAGAGATGTTTTTTGAGAATTTTGTTAGATTAAATATGGAAATATGTTTTAATACTTTATCAAGAGATTGCTTCGAGAAGCAAATAATATTGAACGATTTTGATTGTCATTTTTTACACATTTATGATCACATGTTATATATTTTATGTTTATGCTATGCTATTAACTAGTTGTTGTTAGACCAATATAGCTCTAGTAATATATCACAGACCATATACGAGCAACACTTAATTGAGGCGGGTTTTGTAAGTTATTGTCTCATTCATAAGTCAACAGCAATGTTTGCGTCGAGACCGTCTAATTAAAAAGCTCCATGATGGACTATTATGATATGGTGTAAAAGAGGCATTCTCATTAAGAAACCTCTTCTACTTCTGTTTATATAAATTAACATGATTGCTCGCGTGTTGGCTAATTTGAATTAATTAAACCGGAGGTAGTTTCGTTTAAAAACTTCATTTAGAGTTGCACACAAAATTAGCATTAACTGAATAACAAAACATTGTGTAAAATAAATTAAAATATTTTTTCTGTACGTATTTTATTCATTTTAATAATTGAGTAGTTAAATAGTACAACATGTCCGAGTACGTTTTTTTCAGTTCAATAACCTAAATTGCAAATGTTTTATGAGCTTGAAGAAAATTTCATTACTTAACTCAGCGGTATGGTATTTTTCTATTTCTGCGTCAATTTTATTCCTTGGGAGTAGTCCTTACATAATACGGTGGAGCGATCGTGTACTTTTTGCAAGGCGTTCCCGCTACGGGTGATCATAATTGATCCGGCAAAGTAAACAACTTATTTGTAAAAAATATATATGTGTATGACTGATATTTGTGTGGAAGAAAGGCATTTATTATTCTTCAATAACGTGTAGCGTATTTTGATATATTTTGGCAATGATATTGAGAGTAATATCCATAAATTAATAAAAATTCACTATATAAAATATGATTTTTATTTGTAAATAAAATTTACTCTGATTGTATATTACATATATCAACTATTATGCAAGTGTTGAGAAACTTCTTCAATACAAACTGAGCAAGTTGCAGTGTGATTTAAATCTAGCACCGTGCGATCACCCGGAACATTGTCTGAATTTCCGGACAAACACGAATATTGAATTAACAGTATTTGCCGTCAGGGTCTCGCAAATACATTGATTAAATCCGAATATTTGTTCACACCTAAGTAAAGTGCAATGCATCTAAAACGGCAACTCGGTTCAACCTTCAAAAGAAAATTTGAATAAACCAGAAAAGTGCCAAAATTAAACCATTACCATGAACTTTTTGGCAATTAATAAAATTTAGTTAAAATATTATAATATGAAATGTATAGTTTAAATTGAAATTACTAGTAGAAACCATCCCTGAGATCTATTGATTTATCTATGAGTAAACGACTATTTTCGAAGGGTTATATCATACTACAATATTTTAAATTTCAAAAACACTATTTTAACTTTGATATTGATTTCTATCATAAACCAATTTTTTGGCATAACAGAAACTATTATCTGTATTATATAAATTCGAAAAAGTTGATACTTATATCACCGAATTGCATAAAATATCTCTAATAAATTTTATTTGACCTCGTTTGCTCTTTTGTTTTAAATGTGTTTCATACAAATAAATCTGATCTTTATTACCCAAATACAAATTGTGTACGGTTTGAAATAGTTCTTAAACAATGGTTTGAAGACATAAAGTATAATTAATAACTCTATTTCACTAGAAAACCGAACACTGGTAATACCAACTCGTCCTATGGTTTCATATATCAGCAATGGAATGGACTCCATTGTTTTCTCTTCAGTCAGTTTGTTTGGTAACATGTATGTACTTAATTGAAAAAGTTATTTCACTATTTTATTAGGGAATGTGCGCTGCTTTCAATTTATTTTTTACAGTAATGGTAGTTTTATTCTGTTTATATTCCGCACTATTTTTTGCGAGTGATTTGCAGTTCTGCCATTATAGAAATAGCAGTAGCGGCTGAAAATAAATAAATGAAATTAAATGTCGTAGCAACCAAATGGAACTAAATTCGTATTTAATTTTTGCATATTTGGATAATGGATAAAATGTGTAAAAGCTTATTAAGCAATTAAATTTGATTGACAAGTAAACACGTCATGGAGAAATTTCAAGGATTAAAGGGTTAGTTAAAATTTTTAAATGTACATTTTGTTTTTCTTTAAAAACATTTCACATTATCGCGTTAATTGGTCAAATGAAATTAGATTTTTGATATATATAACCGGTAATATGGTAAATAGTTTTTTATAATAATATATTAATAATAAAAACGAAATTTTTACTTTTTGTATTTGTTGATACAAATACAGTGTGTTTGGAACATCAGTAAGTATAATAATTGAATGATAATTTTAGGCATAAAACGCAAAATATAAAGGTTGAAAAATTAATTTTATTTCAAATAAATCTGTCGCACTGTTACTATTGCAAATGTACGTGTAACAATGGATTTATCTCGATGTCATATAAGTGTCTAACACTATGCTAAGTTATTTATTTTATATTACATATTTTCATAATAAACAATAAAACATAGTTGTATATTTACCTCCAATATTGTTGATACTGTAAATCCAATATCATGAACGAATACAATTTCTGAAATCATATTTATCTTAATTTGTTGACAATGTTTTCTTCTTGAGCGAGCAAAAACTACATATCCCTATATACTTATCCCTGATCGTATGTGTATAATATACAAGGTACATTGTCGGAAATACATCATCGATGTTGATATCGTCATCTGATGTTGTTTTCTCTGTAAAAACATGTAGTAATCTTACCAATAACAACAGAAAATACGAGAGTAATACACTGCAAGCTTATACCAATCTATTGTGCTGTATCTCGAGGGATTCGACTTGGAGGGATATGATCTTGTTACATGTTGGATTTTTATTTTTGTTTCTCGTCGCACATTCAGATTGCATTGTGATGTCGGAGGCTTATTACGAATAATAGAATTTGAAATTCATCTAGGCATAATAGGGATGGCTTCAACATAACAATCGCAATATATTGATCTGATCTTATAACATAAATATATTTAAGTTAAACTTTTTAATTGGTAGGAGAAACACAGGCAAAATGGTTTATATGGACAAAATAACACATTTTAAAAAATGGCTTGTTTTATTGGCACTATGACTTGAAGAAGCTGTAACAATAATCCAGATAAAGCCAGATGTTGAGCGTCATTGTCACAATTTTATCAAAGTAACCAGTTCAAACGTGTATCACGTATTTATTATTTTTTGTTGGAATTACCTTGTAATAGCATTACAACAAGCTCAAAACACATTTTAAAGGCGAAATTAGAACGATATCGATATAAGTAATCATAATCATACAGCACCAGTTTGTTCACTTTTGTGACATTAATTTATAAATTTTTGATAAATTACAAATTAATTGTTAAATTATCATGATAGTATACGTGGCATAGTTAACGCGAATTAAAATTCAATTTTTTTTATACACATAATTATAACACATAGATATAACAAAATTTTTATCATTAAATCAAAAATTCATTCAAGGTATTATAACAAAACTAATCGTGAAAACTTTTACTTATGGTAAAGTTAAAATAATTAGAAAAAATATTACAATCAGTGTAGGAGAAACAGACCGTAATGTGAGACTATTTAACAAAATTTATTTAGTTTTAAATTAAAGTTATGGACAAACCCATGTTCAAGATTATTCTATAATTAAAATATAACATCAATCAAATTGGATATCGTTTAAAGGTTTTTTATTTTGTTTTGATGCTCAAACAAGAATTGTAAAGAAAAGTTTTTATGAAAGTGCATCGTGTAATATCACCCAGATTAAAATCGAATTCTCCAATTCTATTAAACGGCAATCTGATTTTATTGTTCTAAAAAATAAAATGAAATGTCCACAAAATCAAAGTTTTTATCAGTAAAGTTTTTAATCCGAGATTAATTCTTAATCAAATATTTCTTGTACTTAGTGTTGGGAAAACTGATTAGGGCATACTTGTGAACTTTATCTCCATTTAATGAAATATCATTTTAGTTTAAAAGAACCATAATAGAAATTGTGTGTCATTGGGATGTTTGCCAAATACAGTTCATTTATCTTTGGTCTCTGCTTACATTCGGGTCATGAATATGGTAAAGAACCACATGTACATAAATCATGCTTTTTCACATAAAACTATCTACTTAGCCCAGATATGAATAATAAATGAAAAATGTTACGGAGTACATGAAAAAGGTTTTAATTATGAAAGGTTATTTAATGTGTTAGAAATAACACTTTGGATTTTCCAAATTATTTTAGATATTTTATAATATCAATTTAGGATTGATGAAAAATTTGGAGGATAGGATTAAATCGCTTTTAACATCGCAAACATTTATTTGTACTATTATTTATAGTTTGAAGAAATTGTAATTATTCTGTGAATTTATACTTTATTTTTGCACTATGCATATTTTTTCCAAAAATTTTATGTGAAACTTTATTTTTTTTGAGAATTGTAAACTAGTTTTTTTCATCAACAATTTCATCAACAAAGATTTGTATTAATTTTTTTTATTTTATTTTAAATTTTAACGTAGATATTATTACAACTACATTTTAATTTTTCATTTTCAGTTTAATAACGGGAATTTATCAAGTAGTTGAAATAAAATAATAGAAACTAAATATAAATATGTACTATAAATTTGTTGATGACACAGATAGATTCAAAATCAAAAAACTATTATATTACTATAGTAATAAAATAAATTTTGCTATCAATGGTAATTAGAGTTGAAAATAAATATAAATGGATTTCAATAAAAATAGAAATATTAGGGAGAAAAAGGTTGTGATTGCTGTTTTAGGTGTTTATGCATTTCAATATATAATTTTCAATATAGTTGTATGTTAAAATAAGAAGTGTTCATTTGAAGTCTCGATAAAGTATCTGACTTCAAGCAAATGTAATATCAATTATTATCTATGAACAGCAAGAAGTAATTTCAGTTTCGATACTTTCTTTGGGCACCCTGATGTCAAGCAGCGGTAACATTGATTTTTAATTGAAAATAATAATGGCAATATGTTTCCCATTGAAAAAATCCCTTACCCCGGTAAAGCTGTATCAATAAAAAATGTATCAGTATTTCAAAATTTTTTATGAAAAATTATCACTTACAAATTAGACAACCATTTGATAACTGTTGAATATATATATATATATATATATATATATATATATATATATATATGTAATATGAAAAATAATAACAGAAAAATATAATAATAACTTATATATCTGTTTCTACTTTTGATCATTTAGATGAATATATCTTACATTTGTTTGACATTTATTTTAGTAAAGCCTATAAATTCGTAAATTATTAGAATGGTTTACCACAAGTTAGTTTATAATATGAATGTTCCAGCACATAAATCATTTAATAGGAATGAAAATCTTGCTTTACCATTATTCAAATAGTTGACACCTCAGCGTCTATGGACACTATCCATATATTACATGGGCAAACGATGGTTTTCAGTCTCTGTAACTGAGAAAGCGTATAATCGCAATGTTTGGTCGTATAAGCCGCAAACCCATCTAATAGTTTTAACGCTACATTAAATAGCGTTTGCGGCGGCTGCATGGACGCCTTAATATAGTGCAGCGGTGTGTTTTCCCCAAACATCATTTGTAACATTGTCTTATTTCTGAATTGGCTAAATTACTGTTATACTAGCTGCTATAAGATCTGGTATTCACAGTCTTAACAGCCAGTATCCAGAAAATTTTATTCATTTATTCTACTTAGGTAAGGTAGCTTACACTCAGTAGCACTATAGAGAGATGCGTTAGTTTCTAATTTTGCTTTAGACAAAATGTAATTTTCATTATATAACTATCAAAAATTAGTAAAGTATGTTTACATTAATTTGCTCACATGCAATAACAAAATGTTAATAATTAACATATAAGCTCGCATCAATACATTAGACAAGAAAGCTTATCTGTGATTAAAACTCCATTTTTTCGATGATCCTTTGCCATTTCTGGCAACTTGATAATTTCATGCTTATAGAACTTCTCATCCTAATCAGCAAAAGATTGAACAAAATGCGATTTCAGGTCATCATCATTAGTGTAGAATGTTGAACTATACAAAGAATTTTGCGAACTACAGAATAAATAGTAATCAGATTGTGCCAGGTCAGGATTATATTGGAGATGATGCAATGTTTCTCATAAAACCTATAATAATTCTAATCATAATACAATTACTTTACATTTTGATCATTTCGACTGTTTTTATTGCTTTATTTATATTCATCAGCTGTATAAAGTAAATATGTAAAATGATTATATGAGGAAGATTTAAATACATAAAATGTTTGTAGTGATGAAAAATGAGACATTTTAGGAGATTCAATTCTTCAAACAGAAAAGTTGTACTTGGCAGAATCATCACAGATTAAATAGTATATTGAATTCGTATAGTTTTTTCATTATTCAAAACAATCCTGTCTGTATGAATTATTTTCTATCATATTGTTAGAACTAAACATTTTGCAAAACACATTTAAATGAAATATAGAGGCATATGCACTTCTCATGCTACAGTCAAATATTATTATATTCCAGCTTCAATTACCGATTTTTGCAAATGCATAAATTTATAAAAACTAGTAAACCTTTTACAATTATAAAACACTTTATTAAAATATATACCTCTATAGTGTGGTTTCCTTTACAGCGTGGTTGATGACATAAGCTAATTTTAATAATGAACTAAATTGCATTGACAATTATTCCATATAAAATAATATATAATCCAATTGATTGATTTCATGTGCAACGAACATTGTTAATATTACTATAGTTATTTTGTCAGTATTTAATTCCTAGTGTTAAATTGGTATATTCAATTGCTTTGTTGAATGACAGATAATAATAGCTGAATGCGCACTAAAAAGTATTAAAATTGATACCAAACATCTATGTTTTTGTTGAGTAGAATTTTTAGAGGAAATATGTGTTTCACATGAAATTTGAAGTAGGTGCAATAAACAGACATTCGGTATCTTTTTCAGCATTATTTGAGGATAAAAACAAATTGTCAAATGAGACGGCTGAAAAATATGTTGAACATTTTCTACATTAGAAAAATAGGTGTACATGTAATCATGTAAGATTTCAATATTCAATAATAGTTTTTTATATTGGATTTAGTATCTTACAAAATCTTACGGACATGTTTTAACACCAAAATGTAATAATCAACCCTTGCGAACGCACAAATATTTATATATTCACTAGCTTATGTCTAAATCCTAGAATGTCTATTTTTTTTAAAAAAAATGAGGAACTTCGATGTTACATAGTTTTTATTACAACCATTATTTCATTTAAACAAAAGCGCCAACTTGTTCCAATGAATTTCAATCTTTAATTCTATCCAATCAAGCAAGTCGTTAAAAATGCATTAAATTCAATTTCATTATACGACATTTGAAAATATATGTGGCTATTGTGTAATCCGCAAACATTTTGTACTGCAACTAAAACAACTATGGCAATCGGGTAACGACCTGGCTACAGCGCCCATTTACCTAGAATTTTGGAGCAATTTGCACAAATGAATTTCTGCAAGCGGTTTCTCGTTTATTGGTATTTCGAAACGCAGTGCCAACAACAATAGTAATTATGGAACAAAAATAATTATAAAACTGTATATAAATATATACACTAGTCAGCATTCAACATGTAAGCTTGGGCTTTAGCACAAGTGCTAAATTTCAAAGACAAGATATTTTTTTACCTTTTTTGTTTACATAGAACAAAGCAAGTTGTATTTAGAACAAAAAATATATTTTATACTAAATTGTTCATAAACAGAAAAAACAACTACTTACAGTTTTTTTCAAAATATAATTTTGATTCCAATGAGAAGTTTAACCCGAAAATATAATTAAGTATATACACATTATTTAAGTATAAACGGGACTTAAAGTTTCTTGGGTAAAAATGTCCACCACTAATTTCACTATAACAATTAAAGAATAGACATTTTCTCCAATATTATTTTAAAGTAGAAGAAAAAAATTAACCATCATTTTAACCATGACCATGTATTCATAATCATAACAAAAGTATTCTTTTCGTTGGTAGTTTTTTTTGGTTTTGAGCTCTTTTATTTAGTTAATAATACCAGAATTTTATTTTTAAGTAAACGATATCTAATTGTTGCATAATATGTGATGTTATTTTCAAGTTAAATTCATCAGTTTTTTAATAATCTCTATAAAAGCTTGCATGTGGGTGGGGTTAAAAGGACACCTTTTCACTGGCAAAGTTATAATAAATAAGTAAATAGTAAATAGAAAAGTAGATACGTTTAATAATAACCATTTTACAGAAAGTTAATTACATGGTATGTCTTTGCCCGAAAGCTGTTTTTTTTACCCTGACTATGGGGTGAGGGAGAACAGGTGGCTACTCTTGGAAAAATGGCTAAAAACATACTTCTATTAAAAAGGAATTAATTGGGAATTTTACTGAATATAATTTAATAGTTATTTGATTAATACATGTTATTTGTTGTGATGTAGTTCATATAGTTTCGACAGTATAATTACTGAAAATCAAATTGGACCTTGGTGACTTGCCCTATCCTTTTGTTTTTTGTCGACTAAGATCTATATGCATTGTATCGGTTCTTTCATAAGAAATATAGTAGATAATATTATGAATTCTCCACATAACATATCACGGAACAATGCTCAAGTTGAAGTGCACTCTATTTGAATTCGAGATCGGTTGAAAATTCGTTCATATAATACTTCTCCGCCAGTTGGAGAATGCACTGAATAAACAAAGTTCTGGATATAAAGTGCGCTTAACGGGTACGCGACACGAAATGTTTGTAAACGCGTCTGATTTTCATCGACTTTTGTCATTGTGAAATTCGTCATTCGAATTGTGAATTGTTTACTTTAAAGCAATGACGAGTCGTAATTGCGCAATTCTAATGTATGTATGCACTCGAATTTTAGTACAAAGTGTTTTGTGGTTGCTGGTTTATTTCATTTACGAAAATTCGAAACAATTGCAGGCACTCACAATGCAATTTCACGAATATGTGATAAGAACGAAATGTAAGGGAAAGAGTTAGTTGTGTGCGAAAATTGCTTATATGGAATGACATTATAAGGGATATAATATAATATATAAGGGATTGTTAATGGCTGATGAAAATACTACTTAAATTTATTCACATCTCTAGGTGTAATAGTTTATGTTTACTTGTCCTGAATCGAAAGTTAAACTCGAACTTATAATGATAAAAATAAAATATTATGTTTAAATATTGTTCTGCAATTGACTTACTTTACTATTGACATATTATCTATACATTTTATAATATTCAATGCTCACTTACAATAGAAATTTTGAACCAAATTATTCGTTAATTTTGAATTAAAATTTGTTAGTCCTTATTCCCTAATTCATATAATTTAATACAATCAAATTGTACCATAATTATAACTGAAGACTGATTCATTTCGACATTATTTCCTTTTCTATAAGTTATTACTTGTTTCCAATTATACTGTGTTTAATATTCGATTAGAAACTAATTTGATGGTCATTGGGCAAACATATCAGGAAGATCTATCCAATATTCGCCAACATACTCTCATCTCACTAAAACTTGATATCATTACCAAGAGCTAAACTTTACAAACGAATGTGTGACCAGACTCGACGATGAAACTTGAATCAAGGTATTACAAGGAGAACTACCAGAAGTTCCAATATCGATCACATAAACAAGATGATATTGCAGTAATTAGTTCAATTAATGAGCTTTTAATCATTAATGATTTATAGCAGATAATGCTAAAGAAGACTCAATTGTTATATATTATTAGATTTATTTCTGTTTCCTAACTTAATTCAGTCTTGTTTTTTTTTTGCTTAATTAGCGATTCTAAAAAGATTAAATCTTTTTGAAAAGACATGATACTGATTACGCAAAGAGATATAAAAGAAAAGTTTTTATGTGATTTGCAGAAGTACAAAGAGATACAAGCAAACAAGATAAGTTTAAATTTATTACTTGAATCTAACAAAATATCGTTGTCGAAAAAATAAATAAATATTGTGCTTGTAATTAAATAGTTATTAAAGTTTATATTTATAAATTATTTGGTTGTGGAAAACTATTCTATTTATCCGTCTTTATATAAAATAAATATATCTAGTCTTTTAACAATAAAATTTTATATATTTCAATATATTAGCAGAAATACTGAAATTATGAGTTATTTATAGAGTAACAAATGAGTTATTTATCGAATCGGCTATATGTGTAAAAATCAGAATGTCAGTTCTACTTGCTCAAAAATTAAAACTAGTTTTTTAATATATATATTTTTTAAAAACCAATCAAAACTTAGGATTACTCCTAACTACATGCATATTTAGGGCAACATAGAGGTAATTATATTTGTAATATTTTATTATAACAATATCTCCAATTCTGATGACATCTACTACAAAACACTTCGTCACATTTTAATGTGAAACCCACATCGCTTTACCATTTTCATTTGGAAAATGATGTATCATTATTACTATATATACATATTAACAATTGAACGTAGATAGAATCTCTATATATTTTTCTTTAGAGTTTCTTCGTGTCAGAGGTTGCAACCATATTTACCTTTTTTTGTCGAGTTTTCATAATCCTATGAAATAATCAATAATTTTAATAATGAATCCGATACAATCTATATTATTTTGAGTTTGAATATTGTATATATATATATATATATATATATATATATATATATTAGGGTGGTCCTTAAAATGGTCATTTTCAAATTTCCTTACTCCCAGAGGCTCAAATGGTTTCAGATAAATAAACAATTCTCTGAAAGTTTTAGCTCATAATATTAACGTTTAGATAGAGCGCAATTCAATCAAAGTTTTGTATGGAAATAGCATGGAATTTTTTTTTAAATTTTAAAAATTTTTTTAGATGTAATTTAGCGAACAAATGAATAAATAAAACTCATTCATTTGTTGCTAAATTATATCTAAAACATTTTTTTTAAATTTTCAAAACTTTTTCCATGCTTTTTTAAATTTTCAAAACTTTTTTCATGCTCAATACAAAGTTTGATTGAATTGCGCTCTATCTAAACGTTAATATTAAGAGCTAAAACTTTCAGAGAATTGTTTTTTATCAATTTGGAACCATTTGAGCCCCTGGAAGCAAGGAAATTCGAAAATAACCACTTTGAACCACCCTAATATATATATATATATATATATATATATATATATATATTGCCTAAATTGCTCCACAAACATGGATCTCAATTTAAAATTTTGTTCTGAAATCTCTAAAATTTTATAATTTTTAAGAATTATTTTCTCACCTAAATTTTAACGAATCACTTTCTAGCTGAAAGGCTATAAACTGACGATTGCAACACATGTTTCATATAATAAACTATCAAAAACATTATGTATTAAATTTGAATAAACTTGAAGTTATCAATATACCATGGAACCATAGTTGTTAAAATTGGTAACAAAGATAACGCATTTATTTCATCAATTTATTGGTGTCAGTGTTTCAAATGGAAATATTTTATTATTTCAACATTAACTTTACAGTGTGAATAAAAATGTGATGGTACTATAAAATTAAGTTGTAAAATATTTAGCATGTGTAAGTAATAAAAAAACCTGAAGCACAAACTTGCAAAAAATATGATATAACCATGTGTGTAAATTATGATCTAAGTTGTTACTACCGAACTGAATTTCACTTCAAATATGAATACTGTAATCGGTCATGCTAGTTCCTCTAGCAACTGATATCGAATCAGCGTTAGTTGAACGCATCGTGGAAGTGGCGTGAAATGCTAGATCCAGCAAATGCGGGTGACGTGATGGCGTTATTCGGCATCGTGTGGTTGCTGCGTGTGCGTTCAGAGACACGCGGTTGCCCGCGTTGCAGCAAGCGTCGCGATAGGGACAAGCAGCGCTCCGATACGATACTCCGCGGCGACGCGACGGCCGAACCGCCGCCGCCGCCCGTTGTGGAGGTTCAACCGCTGCCGCCGGTCGTACCGCATACTGTGCCTGTGGTAGTTGTGAATACGGTATCGGCGAGGGTTCAACAAGAGGAAACGGATACTAGAATGCACGCAGGCATTGGTGCGGCAACAGGTTATTGTGAAGTTCATGGATACAGAACAAGGCCGAGAGGTGAGTTGCTTTGTAACTAATGTCGAGACATGTTATGAAAGTTTTGTTATGTGGTGAAGCTTTTGTTAATTTCTGTGTAAGGTAACGCAGGTATTAAACCAAAATTTTACTTGTGATATTTGTTGTAATTATTTACTATATAATATTTATTCAAAAAAAAAATATATTCAGTACGGAGCTATGAGCTTGCTGTGACAGTTTTTTTATATCTTGTTTTTGAGACCTACTGATTACACTCCAGCAAAATAAAAATTAATAAATAATGTAATTTTTGCTCCACAGAATACAGAAATGTGCAGAAATGTTGTTCATTATTTTACAAGCAAACTAAAATCTTATGATAGTACAATTTCATATTGCATGTTAAAAATGACGGACTTGCGCAGTTTTGTTTATCGCGCAGGCTATGTTCTAGGAACAAATTAGTAGAACAGCATGCATGTCCAATTAAGAACAAAATGCAATACCGTTCAAACTTTTAATGAAAAAACGCTTGTTGCAGCTTACCTCTATTACAATAAGCCTCTAGCTCCCTTATATATGGGGTAAAGCGAAGCTCAAGGTTTCATGGATAAAAATGTTCATCACCGATGTTTCAAAAACAAGTGAAGTTAACACTTTTTAAACAATATTTGAAAGTAGAAGGAAAAAGATATATAACTACTCATCACCTTGATTCATCTAGAGTTGCTAGCAACATGTTTGAAAATACATAACAAAAGTATTTTTTATAGTTATTATTTTTTTTTGTGGTGAGCACTGCGGTTAAGTTTTTGAGACATTAATATAATTTTTGAATATAAATTCAACAGTTGTTTTATATAACTTCTACAAAAGCTTACATTTACCCTGAAAATGCATAAATATTAAAAAATGAAAAGTAAACTTTTAGCAGGATATCGATCCCTCTCACACTGTCAAATAAAATATACCTGTAAAATAGCTGAATGTACTGTATGTATAGTTTGTTACGAAAAATAAAACAAAAAAAGTAAACTTTGTAAAAAAAACTATTTTAGAAAATCTTATTTAAATAAACAATTATTTCAACTCTGCTGATGAATATTTCTAACAAAATACCAGATCAAGCTTGTATACAGTGTTATCTCTGTAAAAATATACTCTCGAAATTTATATTTTGCATTGATTGAATAATGTAGCTATTATTTCGTAAAATCCCATTGAAATCAAAGATAAAGGACATTGGTTCCTTTTGCTCTCTGACCATCCCATTTCAACTCGCCTATGAGGTAGAAAGTATCAGGTGACAAATTTTGAAAAACAGCAAAAAAATCTCATTTCTACAATGGTGAATTATCTGGGAGTTTTACAAAACATAGTCAAGCAGCGGTTTGTTTGATATGTGTAGTTTGTTGTGATAAAATTCATCTGGTTTGCTTAAACTCAAATTTGATCTTTGTGCGCCGCCCTACCTGAACAACATGATATCATGCAGTATCAATTTTTATTTCAAAAGATCAAAAATATGCTTAACGCGCCCAACCATACTAAAACCAAAAATTCCCAATGATCTCATAAATAGCCATTTGTATACGCTAACATTAATATTATTATTAATATTATTATTATCTTACTATTTCTGTTATTATTATTTTGTTATATTTTATTGTTTTTCTAGTATTATTTTATTATTCAGAAATTTTATTCATATTATTTATTAATTCTATTTTTATTATTATTTGCTTTTATTAACTTCCCGAAGGAGAAGTTTATGTTTTCATCAAAAAATCCGAATCGCTAATTTTATGTTTTCTCGACGTTTCGAGCCATTCTGAATCGAATGAGACCAAATTGGAAAAGTATGTGTGTGTGTGTGTGTGTGTGTGTGTGTATGTGTGTGTGTGTGTGTGTGTGAACAGATTTTTTGCCGTAAATCGACGTTTTCTCCAAAACGGCTGGACCGATTTCAAAAATTTAAAAGCCATTTGATGTATCTCGATGAGGACTATCGTCTCTGAGTTTTGTGCGGCGATCGGCCGGGCCGTTTCTTTGTAAATTGCAGAAAAGTGAAAAATTTTTCGTCCACGTTTTAGCCCGCAATTCTGAATCGATTCTGAAAATTCAAAAACCGTTCGATAGATATTGGTTGGGAATCGTGCTGATTAGTTTTTGGTAAAGATCGGCCGGGCCGTTTTCTGTAATAAAGTTTTTAAAAAAAAAATTTCGACGATTTTTATGATTATTTTTTTGACGATAGATACCATAGTTTTCTAGGTCATACTAAAATATTACGGCCCTACGACAACTGGTTCAGCTTTAAAAATTCGTCAAAGTTTGCAAAAATCAGTATGGTCTTTTGGCATTTGTCAAAATTAGAATTTTCATCGACGTTTTCTCAAAAACGCCTGAACCGATTTCAGATATTTAAAAAGCATTTGATGTATCTCGATGAGGATTATCGTTTCTCAGTTTTGTGCGACGATCGGCCGAACCGTTTCTTTGTAATTTGGAAAAAAGTGTTAAACTTTTCGTCCACATTTACGCCCATCCTACCGAACCGATTTTAAAAAATCAAAAACTGTTCGAAAGATATTAGTTGGGAATGGTGCTGATTAGTTTTAGGTAAAAATCTACCGAGCCGTTTTCTTGCAATTAACTGTTGAAAAAAGTGTTAAATTTTCGTCCACATTTACGCCCATCCTACCGAACCGATTTTAAAAAATCAAAAACTGTTCGAAAGATATTAGTTGGGAATGGTGCTGATTAGTTTTAGGTGAAAATTTACCGAGCCGTTTTCTTGCAATTAACTGTTGAAAAAAAGTGTTAAATTTTCGTCCACATTTACGCCCATCCTACCGAACCGATTTTAAAAAATCAAAAACTGTTCGAAAGATATTAGTTGGGAATGGTGCTGATTAGTTTTAGGTGAAAATCTACCGAGCCGTTTTCTTGCAATTAACTGTTGAAAAAAAGTGTTAAATTTTCGTCCACATTTACGCCCATCCTACCGAACCGATTTAAAAAATCAAAAACTGTTCGAAAGATATTAGTTGGGAATGATGCTGATTAATTTTAGGTGAAAATCTACCGAGCCGTTTTCTTGTAATTGAATGTTGAAAAAAAAGTGTTAAATTTTCGTCCACATTTAAGCTCATCCTACCGAACCGATTTTAAAAAATCAAAAACTGTTCGAAAGATATTAGTTGGGAATGATGCTGATTAATTTTAGGTGAAAATCTACCGAGCCGTTTTCTTGTAATGAACTGTTGAAAAAAAAATTGAAGCCGATTTTCATGGAACTTTTTTTGGCGATATACATCATGGTCTTATAGAACTTACTGTAATGCTACGGCCTTACAACAAGTAGTTTAATTTTAAAAATTCGTCAAACTTTGCTAAAATTATTATCGTTTTTTTTTTAAAGTAGGATTGATGAAGTATATTATTTACACATTTTTTTGATCAAGTCGATTATTTACACATATCGGGAAGTTCATGTAATTTGCCTCAAGGCTAAATACCAAACCAACTAGTTTTATATTAAATCATCATACTACGGATATTATTTTCATGTAAATTCTATCCTTTGCTCTCTTATTTATTTAACTTTATGTTATTATTTATCAATATTGCTAGATGTTAACTATTTAACAGTTGTAATAAACATTCTAATTAAAAAAACATGCTTAGACTTGAAAATAGTCTATTTCGGGCATTGCGGTGTGAAATAGAAATGGAAAATGTCTTTCTCGATTCGAATTGGAACTTAGCTCAACTATAACTTTTATTGTACAGTCATATAATATATTTTGCATACGTGTTATATTCTACCAATTTATTTTTAATCAAACATGTTTCTAAAATTGCCTGTTTCATATAAATTTATAATCCTAGCATTTAAATTTCATTGTCCAATATTAAATTAAGTAATCTCCCTACGGATAAACCAAATATTTAATAATATTTCGTTTACCCCACGGAATTCTCTAGAGTGCTGACAACGCGACTGCAGGCGGCGAGCTCCAAACCTACAATGTGTATGATGTTATAAGTGAAGATAGAAGCCGTTAGAGAATAATTTATATGCTGTTCACGTCCGTTCAGTGTACGTGCATATATAATAATATTTCGAAAATTATAACCCTGGAAGGCATTTGATAAGGCGATGCGCCGATTTTGCGTCGAAACGTCGAGAGAATTCACTTTTTTATAAGTCTCCGCATTGGCTTAGAAGTGCGCACTGGAGATATGCAGCGTCCGGGCTTTATACGCCATTGCCCAAGGCGCTCCTATAGATGCTACTATTCATATTACTGTTCGAATATAGGAGATTCTGATAAAAATATCGATATTATGTTATGTTTTATAAATTTTGTACAATTAGCGTCGGGAGCCTTACGAATTCGTAATGTGACAAAGACATCGATTCGTACCAAATCTTCATTAATAAACTATATCTTTTTATTCACTGTAACTTGGAATTTTATATGCTCATGGTAATGGGTGACAAAGGATAGCTATTGTGTCCAAATCTTCCTTTGTTTAAATATTCCGAATAATTAATAAAATTTACTTAATTCAATAATAAAATTTGCTTAGGAATACCCATGAAGAATACAATTTAATAAAATATTTAAAAATGAGGTAAGGTGAGGTTTTGTTAACATTTCCAATATCCAAGGCATGTAGCTTCACTTAATGCAAAATATAGATTCAGCCCATAAAATCTCAGAATGATATTTCTTCTTCTTCCGAAATATTGAAATTGATGATGCTTTCTATGCCATACGACTTGAAAGATATTTTATCAATGCAGTTGCATTTATCCTTAGTTACTACCATTACAATCGTAAAATTGCCAACTCATCTACAAATCATTACTTGTTATTTCTACATTTTTATATTAACTAATTTAATTGATTTTCTAGTTTAGTTATTAAAAATTTTCTCTTGTATTTATTTCAAGCACATTGTGTATATCATTAGTATAATTTAAACAAATTTTATAATTTTCTTTTTATTTATCTTTTTAGGTTTGGTTATTGAATATATGGTAAAATTGCCAACTCATCTACAAATCGTTACTTGTTATTTCTACATTTTTATATTAACTAATTTAATTGATTTTCTAGTTCAGTTATGAAATATTCTCTGTTGTATTTATTTCAAGCACATTGTGTATATCATTAGTATAATTTAAACAAATTTTATAATTATCATTTTATTTATCTATTTAAGTTTGGTTATTGAATATTTTACTGTAATATTTTACTGTAATATTATTTTTAAGCACATTTTGAATATAATTAGCACATTAACAAATTTTATATTTCTAATTTTATTTATTAATTTAATTTTGTTCATAAAGGGAATAATCCAGAAATTTGTTTACTGAAATACTTTATAGTGATTATTGTGCTAAGAACAGGCATGGCAGACTTCCCTTCTTTAAGGGGTTATTCTAGAATTCAAAAAATCGAATTTTTTTATTTCATATTTTCAAAGTTTAACTATCTAAGAATATGGGTACTAGAAGGTTTTTGAAAATTTGAATTATTTTCGGAGATATAGGCATTTTACTGACTCCGTCTCCATACTGGTTTGGCATCACGCAAAATTTCAAATGCGATTTTTCAGAAGAGCCTTTTCTGTACTGTTGATACGATTTCTTGAGTTTTAATCGACCGATTCCCTTGAAATGTTCAGAGAGTCTTGTTTGTAGACCTATCTATAGCCCAAACTATGATTATCCCCAAATTTCAATTTTTACTATTTTTAAAAATTTTGAGAAACTCAAAAAAGCAGTAAAAAGATCGCTTTTTTCAAACAATCGCCAATTTGTAAAAAAGAAATTTTTACTCATCGTTAGTTCAGGCGATTGCGACTTCATTGTAGATTAATAATCTTTTCATTTTTCGCATTTAGGATGGCTAGGAAGGCTGAAATCATGTCAATACTGAGGTGCCAATTTTTTGAGACCTTCCACTTTATCAGCTGCTAGTTTTTACAATTTTCATTTTATTTTTAATTTTTGTTTTGTAATTTTAATAATATTAATAAACAAGTGGTAAAAAATGGATAGTAAAAACATTCATTGCTTTCTTTTACGACGCTTTAAAAATTACCTAAAATTCATCGTATTCATCTACACTAGAATACCCCCTTAATTTCTTCAAATGATCTATTGCAAAGATTACATTCCGCAAATGGAACTATGAAGAATTTTCCTTTCGCATTATATAAAATTTCTAAAGTTTGGTGTAACTAATGCAAAAATGATTGATCATCTATACGGTTACTGAATTGCAATCTAGTGGCTCTACTGTGCTCTTGAATGCTGAGACTCGAGCACATGCACAAAGCACCAACTCCAGATGTAATTCCTATACACCGTAATACCATTCAAAGAGAATCTGCTACTTCAACATATTTGAACGTGTGCGAGAATTCTCTATGAATCGCAAAGGCTGCCTTTTTCGAAATATCTTTTGAAGTATGTTGCAATACGGTTTCATATTTTGCTGCTGTATTCTTTACTTTACAGTGATGGTTTTTGTTTAAACTATACCAAAGACATCCAGCAGGAACATGATAGTTGGAAAAGAACTCCAAGAAAATGATGACTTAACAATAATATCAGGTCGAAAAATTGATAACTGCCTGTTATGCAGATTGGTCGACTTTAAAAAGCTTTGCTTCGAAGCTAACTTTTGTTAGTGAGTTTCACAAGAGATTTACCACAATACTACAAAAATATTTACAGTTTGGCCAAAGCTTTTGGTAAAAGCTTCAGCTTCTGTTAGAAGCTTCACTGAAAAGTAGAGATGTACCAGAACTCTACGTTTTTCTTGATAGTTACGGCTTGATGTTGAATTCTGGGACACTCTGATGCTGGGATCGGCTTTAAACAGATTTTAGTAATCTGTTCCTGTGGTTCTTTCTTCAGTAGGTATCAAAACTTTTATATGTCCAGAATCGTGATTTCAATAAAATCATGTATTTCTGCCTTCTTTACATTAACCAAATAATATGATCAGACAATAACTCTAATCATCACTTCCGATAATAGATACGATTATCAAACAGAAATAACAAAGTTATATTGGTTATCAAGATATTATTAAGCTCAATGAATACTACAAATATATAGGTAGATTTAAATACTATTGTTCCTACAAAGCGTGGTGGTTTTCTCCTTAGGAGCAACTTGAATTACAACTTTTTGAAAGAAATAGTGAAATCTTACTATATTCAAATTATAATCCTATAAAATATAAAAGGTTTCTAAATATTATTGTCAATCATTTTTAAAATAATGGCATTGTATACAGTACAGACCGAGTTTATATGTATGCTTTTAGTTAATTTATGTTTAGTTTTTAATGGAATTTTAATATAAAGCCATTTTTAAATGTTCTGAATTGTTTTTGCTACGAGCTAATGCATTCTAATACAAAATGCAAATATCTGCATTGGTATAATTTTAGTAAAAGCTTCGGTTAGAAGCTTCACTGAAAAGTAGAATTTTATATACACCCTGTATCAAAAATAATGTCACAATTATCCCATGTTTTCAAGAATTGAGGCTTGAATCCAAAAGTTTGGTCAACTTTAAAAAGCCTTGCATCGAACCTAAAGTTTGTTGATAAGTTCCACAACATATTAAGCACAATACCACAAAAATATTTACAGTTTGACCAAAGCTTTTGGTAAAAGCTTCAGCTTCTGTTAGAAGCTTCACTGAAGAGTAGAAGGTGTCCCAGAACTCAACGTCTAGCCGAAACGGGGCGATAGTGTTGATCGTAACTATCAAGAAAAAAAACTAGAAAAATATATCTCGCGTTCTTTGATAAAATTATAACCTTTTAGGTGCAGCCTTTGCACTGCATTTTTTTTTTTTTTTCTTGGTGGTTACTATCACTACTATCACCCCGTTCCGGCTTTACGTAGAGTTCTGGGACACCTTCTACTCTTCAGTGAAGCTTCTAACAGAAGCTGAAGCTTTTACCAAAAGCTTTGGTCAAACTGTAAATATTTTTGTGGTATTGTGCTTAATATGTTGTGGAACTTATCAACAAACTTTAGCTTCGATGCAAGGCTTTTTAAAGTTGACCAAACTTTTGGATTCATAATTGAACAAAAAGCCTCAATTCTTGAAAACATGGGACAATTGTGACATTATTTTTGATTGTGGTTCTATAAATGTCATTTACGATTATGGATAGGTACTGTAAGCAATGCAGAAAGTTTATTTTTACTTTTATTTATAGATGTAACTGAATTTGAATTGATGTAGGCAAATTACATATACCCTAAAACAACATGCAAAATTTGATTTAATCTTTTATAATCATTTATAAATTTAATAGTTTCAATGTACATTATTTGTCTTGTAATCTGTCGGTTCAGTCGTTCCGATTATTCTAAGATATGTCACTTGTAATTGGTTTGCAAATTACTATTTCTGCTGAATATTATCCCTTTGGCACGTTATCTGCTCTCACATGAGACAATTTGGCTCTGGTGAGCTTTAAATTTCTCCACTGAATATCTTTGATCTGGCACGTATTAAACTTATGTCGAGTTTGACCACCGGCGAACACGATACAAGTATAATTACATACCATGTCTCGAAGGTGTATCATTCATATATGATGAAGTTTGAAATATTCATCGTGGACGGAACTTCAAATGCATTTTAATCAGAAAAAATTAATGAGACACTAAGCTGTCAAACTTATTGCTGGTGTAGAGTTGATGGCTAAAGTGAGAAAATGTTTAATTTATAAACTTGGTGAAAAAATCAGATTCTTAGAATTTTATTTATGCATTTATTTTAGGAAAATTTTTAATACATGTATTCTTAATCACATGTATTAAATATAATTTATTTGCTTGATTTTTAACGAATCATTGATTTCATTCGTACCTAGATGTAATATATATAATAGATAATTGCCAAAAATCATCAAAGTAGACCTTTGTCCACCCTATATCAAATTTCAGACAATTTTGTTCATTATAAATTGAAACAATATCAACATTGACTAATCGATATACCAAAAGTTTCAAAGCTCATTATGGATAGAAATTATTGTGAAATATGAAAAAACTGCTGGTAAATGATAATGATGAAAGTTCGAAAAAGTTTAAGATGTGGAAAAGTACGCGTTATTTATAATGCAACTTTATGATGGATAGAGTATCAAATTTTAAAACAATCTACTATAGGCATGCAAGTTGGTATGTAAATATTTGCAATACCTTCTATTATTTTATTTTTATAACCATATGGTGAATAAAAATCGATAAATATAGTAAATTAGTTCTGTAGAGATTTTATCTATCATAAATGTATAATCCAAGATATAATAATAAATAACTGTCGAGAATTTGCTAACCTATGGATGTATTAACTTTGTTCAGAATATCATAACTTTGTAATTTAGATTGATCGATCAATAAGCAACAACCGCAAGAGTATCAGACTTCACTATATTATTATAGTATGGTTAAGTTTAGAGAATATTTATATCAATAACATATTTATTTTCAAATCGTTATAGCCAGTTTTTGTTAGGTTGGGAAGACTAGACTGGATAGTCGCAATAACAGCTTAACTAACCAGATTTTGAGATAGGGTCCAAAGGAAAAAAGATGAAGTATGTTTGTTCGAACAAGTTTACATTATTGCATTGAGTCGGCGCTCTTTCGATTGGAAAAAGTGATACAATAGTTCTCAAAAACTTTCAAATACATTTTCAATTTTTATTGCTGATTATAAAAATACTATATAACATTTGTATTTTAATTTTCAAACGAAAATATCTAACAGCTGAAAAAAGTCAAATAAAGAAAAAACGTTATGAAATGTAATTGATAGTGCTGGTTTAATCATATGGACTATTAACGTAAATTATCTTTGCAAGTAATTACTTTAGAATTCGATTAATTTTCATCTATTTTTGTATAAAAGTTTTATTTTACTATATAGCTAAACATTCTGCTAGCAATAATCATTTGTCAGTTGTCGCAAGAAGTCGTGAGATAGAAACCATATGAACTACGGTTTAATGTGATACATTGGTATAAAAACTTTCCCAGAAAAGTATCAGTTCTTCATATACATCCATGATGTATGTAGCAAAGTTTTAATGAGAAAAAATATTATTCTGTACCTTTTCCGCACGACAAAAAATAATATAGATGTAAATGCAGTCCAATATCTATATTTGATACCCCTGTTCCAAGTAAAGTTTTGTTCAAATTTAATTAAACGAGAACAAGTTTAGAGCTCCGTGAATTTCATTCTGCAGCTCACTTATTGTTCTTTATATTTCAATTTTAAGTCCAATATGTTACGGAAACTTTTCTAGGTATTATACAGCAAAAATGCTTTAAGCAGTCTTACCTTCTTCTGTGTTAATAGTCTTCAGTGCTTTTGTGAGAACACTTTTGTTATATTTCAGAATTAATTAAGCGCATCTTACAGGATATTGTAATTAGTTCTTTGATGTTATCTCGTGTACTTAGTGTTTCTCATTTACTAAATTATAAAATATAACTCAATTTTAACACATTCCCTTTTGGTAAGGATTTTAAAAATGGAGGCATGATAGGTATTTTTGAACCTGAAGACTCATAGGTTTGAGTTTAAAATATTATTGCAAATTGGGATTTTAAATTTGTAGGTACGTTCTATATGAATAATTTTATCTGATTAACTAATTAAATATTTGTGATAAAAGCTTTAGATGTTTTTGACATGAATATGTTATATGATTGAATATTAATGTATCAATTAATAGGTACTTAATTATATATTCATTGGCTTTTGAGACCACTTCTACTATGCTGAAATATTTAATGTATCTAGACAAAGTAAGGTCTCTGAATAAAAGTCTATAAAATAAAGAATAGCAATAAAAGTTAAATCGTTTACCTCTGATTTCCTCTTAACTCCGATCTTTGACAATTTGATCTACTTTTGCTGTAGTGTTACTGTAATTAAACAAACGTTGCACTTGCAGTTTTATTACATTTCAGTCAGTTTTCAATTAGTTAGATTTTTCTACTGGCTTCAAATGCGTTTGATCAAATGGAAACTCAAGTATAGTTGGAACAAACTCGAAAAAACAAATAAAATATTTGACATTACTTTGAAACATTGCTCTAGTACTATTTTATGTCAGCGACTATTGCAGAGAGCCTGTAAATCACATCCATTTCGTTTTATGGAAGAATTTTGTTCTTCTTGCTAGTTCCAAAGTGGTTATTTTTATTATACTGTCGAAAGATTTAATCTATTAAACCTAGCATGTGATTTAGTGTATTGTCTTACTATTCTTACAATAAATTTATTAACATTATACATATTTATGTAAGAAAGTGCTCTTGTTATTTGCAGTAAAACCTGGATGATGTTTATCCTCTTTAGCTACTTTTAATACTATGCACAACTGCTTGAGATGCCACATTCCAGGAGGCTCAAGCGTAAATCACCAATGGATAATATCCTAATCTAGCAAATTGTTTAATGGAACAATTTCTATATTTTTTTAGAGTACTTTTAATACTCAGTAATTTTTTTCATGAGTAATAGGTCAAACATTTAATCCATTCTTTTTTTGAGCATTTGTTTACTCTTTGTTGAAGCTCTCTATTTGCATTAGATGATGTCGTTCAAGAGCTATTTCTTTGCAATCTGTCTTCCAGAAGTGTTCTTGTAGAGTATTTTTTTGATCGCGATACCACTTTTAGAGCATGCATATTCAGATGTCATAGTCCACATCTTCCATTTTGAAGTAATTTATCAATGCTGGTCAAAAATAGATGGTGATGCTGATATATACAAAGTATTTTTACTACAGTTAGTCTAAATGTCAGTACTGAATTTTGTAAAATATGACAGTTCCACTTGAAACTAACCTGAAAATATCCACGTTGGTTTACCATCGGTAGCCTTTAATCCAGAAAAATATCTATAACTTTTTACGTTTAACTGCCTCTTTGGGATATCCTCGTCGCAAACTGTGTTCTCATAAAGAGATTATGAACTCGTATAAACTCGACGGTTCTTAATAGAAAAACTTTTATGACCATAATAGTAGTCCATCACAAGGTGAAAATGCTGTTTGGACAAAACAGCTAAAATACTAGTCGGTATATAATACACACTGGAAAGCGAACTTTATGTAAATATGGTTCTTTTAATTTGCAAGATACAGGACCGATCTTGAGACATCAAAGTCCTAGCTGTTCAGAATCTATTTGGAAATGTTCAATTTGCAATATAAAACTATTTCAATTAAGAGTTTTTCGGGCACTGCGGTTGAAATGGCAATGAGAAATCTCACACACTATTTTTCCCTAAATAGAGTTGGAATTTAACTCAGCTCACGGACTACACCATATATATATATATATATATATATATATATATATATATATATATGTTGTTTATAAAACAATTAGCATAAATGCCAGAAGATAATAATAAAGCGGTTTAAAGTTTTATCTCGATTATCATTTCATAGTCACTCTCTCGGGTTTATTCTTCCTATATTAATCATTTACATATTATTTTGAATAAACTGTTATCTTCTTGAAGTTAGGTCATAAATTTCCGCAATGAAACAAAACGAAATTTGCATATCATAACATTTATTATAACTTGTATGTACCAGCTATAAACAAAGATATGTATTTATTATATATTCATTCAAAGAGTAATCATGGCCGTATCTCAAGTAATATGTAGATAATTTAATTATAAAATATATCATATGAATATATGCAGAATAATTATGAATTGTACGAGTAAAGTTTAAACTAGTTAATTTAGAGTAATAAGATTTTACTCTAAAAAAACTTCTACGCCAACAATTGAAACATTGCATTTATTTTCGAAAATATATTTGAAACTATTTCACGAAACTCAATTCTCCAGTTGAAGCATGTTGAGGCGATATAATCAATAGGCCATGACGTTACATAATAATTCCATTTACGAGAAATAAATTGAATTGTATTATAAGACGTATTTCTCAGTTAATGGAAAGTAGCAAATGCAGAATCATGGATCAATATATATTATTCGAAATAACAAAATAGTATAATAGAGAGCAAAAGTTCTAGAAATTGTTTTCAATAATTTTTATCTTATTCAGGTGCGCAAGCCATCTCCAAACAAAATTAACTTAATAGATCATTAAAGTGGAACGTAATAGTCATTTAAGGTAAGCAAGGCCAGAGAACGACAATTATTATAAGAATATAACTTTCATGCAAAAGCTTTACAAGGTCGAAGATTTTGTAGTTTTCTATATTTATCACCCTTTTTTGGTCATTTGGACCTCTTTTTTTAATTTAATTGAACATCGATTAGAACTTATGGGTTCTATGAGATGTTGTATTAAATTTCTTACAAACTACGTTTGTTTTATTATGGATGGCAACCCAAACAGTTGTCTCATCACTATGTGCTGAATTTTTATTAGTACAATTGTTGTAATAGTGATGACTTTTTATTGGTACATCAATGCTGTATTAGAGCTATTTTCACTTGGAAACATATTGTCATCTATATTTCCACGTGAAAATCGTTGTTACTGCTTGTTGTCAGGCTGCTCGAAGTGGGTATCAAATCCGGGACCCCTGATCCAGGACCTCAATTTTGACTTCAAATTCGTGTTCAGCTGTAAAAACTATAACAAATAAATAATGGGTGTACTGCCCTAGGGCAGGTCCGTGAGATGAGTTAAAACTCCAACTCGTTTCAGGGAATAATAGTGTGAGAGGTTTTCCATTGCTATTTCACACCGCAGTGCCCGTGATGGGCTTATTTTCAATTGGAAACATATTTTGATCTATATTTTTAATTGAAAATGGACATCAAGCTGCCCGATGTCAGATTGCAAGAGCGGGGAATCGAATGCGCGATCCTGTCCATACAAAGTCAGCGCGTTAACGACCTTCGCCACGACGAACCATGGAAAGAACTATATTGGGAAATATATGTCGCACACCCAATATAGACAATTTTTGTTTGTGGAGCTCCCAATAGAAGAAGGTAGAAGACAAAGGTGAGCTTTTGTTGGGAGAGGAAAGACAAGAAGACAGGAGAGTCAAAATCTAGGTCCACTATTAAAACGTTGGTAAACTTTCAGATGGAGCACTGCTGCTATTTAGCATAGACGATGATGATATGTCATTTTCTGAATTTTGGAACAAAATTTGTTAGATTTCATCTCTTCGTGGTAAAACAAACGAAGACTTGCTCGTATTATTCGGTATCTCTCTTTTGTTCTTTATTATCGCGATGTAGGTGAGCAATTCTCTCACTACATCACGGATTATCGCGTCACGCTCGGCTGGAACAGTGCACTCGTAAACCTTCATAGTTCTATAAGTTTTCTATGAACAATGCGAAATCTGAGACAAGCATTGTTTATTGTCTGATAGTTGTACGGAGAAAAATGCTAAGTTTAAAACTTTTGCCAACATCGCCTGTGAAAAGGAAATATACTTCTTAGCTATGATATATGCGTTTTTTTCTCAGTTGAACTATATGGTTAACACAAAATATTTATATGTTTTACAGTACCATGACTGGTATATCAATTTTCTTGTTTTGAAATATTAATTATTATATGATATTAAATAATCGCATTGTACTTGTATTCGCAAGCTCAATGTGCGAGCCAGAAACATTTGAATTGGTTGGGGACAAGATGCATCAGCAGAAATGGTGTTAATTTTAGATAGTCTTTCATTTATTTATAATTATGGTGCAATGAAGTCTTGAACTATTTTACAATTCTGGATAAATGCAGTAATTTTTGAAAAGTCTTTGGACCAATTTTAAAAAATTTCAATTCATAGTCTAATAAATAGTTTCAAATCTAGATAATACAGAAATTTCAGAACAAATTTTTGAAATTTTTTTAGTAGCATCAAAATATATCCCGAACTGGCTGATTCAGCTGAACACGAACACACCTTTAATAAAATATGTAATAACAAAAACAGCACATAAATATAGAAACAAGCTTATCAGTCACCCAAATTCACTAGTAAAGTCCTTAATAACAGAGAACTATCGATGTAGATTGAAAAGAAAAGCGCCACTTGATCTAAGTCATCAATTTTCCTAATAAATATTGAAATAACTTATCTATTATTTTTAAGAAATTATTTATAAGTGAATAGTTATGATTATATCATTATCAATAAAATATTGTTAATATTATAACAAATGAAGAAACATCTCTTGAGTTGTTTTTCCAAGATGTCAATATACAATGTCCCTTTATGGCTGACAATTGTAAATTTCCCAAATTTACTAGATGTCCTTAACTAGACAGTTGTAAATAAAATAGAGAATAAAAAAATTTAGATAACTTTGGGTATTCCTACCATTTTGTTTTACTGCGGTCCTAGAGATGTTATTTTCGGTTACGATCCAAAGTTTTGAATAACGAAATTAGTGTTAATTAACCATAATAACCAAAACAATATTAGATTGATCAGTGTTCTAGATTGTGTTCAAAAGCTCATAATTTTCATAATGCCTGGGATACTTTTTTCCAACTTTTTTTAGTCTTGTTGTTGAGTTCTGGACTGTCTGTATATATAACTTTTAAGGCATGCCAAATTGATAAGTAGGCCTCACAACGCAATGATATCGTATTAAAATTACTTTAGAATTTATTTCTTCTGGAAAGTTTTTATTTATTTATTTATTTAGCAATATATATATTTCATATATATCCATATCTCAGACAGTTGGGGTGCCTGGTATAAGAGATTATGGATTACTTTTATATATATATATATATATATATATATATATATGTCTAATACATATTATTTCATTTTAAAATATTACATCTTTATAAAAAATCAAGTACAAAAGTCATATTTAAATAATAAGGTCAATTTTGTTTATATCTGGTATAGTTTTTTATTTCAGTTTTGAATTTATTCAAGTTTGTCAATATTTTTATTTTGGTAGGTAATTTGTTGAAAAGGCTGCTTGCACTAAGGGGGCTAGTACGTCCTTTATTTGTTTATTTTCAATAGCAATGCAGTAAATTTCTGTGAGCTGGCTTATATCATTCACTCACACACATATACACACACTTTCAAATACATATATAAATTATTGTGAATCACTCCAATAAGTGAATTCACCGATAATGTTCATATAAGCAAAGATATGATAGATGTTAGTGTTAAATGCCCTCAATATTATCATTGGGCAGTTTTCTTTTTTCTGGAATGTTCAAATTACTCGATGTCGCTTAATCTGACACATATATTTCCCTGTGATTCAAATAATGTAGATCTATAGAAAATATCCGCAATGCAATAAATCGCTTGCCAGATCTGATACTAATTCGTTGTTGTGTTGTGCATCGGCTAGTGCTGCGGGCGATGTGAGATGATGTTAATCCGCTCGGCGACGGTAAATCTAGGACACAAATCCCAGCTGCATCTATCTTGGAATCTACACGACCATGTTGTAACTTTGCACTGTTACCCATTGCTTCTAACTTAGCATTGTCTATTTAATTGGAGAATTTGGATCGACACCTATTTTGTATTGATGACAAACAGTACTATCAAGAAACAATATTAATTTAACATCCAATCATCTGCATGATCTAAATTATATGTCTGTCTTAGAATTGTCGAAGATCGACGACGATACGGATTCGAGATCAATATCGACAAATCGCAATTGATAATATGTCCAAAAATATGTGACTATCAGGATGTCAGGAACTGGTTATGAGGATAATTTCAAATACTTGCTCAAAATAATAAATGAAGGCAGGTGTACTGCATAAAAGAAACCAAAGAAGGACGCTTACTGATTATTGGTAAAGTTCTACATTTAGACTGGGCCGATGAATGATGAAAACAACTTAAGTAGCTTCGATTGAATATAAAGTATACAAACACGTTGATACTATACTAGATATAATTTTGAAAAAAAAAACTGATCCGGATATTTATTGAGAAACAGTGCTTTCTGCATCAAATCATTGAAATTGAAATTAAGAAAATGATTAGATAAGTTTAAAACAAGAATGGGGGTGGTGGACTGAATGGAGATGGATGCACTAAATTAAAGATTTTGAAAGTTATACTGAATAAGAATATAGAAACAATGAGAACACTAGGAAACACGCAAAATTTTCAATAGTCAATCAGTATATTTTTCTCACACTAGGAAGCTTTAGTTATGCAGAGAACCAATAACTTTAATATTAACAATAGTTTAGCCAAAAAATAAAATGCACATACAATAGACAACAGTTTCTGAATCTGACCTATAAACATCTTTCATAATATTATTTTTGTGAAGTTTGATATATATATATATATAT
>NW_020537758.1:20013641-20035735 GCF_003426905.1 Ctenocephalides felis | reverse complement strand
AGCGGTTTAAAGTTTTATCTCGATTATCATTTCATAGTCACTCTCTCGGGTTTATTCTTCCTATATTAATCATTTACATATTTTGAATAAACTGTTATCTTCTTGAAGTTAGGTCATAAATTCCGCATGAAACAAAACGAAATTTGCATATCATAACATTTATTATAACTTGTATGTACCAGCTATAAACAAAGATATGTATTTATATAATTCATTCAAAGAGTAATCATGGCCGTATCTCAAGTAATATGTAGATAATTTAATTAAAAATATATCATATGAATATATGCAGAATATTATGAATTGTACGAGTAAAGTTTAAACTAGTTAATTTAGAGTAATAAGATTTTACTCTAAAAAAACTTCTACGCCAACAATTGAACATTGCATTTATTTTCGAAAATATATTTGAAACTATTTCACGAAACTCAATTCTCCAGTTGAAGCATGTTGAGGCGATATAATCAATAGGCCATGACGTTACATAATAATTCCATTTACGAGAAATAAATTGAATTGTATTATAAGACGTATTTCTCAGTTAATGGAAAGTAGCAAATGCAGAATCATGGATCAATATATATTATTCGAAATAACAAAATAGTATAATAGAGAGCAAAAGTTCTAGAAATTGTTTTCAATAATTTTTATCTTATTCAGGTGCGCAAGCCATCTCCAAACAAAATTAACTTAATAGATCATTAAAGTGGAACGTAATAGTCATTTAAGGTAAGCAAGGCCAGAGAACGACAATTATTATAAGAATATAACTTTCATGCAAAAGCTTTACAAGGTCGAAGATTTTGTAGTTTTCTATATTTATCACCCTTTTTTGGTCATTTGGACCTCTTTTTTTAATTTAATTGAACATCGATTAGAACTTATGGGTTCTATGAGATGTTGTATTAAATTTCTTACAAACTACGTTTGTTTTATTATGGATGGCAACCCAAACAGTTGTCTCATCACTATGTGCTGAATTTTTATTAGTACAATTGTTGTAATAGTGATGACTTTTTATTGGTACATCAATGCTGTATTAGAGCTATTTTCACTTGGAAACATATTGTCATCTATATTTCCACGTGAAAATCGTTGTTACTGCTTGTTGTCAGGCTGCTCGAAGTGGGTATCAAATCCGGGACCCCTGATCCAGGACCTCAATTTTGACTTCAAATTCGTGTTCAGCTGTAAAAACTATAACAAATAAATAATGGGTGTACTGCCCTAGGGCAGGTCCGTGAGATGAGTTAAAACTCCAACTCGTTTCAGGGAATAATAGTGTGAGAGGTTTTCCATTGCTATTTCACACCGCAGTGCCCGTGATGGGCTTATTTTCAATTGGAAACATATTTTGATCTATATTTTTAATTGAAAATGGACATCAAGCTGCCCGATGTCAGATTGCAAGAGCGGGGAATCGAATGCGCGATCCTGTCCATACAAAGTCAGCGCGTTAACGACCTTCGCCACGACGAACCATGGAAAGAACTATATTGGGAAATATATGTCGCACACCCAATATAGACAATTTTGTTTGTGGAGCTCCCAATAGAAGAAGGTAGAAGACAAAGGTGAGCTTTTGTTGGGAGAGGAAAGACAAGAAGACAGGAGAGTCAAAATCTAGGTCCACTATTAAAACGTTGGTAAACTTTCAGATGGAGCACTGCTGCTATTTAGCATAGACGATGATGATATGTCATTTTCTGAATTTTGGAACAAAATTTGTTAGATTTCATCTCTTCGTGGTAAAACAAACGAAGACTTGCTCGTATTATTCGGTATCTCTCTTTTGTTCTTTATTATCGCGATGTAGGTGAGCAATTCTCTCACTACATCACGGATTATCGCGTCACGCTCGGCTGGAACAGTGCACTCGTAAACCTTCATACTTCTATAAGTTTTCTATGAACAATGCGAAATCTGAGACAAGCATTGTTTATTGTCTGATAGTTGTACGGAGAAAAATGCTAAGTTTAAAACTTTTGCCAACATCGCCTGTGAAAAGGAAATATACTTCTTAGCTATGATATATGCGTTTTTTTCTCAGTTGAACTATATGGTTAACACAAAACATTTATATGTTTTACAGTACCATGACTGATATATCAATTTTCTTGTTTTGAAATATTAATTAATATATGATCATAAATAATCGCATTGTACTTGTACTCGCAAGCTCAATGTGCGAGCCAGAAACATTTGAAATGGTTGGGGACAAAATGCATCAGCAGAAATGGTGTTAATTTTAGATAGTCTTTCATTTTTTTATAATTATGGTGCAATGAAGTCTTGAACTATTTTACAATTCTGGATAAATGCAATAATTTTTGAAAAGTCTTTGGACCAATTTTAAAAAATTTCAATTCATAGTCTAATAAATAGTTTCAAATCTAGATAATACAGAAATTTCAGAACAAATTTTTGAAAATTTTTTTAGTAGCATCAAAATATATCCCGAACTGGCTGATTCAGCTGAACACGAACACACCTTTAATAAAATATGTAATAACAAAAACAGCACATAAATATAGAAACAAGCTTATCAGTCACCCAAATTCACTAGTAAAGTCCTTAATAACAGAGAACTATCGATGTAGATTGAAAAGAAAAGCGCCACTTGATCTAAGTCATCAATTTTCCTAATAAATATTGAAATAACTTATCTATTATTTTTAAGAAATTATTTATAAGTGAATAGTTATGATTATATCATTATCAATAAAATATTGTTAATATTATAACAAATGAAGAAACATCTCTTGAGTTGTTTTCCAAGATGTCAATATACAATGTCTCTTTATGGCTGACAATTGTAAATTTCCCAAATTTACTAGATGTCCTTAACTAGACAGTTGTAAATAAAATAGAGAATAAAAAATTTAGATAACTTTGGGTATTCCTACCATTTTGTTTTACTGCGGTCCTAGAGATCTTATTTTCGGTTACGATCCAAAGTTTTGAATAACGAAATTAGTGTTAATTAACCATAATAACCAAAACAATATTAGATTGATCAGTGTTCTAGATTGTGTTCAAAAGCTCATAATTTTCATAATGCCTGGGATACTTTTTTCCAACTTTTTTTAGTCTTGTTGTTGAGTTCTGGACTGTCTGTATATATAACTTTTAAGGCATGCCAAATTGATAAGTAGGCCTCACAACGCAATGATATCGTATTAAAATTACTTTAGAATTTATTTCTTCTGGAAAGTTTTTATTTATTTATTTATTTAGCAATATATATATTTCATATATATCCATATCTCAGACAGTTGGGGTGCCTGGTATAAGAGATTATGGATTACTTTTATATATATATATATATATATATATATATGTCTAATACATATTATTTCATTTTAAAATATTACATCTTTATAAAAAATCAAGTACAAAAGTCATATTTAAATAATAAGGTCAATTTTGTTTATATCTGGTATAGTTTTTTATTTCAGTTTTGAATTTATTCAAGTTTGTCAATATTTTTATTTTGGTAGGTAATTTGTTGAAAAGGCTGCTTGCACTAAGGGGGCTAGTACGTCCTTTATTTGTTTATTTTCAATAGCAATGCAGTAAATTTCTGTGAGCTGGCTTATATCATTCACTCACACACATATACACACACTTTCAAATACATATATAAATTATTGTGAATCACTCCAATAAGTGAATTCACCGATAATGTTCATATAAGCAAAGATATGATAGATGTTAGTGTTAAATGCCCTCAATATTATCATTGGGCAGTTTTCTTTTTTCTGGAATGTTCAAATTACTCGATGTCGCTTAATCTGACACATATATTTCCCTGTGATTCAAATAATGTAGATCTATAGAAAATATCCGCAATGCAATAAATCGCTTGCCAGATCTGATACTAATTCGTTGTTGTGTTGTGCATCGGCTAGTGCTGCGGGCGATGTGAGATGATGTTAATCCGCTCGGCGACGGTAAATCTAGGACACAAATCCCAGCTGCATCTATCTTGGAATCTACACGACCATGTTGTAACTTTGCACTGTTACCCATTGCTTCTAACTTAGCATTGTCTATTTAATTGGAGAATTTGGATCGACACCTATTTTGTATTGATGACAAACAGTACTATCAAGAAACAATATTAATTTAACATCCAATCATCTGCATGATCTAAACTATATGTCTGTCTTAGAATTGTCGAAGATCGACGACGATACGGATTCTAGATCAATATCGACAAATCGCAATTGATAATATGTCCAAAAATATGTGACTATCAGGATGTCAGGAGCTGGTATATGTGGATCGTTTCAAATACTTGGTTAAAATTATAACCGCGGATAGGTACTGCATAAGAGAAACCAGAGCCTCGCAAAGAAGAACGCTTACTGATTATTGGTAAAGTTTTACATTTAGACTGGGCTGATGAAAACAACTTAAGGAGCTTCAAAAAGAATGATGAATAAAAAGTTTACAAATACGATGATGAATGAAGAAGCGTTACGAAGTGTGAGAGAATCAACTCTACTAGATATATTTCAAAAGAAAAGAAAAGTGAACCGGATGTTTTTGGGAAATGGTGCTTTCTGTATCAAATTATCGAATTTGAAATTTTAAAAATGGTACGTTTCAAATATGAATGGAGGTGGTGGACTGAGTAGAGATGGATGCACTGAATTAAAGAATTTGAAAGTTATACTTAATAGCAGTGTAGAAACACTGAGAATACTGAGAAACAAGTAAAGTTATCAATAGTGTAAACTGATATATAAATCAAAGTGGTATAGTCATTATATTTTACTCATATTAAGGGGCTATAGTTATGCGGAGAACTTATACTAATATAATGTATATTATAATAAGTATTATAATAATAATACGTGATATAATAGCTTCTGAATTTGACCTCCAAACATTTTTCATAATCAGTATGTTCGTGAAGTTCTAAACAAAACTTGTTTCTGACATTGTTTTTTATCTTATTTCTAATGTAAAACGTTGTAATATTCATCAAATAAATAAAATTTTATTAAGGCTCAATACTGATTAAAAAATACGGTCACAACATTAAACACAAGATTACTTTTGCAAAAGTTTCTAAAGTGATATTTTTCTAAAGTTTAGTTAGCATTACTTTGTTTACAAATGAAATAGCACGATTCTGACATCCCTATAAATTGCTTTTAAACTATCCTGAACGGATGATCTATTATAAAAAAAATGACAAATACAAAAATTATAAAAAAAAAATTAACTAATAATCTATATTCTGAATTAAAAATAATGTTAGGGTCCAATAAATTTTTCGTAATACCATGCCAAGCATATTTCAAATATCTTATAAAATATTTATCGATATATATTTCAATAAGCAATGAACTCCGCGTAATTATTACCGTGAAAACTTTAAATATAATTATAAACTAGTTCTGCTTCTGCAATTTCATTCAATTTGCAAACTTTAAATCTTCTTAATTACCTGACTGCGCGTAATTTTATTTTTAGAATTTTTCTCGATAAATCTGCTATGAGATTCAATTACGGCATATTAATTCAACTTACGTTCTAGTAAACTTTTGCTTGAAATTAATAGATTCAGGATTTCATAAATTTCCTTTACACAACTTAATGAATATGCAATTCGAGATTCAATAAAATTGGCAATTAGTGAGATTTTAATAAAATTATAACTATATAAAAATATACCAATATAAGGTAAATAATAATTTTAATAAACGAATGTGAAACACAAATTTGATAAATATAACTTATTTTTTGATAAGTACTTTTGTATGATTCAACTATTTTTAATATTACATTTCGAGAGTTCTTTGTTTAACACGTGTTATGTACTTTATTTGGTTTAGACGGTATAATTACTTCAAGCCAAATTGGTCCTTTGTGCCCAGCCCTATCCTATTAATCAACCTTCTATTTTGCTACAATATGTTCCACAATAGTTTTAATATGTATAGAAACCGCTTTATTCGACTGCTAATATAAAAACTTGGAACTTCTCCAGTAAAGATTGTAATCTCGGCATCTTCTACTGGAAATAAATTATACAACGATATATGACACAACAAAACTTTGCCAATTTGAACATAGCCGGTAGGCACCGCATTATTTGTCCCTCAAGGACTGGGGGATACGAGAAGTAAAATGTGAGAATATATGTCTCAACAAAAATTTGACATGCAAATATCAGATGCGATACTGAATTATTTAATAGCGAATTCAACGTAGCAAGAAGTAGGCGTATTGACTTGTCAAGCTTTCACTCTCCTGAACAGAATCAGAGAGAACGAAGGGAATCAAAAGCTCTCTCCCCATCAAAAGCTCTCTCTACCGCGAAACGAACGCCTTACCGGAGACTGCGGAGTAAATTTATGTAAGAACTACCGAAATTGATACAGATACAGAAGAAACTTTTAGTGAACATGAAAATCTTGAATCGTTTAACGTATTTTAATCACCTTCTTATAACCTCTTGTACTATAATAACAGAAGCTGCTATTATAGGATAGTTAACCTTCACGCTCCATCACTACGATTAGCTACAATAGTAGCTAAATATACTTATAGTATAGATTGTAAAAAATATAAGACTATAAAAGATAATAGACTATAAAAATTAAAACAAAAAAATCTAGTGTTTGATCCACTACTAGAGTAAGTTATAGAAATTATATTAAGAGCATTAGAAACGAATATAGGAATTATATTAGGAGTAGTAGAAATGTGCACAATATTTGGCACAATATTTATCACTTTGCATTGGATTATTGAAATTTTTTTATAGTAATTTTCAGTTTTAAAAGTATGAGTTTCAATTTTAAATACACTTTTATTACCGATGATTGGAGAGTACATTAAAAATATTGGTGGTTTGCTTGGTAGTGCAGCAGTGTCACTCCTGCGGAAAACACTATTGTAACAAACTGAATATTTACTATGGCAAAGGAATAAAAAATAAAAAATAGCAAAAAAAAGGTAAATTGAGTTAGAAAAACAATTTTACAAGAGACAAATTAAATTAATAGTTATTCCAAATGATTCCGCTGATGAATATTTCTGACGAAATACCAGATCGAGGATAATTATGGTGTTATCTCTGTAAAAAATGCACCCATGAAATTTCTATTTTGCATTTGTAGCTATTATTTTGTGAATCTCTTTGAAATTAAAATAAGATCTGTTTGCTTTGTGTCTGTTCCAATTTACCCCGGCTATGAGATAAAAAGAACCGGGTTATAATTTTTTTTGAAAAGCAGCAAATAAGCACAGTTTTTTCCAATTTTATTCCACATTACTAGAAACGTTCAAATTATTCTTGTTTACCATTATTTTCAAAATATTGTAGATAATTTATTTACCTACAATTTATTTTGTAACTTTACGCTAATTATCGTATCAAATAATATGATTTCATTAACGAGATACATTCTTCATCTCTCATTTTAATGAAATATAATTTCAAAACTTACTTCTGAAGATATTAAGAATCTGCACATACATACATTCTCATATTATTTTACACTCGGCACTCTTATATGAAGGTTTATTGATGGAATTATCTACATCAAAGCATTCGCAAATAGGTGCTGCGTAAATGTAGTATTTATTTGATGGCACCGCAAATTCAATTTATTTCTGACTCCATGTTACATTTTGTTTCAAAGTGAACAGAGATGGAAACGCCACATAAAATATACCAATTTCTATGCATGCTTTCAGATAAATTTATCATTTTACGTGGGACTTTAATGTGTAATGAACTTAAAGGACTTGAGATAGATGTTATAAATATATAAATATGTTTTCGTATGAATTTCAATATATTTAATAATAATAATAAAACTTGTTTTTATTTATTTTATTTTAGCCCATTTAGCAATATATTATTACATAATTTTCTTCATTTAGATAAAAGACAAGAAGATAATTATAATATTCACAACAAACACTTAAATTATCCCAAATTATCCTCGAACTATCCTCAATCCTTTACCCCGTTGACAGGATTTGGTAAGGGCGTTGTGTCTTGTTGAAATTGTGTTCGTATATAAATTATACACATGTCTTGTTTCCTCATATGCCTCTAATAGATAATACTGTGATATAATATCGTTTCTCTATTTCGGTAGGCATGTAATTATTCACATGAATAGATTATGCTATGATAAATCTTGCTTCTGTAGGGTCTGATATATCAAATCTGAACAAAAATTTATATAAATATCAATATAAATAATAGATATAAATATAATTATAATACATTATTTTGTTAAGTAATAATACAACTAAATAAAATAAAATCTCCAAAAATTGTTGCAAATTTTAAAAATCATGTTAATACTAAAAATTTGGAGGCAATCCATTTTTTCATAAAATAAAAGTAACTTATTCTTATTGGGAAAAAACTATAGATTAACAAATAATTCTACGATTAGTTTTAAATATACTTATTAATTACAGAGGGATAAAACCAATTTGCTCAGAGTCCTTATAAGCACAAAAATATAACACCCTGTACAATTATTCAGTACTAGTTATAAATCGTGTGATGATTTTATTCATAAAGTAAAATTCTGTTCTTATAATGTACAATTATAATTATAGGTGATTTATTATGATTCATAGGATATTAGCAACAAATATTAATTCTGCTTCAAATTTCACATTTTATATTTTATATATTGTAATAATTAAATATTATACATCATGAATTTTCAGTTTCATTTGAACTAGATCTTGATAACGGAATATATAATAATTTTAGTTACATGTAATATAAATTATGAATTCAAATCTGTAATAAATCCTATATCTCGCTGAAATTAATATTTTATTGATCGTTTTGCAAGAAAGTTTTATTACACGGAAATATTATCAGATAGGAAATTTTAATTACAACCGTAAAAGTACAATAATTTACTAATATTGAATTGCATTTGAATATGTTTTATTGCAAAAGTCTAATAAAATACTCTAGACTGTTAATATCGGAAACCTATAAATAAGGTATCATGTGAGAAATGTAAACTATTCATTATAATTATGTTCGAAAACTTTAAATGAGAACTAATAAATATTCGATGCAAAATTAATATAAATTATTTTCACATCTGATACAAATATTGATTTCAGTCCTATTTTTACAAGATTTTTTTTATATTATGACATTTTTCATTAATCTGGTCAATTTTAATTCCCATTAAAATTTGTTCGGAATAGGTTTATATATAATAAATATACCGTCTTCTACTTCGAACTATTTCTCATGCTTTGAATATACAACTTTTCTTGTAAGAAGTAGTGTTATTTCTCAGATTCTATAAAGTTCTGTCTGAGTCTTTTCTGCGAATTCATAATTAGTTTTCGTTGGCTAAATACGACTAACTTAGGAATCCAAATGAGTTTTACTTATTGCCATTTCGATTGCAATTACTTTACATGTCTTTATATATACTGCAAATAAAGTTTAGTTGTGTAGAAAACAAAGTACTTAAGTACTTAAGCAAAAATTCACGCAGTGAATTCATATATGCACATAATTTATCTAAATTGTAATTGTAATTTACAATGAAAATATTTGTTTTAGAGAAATGAATAATTATACATGATATGTAGATATTTATTTCACACAGTTTTTTTATCTTCAAAATGAATTTTAATTTAGAGCTTATATAAATCTAACTATAAAACAAATAATATCGTTTAGTTTGTATTTTTACCAAAAAATATCAGATTTTTTTAAATCGCATTTATTGAGAAATACAATATAATTTGAAACAAATTGAATATTTCTATAAGGAAAAATTGTTTTAAAGTAATTAAAGTAAGAATCTCAGAAAATGACAATAAAGATACAGCAAATAAACTTGATTTGTTATATGGTGTCCTTCAAATATGTTTTCGAATTATTTAAAGGTCTCATCTTTTTATATATTGACCTAATTCAAAGTTGTCTTGTTTGCGTTTTGTTTGGAGACATATTTTATATTCATGAAATAATTTAGTTAATATTTGTCAATACGTTTCATATTTTTTGCAACTGTTTATGTTCATAATGATTTATTTTCATTAATATCAGATAGATATTAGATTTATATTATTAATATTCTGTTCTTTGAATTGAGAATATATTATATAGTATTTTTCACGTTTCCAGCAATACTACAACCATTACTGATTTTCAATAAAATTTGCATGCAGTTTTTTGCTTCACTTTATTCCTTATAACTATTCTTATATATTGCATCCGTAAAGTAATGAAAGTCTGATCTTTATATTATCTGTGTAGGCAGATATTATCCAATAACTACATTTTATCAGCGATTTCACGATAGGATATAGAATTTTCATTATACATATAGAAAGAAATCATTTTTGATGCTGCTATCTATGCGACAAATCTTACTTAAATATTTCTGCAGAAAATCGTTTCAACGTATTTCAATATGTGAAAGGGAATATAACTTGGAGGACGTGATCTCAATTTTTTTCTAACTTTAGTATTATGAGTAGTCTGCAGAAGTAAAAGTAATAAGAACTATATTTTTGAGAATTTATTTATTAATATTATTGATAAAGTAATTCTAGTGCAAATAGTTCCTATTTATTAATCACGTGTTAATAAAATTTATTCTTACATCACGTTAAATCATGTTAAGAAATATCTGGGAAAGAAAGTCGAAACCTAACTGCACATATTTTGGAATAATTGTTTTAAAGATATAAACGGTTGTGATACATCACATGGCTTTTAAATTTGTGAAATTGGTTCAGACGTTTTTGAGAAAACGTCGATCAAAGGTCTAATTTTGACAAATGCTAAAAAACGATGCTAATTTTTGCAAACTTTGACGATTTTTAAATTTAAATGACTTATCGTAGGACCGTAATATTTTAGTATGATCTATAAGACTATCATAACTATCGTCACAAAAAATCATAAAAATCGTCGAATTTTTTTTTTCAAACTTTATTACAAGAAAACGGCCTGGCCGATCTTTACCAAAAACTAATCAGTTCGATTCCCAACCAACATCTTTCGAACAGTTTTTGAATTTTTAAAATCGATTCAGAATTGCGGGCTAAAACGTGAACGAATTTTTTTTTACTTTTCTGCTATCTACTAAGAAACGGCTCGGTCGATCGTCATAAAAAACTGAGAAACGCTAGTGCTCATTGAGATACATTGAATGGTTTTTAAATTTTTGAAATCGGTCCGGCCGTTTTTGAGAAAACGTCGATGTAATAAAATAATCTGTTTACATACACACATATACTTTTTCCAAATTCGGTCTCATTCGATTCAGAATGGCTTGAAACGTCGAGAAAACATAAAATTAGCGAGCCAGATTTTTTGATGAAAACATAAACTTCTCCTTCGGGAAGTTAAAAAAAAGAGTAATTATTCAAATGAATGCGATATATCTGTCTTTTTTATTTCTTTTATTAATAATCATCATAACATTAAATACATTATAACTACAAGTTACATTACCTAAATTCGCAATATGTTTACAATATTTACTTTCTTTAATTATAATTATGTCGTTACAATAGAAAAATTTTCACAGAAGAACGTGTGCAAGCTGTACAAATGTACAAATTTGATTTAAAAAACATTGACCAATAAAAAAGTTATAACACAATTCTCGTTATTTCTGGGTTCTACCTCTTACCTCTTGCTAAACAGCAAAATGATTTAAATACAGCTCAACTCTTAAAAGAAAACGAAGGAAAAGCAAGCTTAGAGCTGAAAGTATAGAAAACAGTTTTAGTTATGCTAAAGCTAAGCTAAGCTAAATTGTGGTTTAGCTCTGGTTGCACATTTTGCAATAAAATCTATTACTACACAAACCAAGCAATGCTTTAAGCAAATAAGGACGCAGAAAAGCAACACTCAATTACTATTAGATATAAATTACTAGATGAAATTAATTGGCTATAAATTTTAAGGTCTTCTAAATTCTAGTGTAAGGACTACGATGTAATGAGTGAATTGGGTGATTTTCCAATTTGTGATGATGATTAGTGGTTCTTATTCTATACTTCTCTTAACAATGATTTTTTTGGTTTGAAAAAAAATCACAATACGTACATATTATCCCAACCTTACCTAGTTTGTTTCTTGCCATCTACCTCTAAACCAAGCTTTAGTTTTATCCATGCCCGATAACGGATGTTTTATCTACAGTCTGCGTCCGCAGTGAATTATCGTGGCATTCGTACCGGCAGTCGATTCCGTTTAAATTGGGGAAGGTCAATAATTGCATTTGCACCACGAATTTATCGTAGTTCCGTTACGCGGGAACGCCGGCTGCAATCGTCCCGGCGATCATCCCTGCGATCGCCCTTCGATGTCTCCCGCTCCGGGCGACCTGCTGCAATTGCCGCAACACGATGTTCCGGTGGGAGTTACGATGCAATGTTCCGGAAATTTTACGGTTTCTTATTTCCATACTGCGGTGACATAGTTTGACCATCAGGATAAAGGAATTTCAGAGCTCGTGTAATTGAAATATATGAAAATTTTAGTGTGGGATAATAAGATTAATAAGAAATTGTATCGAAATTCAGTGAAAAACGTCCACAAAAGGACGTATTTTGACCAGTTATCAATTTTGTTAAAAATGATTAATGACATTGGTAAGTGTTGTAGGAAAGTAAAAATTGTGAATAGCATGCATGTAATTTTCAAACTCGCATTTTTCAATAAATGATGAAAATTGATCCAATACATTAAAAAGTAAGTGCTAGAGTTGGACAACCTTTCATGAATTTTTTTTTATGTGAAATTGGGCTTTTTCATAAGCTTTCATAAGCTAACTAGTTTGGTGCATGGCATCGTGCCTTCAGGCAAATTGCTGGAATTTTCCGTACCATTTTTTTTTAAAACGCGTATCGAATCCATAGTAATGTAAACAAAATTTATACTTATTATTAAAATCTCTATAAAATATCTGATAATTTGATGTACATATGTCTAATGATCAATATCTCCGAAACCGCTAGACCTGCCTTCATGATAATTTTTTATCTTGTTGATACAAGTGAAATGTTCTTTGAATTATTCAAATCGGACGCTCCGTTCTCTTAAAAGCGTTGCCGTTTGTGGCACATTTTACCCCATATCTTCGGAACGGATAGACTTAACTTTGCCAAAAAGTAATCAGCACGTTTCCTTATCAATACTCAATCGAATGCTTTTTGAATTATTCAAATCGCTTCATCCGTGTTTTCGAAATCGTCGACGAAAATTTGTATCCAAACACACATACACACACGGACACATACATCAATTTTTTCTAAGGTATACGAAAATATTCACAAACCTTCAAAACGTCGAGAATTGCAAAATATTTTCATTTTTGATTTTTTTGCGGTTACTATAACTTGCCCTACGGGAAGTAAAAAATTTTACAGTGGAAAATATATCTAAATTTAGTGAAAAACGTTCACAAAATAACACAAGTAAATTGACCAGTTATCGATCAGGTTAAAAATGATTGACATATGGAAATTTGATAGGAAGGTGAAAATTGAGGATCACATTCATGTATCTTTCAAACTCGCGCTTTTTAATAAATGATGAAAATTGATATAATACATTGAAAAATAAGTGCTAGAACTGGACAACCTTTCATGAAATTATTTTTATATGAAGTTGAGCTTTTTCATAAGCTCAAAAAATCTCAAACAAACTTCAGTCAAAAACTTTTATTGATCGAAATCGTGATGTAAAATGATGGTTGAAAAATGATGATAATACTATAATACCATTCTTGCAAAATAAGGGTTTGCAGTAAGAGGGTGAAAATTCAGAGTTATATGTTTTTTATAATCGTATTCTAAAAAATGTAAAAAGTTAAAACTACCATAAACATAAAAAAATCTTTGGGGTGACTAAACTTTACCACTAAGTTTCAAACAAATTTTTCGAAAACTCAACAGTTTCCCAAGTTTTCACGGCTATTAGATGTATGGTTTATAAATTCATAACTCTTTCACAAACAGACATACATCCATTATATAAAATAATGAAATAATTTAACAAACTAATTTTGTTTTTCTTTTTCAAATCACTTGTTGAAACATAAAATTGCTTTTTCACCCTGTATTTAATTTTTTGCCACTTTTTAATTTTCAACTTTACAAAATACAAAATTGCGTAAGCGCCAACCCTTACTATTCGCATCGTGTTTATTTCACAACTTCAGTATTACAGTTTGGACTACTGATTACTAGCATATAAAATTACCCTGCGTAGTTATTAAAAGTTACGACGTAATATTTCGACTTAACTATCTCTATTTTGAACATTTAGTGATACATATCTCTCATCCATGACCTGGTTTGGTTAATACTCTGTTACGGAACGTAATGGTTTCAATTTATAATACCTCTTTTGAATAATATCATTACATTGGTCTCTTCCGCAAATTGGCTGTAATAATTTCATTTCACACTTTTATGAGCACATAAAGATTTTATATTCTAGAACATAAAATGAATTGATTATGCACTTTGAGTTATAGTTTTGAGAGCAAAATTACGATGATGTAAATTGACTCGCTCTCGTCGATACGGCAAATTTTTTTTAGAAATTGAGTTTGTCATAAAACGTGTATTTCTTTATTGTGTTCTATATTCTATATTTAATACTTTTTTTGATTAATGAAAATCTTGCGTTGAATTTTATAACGCATACATGGTAATTCTTTAAGAAATACATAAGCTGCAGTGCAGTTTATATAATATATTTTAGTTCTTCCAAGCCACTAGATGTAAAAATGATTTCTAAATTTATTTATATCAAAAGTAAATTCATTCTTATTCATACGATTCATTGCTACAATCCTCTGACCAATTAATTCGATGTACTTCCCTTAAACTTTGAGGCCAATTTGCCGACAAAATAGATCGTAAATAGCGTTATTATGGCAACGCTATATTACGGTACTCTCTTCATATAAATTAGTAGTGAAAACTGTCAAAATGCTATATATTTGCTTTTTGTTCAGGCGTTTTACACATGAAAACTCAGGCTTATAGAGCAAAAACTGTAGGGAAAAGTCCCCAAGTGGCGGACACCTAAGGTTATTTATAAATTAATCAAAAAATATTTTACGAAATGTTTATTGAATTTATGTTATTTGATTTATATTAGATAACAAAGTTAGAAATCAAACTAAATTAAAAAAACGCAATCTTTGCTAAAAACTAAATAATACCATCAATCAAACTTTGCTATAAAAATATGATTTTAAACAGTGGCACCTAGTACCGGACATTTCAAAATAATCTGCATTGATTACATATGTAGCCATCTCCACGCTCTGAAATGTCTGCACATGTGTCTTTGGCGAATATTCTTAGATATTGCAAAAAAGTCACTATTCATCTATTCTTTTGGCTGGGCCACACCGATGCTCTCAGCTGGTGCATTCATAAGCTTTTCATTTTTTGACTAGGAAATACGAAAAATGTGGGTATGTAGTGACCGTTAGCACTCATACAGAATAAAATTAAATAATTGGAATAAATTTCAATTGCTTAAATAATACGTGTTAAATAGAGTGTCCGGTTCTTGGTGCCGTCCGGCGTTACGGCACTTTCCCCTGTGTAAACTGTGATTTTTTTTATTTTTTAAATATATCAAAATGCGCAGTAATAACATCATTTCGGACACTAGCAATTTTAACATGTAGTTTCATATGCATAAATTTAAATATTTTTCATTTTATTTTGGCAACCTATATTATGATATTGTGCCAATATAAATTCAAATAAACTACTATATTTTAGCATATAAATTCGACTCCTGTATTTACAGTGGAGCAGCGCCGCCTTGCTTGAAGCGCGAAATATGCATCTGTTTTTGTCTGCCGCAGCAGTTGGTTTATCGTCGGCGGTTTTATTTTTCTGTTGTTTTCCCGCCGCCCGTGTTATAATATATTTTGTGATTTTCGCCAGACGCCAGAATGTTTGATGCCAGAATGCTATGACTATGTCGATGCAAAAAGAATGTGAAATACTCTCAAAGGAAAGGACACATATGTTTGCTGTTGGATTTTTTGTGCTGCTGTAATGCTAGAAACGTGATATGGCATTTTCTTTAAAGTAATTTGCTGCAACATCCGTAAATAACAATTAAATAAAAAAAAAATTTGAAATATTTTAAATTCATATACAACACAAAAGGCTGAGAACATAATTCGAAAAAAGCAATGAATAACTTTGTTTATTAGCAATATGCACTATAGAAGTTTGAAAATTTTAAATTTCCAGAAGACCTATGTTGAGTCATAGCATTCCTATATTATTTATTTTACAACATTGCAATGCTCATTTGAAAAAACAATGGCACGGTATAATCATATGCAAAATACGTTGTAAGATGTTATATACTAAAACTATTACAGAAAATTTGGATCCTTCTGTATATTTGTGCGAACTCATACGTTGTTCAATGCTATGGTTTTATTTAAAAGTCTCAACCTAATATTTGCTTTCCTCATTTTTTTATTTTCCTAGTGTAACGATATCAGCCTTAGTATTTCAGAGCCCTATATATCTTCTGTTTTATGAGATAGGAAGGAGCTCTGCGGCCACTACGTCGGAATTTCGGATATAAGCCCCTCGAGTACAGCCTTTTGACTATAGGATCATGATTTCTTTTTATTTCAGTAACAAAATCAGAGAAAGTGCTACTAATACTCTAAATAGCATTGCATTAAGGAATTTTATGATTACTGTTGCACACAATGCCTATGAGTCGCCTGAGAATTATTTGAACTTTATATGCAATATATAAATAATAATGATTAAACAGAAAATGAAAATTTAAACAAGTATATCAAATTATAGACAGTTATGGAGTAAATTACACTAATTACTACATAGTTAAACAACTTGCACATGCTAGGGTTCACTCACTCATATGGCAATTATACTGCAAAAACCAAACTAACCATATCAAAACAAATAACACATATCAAACAAATAAGTATCTCTATGTTTTTAGCCAATTTCCAAAAACTTGTCACTTCATCCTTTGTACCCTATAACAATGTAAACAAGAACACTAATTTATTTTAAATTTTTGTCATAAGAATTTATTATCAGTATTATTCAATATGCTACTTAATCCAACGTGCTTAAAAGTAATTCGAAGATTTGACCAAAATTATCTTATTTGTTTGTTAATTATTCCTCTTCCAAACTGTTTATTTGCATACACGAGAAAGAGTAAATATTGTTCATTTCCAGGCAGGAAAATTTACTGAAAATTCTGGAGCCTAATTCAATTTAAAATACAGTATGCGTAGGAGATTTTTATTTGCATTTATGTTAATTCGTAACAGCTTCATTAAATAAGCTCGAGACTTCGTTAAAATTATTCGCTCGACTGAATTTTGATGCCATTAAACTTGCATATTTTACATTACTTCAGAGTCGCTAAGAACGCCTGAAATTAAGTGACACATGTAAATAATAAAATAATTTATAGAATGAGATAATTTTTTTATACGTTGATTTGAAAGTTGGATTTCTGTCGAGATATAAAAAATAAGCTTATTTTAGTTTTAGGTATACTCTGATGCGTACAGTCTTACAAAGAAATTCATCGTTTATTGTGTCTACGCGGGCATTTTTATGTATAAGCCAATTTAATACATATTTCGAGTCATTCAACATATTTTTTAATAGTTTATTTTGACATCTTTGAATTTTTATCACGTTTGATGTGGAAGCGGTTTCCCATAGTTATATCCCGTATGTCCAAATTGGCTTAATAGAAACTTTGTATAAGATAATATAATTGTTAATTGAAATTTTTATGTGATGGTACCAACAGTGAAATTAATAATTAAATGATTTTAATGATCTGTAGTAACTCTTTATGCAAATTAATTTCAATATTGAAATTGATAATTTGATTAGAAGTTTTTACTTAATTATGCAACTGTAAAATAATGTAATACTGTCATAAGTTGTGAGTCAAGTTTATAATTGCCGAGGAAGTATTTTATATTCTTTATGATTTAATTATTATTTTCAAGGAAGTATTTCAACTTCAATAATATAGTTTAATATTTATGTGTTCTATCCTGAATACAAGTAGAATATTTTCCGTTGTCGGGCAGTAGCAATTTTCTCTCCGCTCACGGGATACTTTAATGGCTTGAAACTATGCGGGAACAAGTGTTTTGCAATATCAAATTATATGTGTTTTACATAAAGCGAATGCAAAGTTATAAATTCATGGAGATTCAGTATACCTCAATTAAATTTCATGAAATTCCTACTTTGTCTTGCGGTTTCTCGTGGATACTTGTATATTAATTTAGAAACGTTTGATATTAAATTGTTAATGTAATTAAAAAGTAATAGATGTTGCGGTAGATATGACTGAGCTTTGAAGATTCAAAAGCTCATAATATTAGAAACTCATGACTTGAACATAACAGAAATGTTTCCTGGTGTCGTTTCAAAAAGTCGAAATTGGGGTCACATGGCAAAATCTCCGATCTAGTAATTCTTCTCCAATTTTTCTGACACTTTTTACCAAGTGACTATTGAGTTTCAATTTAATGGTTTATTGATTTTTTTTAATTCAGAATTTTATCTATCTAAACTTTGTTTTGAGAATATGTGCACCGAATGTATCCAGCGCATTACAATGGCCAACAGGCGTTCTACACTTAATACACGCATCCGTGATCATAAACAATATCCGATTCTTGAACAAAAACTTCCGTCGTTAGACCTACTGTTTTCAAATAACAAAAGACGTCTAATACGAATTTCTACGCAATCATATATATTCGTATTTCTGAGCCCACCATGACCATTGTCCGATCTGCACTTATCTTTTGTCTCGGCGACCGAGATTGCGGAAATCTGGAAATTGACGTCAGACGACGGTTGACAAGGAATTTATTTTGCTTTATTTTTGGAATGTATGTGGTGCTTTATAAATGGTCCTAGGATTTTATTTCTTTCTAGAAGATAATAAAACACAAAAATCCTTATTAAAAATATTGGGTTTTGTGCAACATTTGATTGATAAAATGGTATGGTCAGAATAATATTATATATATATATATATATACATATATTCACTTCTTTTATATTCATCAAATATCTTCACCGTCTCGATCCATATATCTCCTCAAAGGAGTTATCTTATTGTGCTGCCGTTGTATTACTCAATATAATTTATATACGCTCCATTTTCCAGTGTCTCAGACCCATACATAAACCATGTGTGTGCATTTTGTTGAAAGAGTGCATTCTTTTCATATTTTCTTTTGTATTCCCTTGCAGATATTCAAGAATTCTACGAATTGACACTGCTGGATGACAGCAAGTCCGTGCAGCAGAAAACTGCGGAGACAATCCGAATAGCAGACAAATGGGAAGGCAGCGATGGACGGGACAGACTTGAGGTGAGATAATAATAATACTAAGACTTAAAATAACTATTTATAATTATTAATAAACAATAACAATAAGAAATAGAACACAAAAAATTAAAGACCGCAATATACCTAATACTCTCTTTGAAAACAATCAGGCCTTTGACCCTCCACACTTGAAAAATGACATAGCTGGCGGGTGTTGTTCTAGTAAGGAGGAGGTAATTAGGAACTGACACTATAAATTCTTATTTTTTATTAACTCTCCGTAGGGTAAGTTATAGTAACGTTTTAGGGTTTCTGAACATTTTGGCTACCTCAGCGAAAATGGATGTGTGTGTGTATCCGCAATTTTTTGTCTACGTTTTCGCGATCAAAGAATTTGAATGGTTCAAAAAACATTCGTTTCCTATTGCTAAGGAGATGTGCTGAATAGTTTTTGGCAAAGACAAAGTTTTTTTCATAGTATTTGCGAATAATGGAAAAAATTAGAATTTTGTACTATTGACCTGGAATAAAAAAATCGCAGATGTCGGATCGATTGCGACTTAACATCTGGACCAATTTTCAGCTCAATGCGAATTAATGCTAACTTGAATTCTATTTTGACTGGAATATCAAAATGTACTGCACACCAAAATACAATACTCTATGAGCTATTTGGTTCAATTTGGTTCACACACACATATGAAACTTTTGTGCTAAATTTCAGTATATCAATAAATGTCACTCTAATGAGTGATGCTTCAGTTCTCCAAAGATGTAGTAACTTGAATATTATCTTTTGGAATATTCATTTTCGGCCTTCTCGAAACAGGTACCTTCAAAAATTAAGCAACTATACATTTTGAATGATCTTCCAGTTATAGAAAATGCTGAACACTTTTTGGCTTTATTTTACCATTTATAAAATTTATAATTAGATCTTTGTGTAAGGTCTTATTGCTGACAAACCAAGGAGCATTAGTGATCAGTCTCAAAATTTTAGGCTGCATTAAAACAATGTTTGATTTGCTCGCACAACTTCACAGTTGGATGCCTTAAATACACATAGATTATATCACAATTCTCGATTGTTAATTAATAGTTTATCATCAAGATAAACTGTTAATTGACTTACGCGCCAGAAGCCAGTATAGTTCAGCATATTGTAATTGAAACCTACTTGTGTCTATTTTAAATTCACTAACCTTGGACAGGGGGTATGGCTTTTCAACATGCATTTTCCATTCTTAAAATTTTACTTATTATCCTATTAGGATAGAAGTAAAGATTATCGTTTATTAAAGAAATAGCTACTATTGACCTTTATAAGTTCTTACAAAGACAGCAGAAGAGGCAAAGTAATTTAATTTCGAAGCCGTATACTCCAACATTGAATTAATATCTTAATTGTTTTAGAAACCTTAACCCCTGCAACTCTTACTTATATTCGCGTAAAAAAATTATGCGCGGATTAAAAAGACGAAATGAGATAGCTCTTCATGAGTTTTGAGCTTGTGTTATTTATAGTCCGAGAGGGTAATTTAGTACATAATCTAGAACATCAAGCGGACCAAAGTTGGGCGACTGTTATAAATGGGATTGTACAAAGCATTTCCAAGCCTACTTATCCCATAAATCGTAGAACACACAGAATCCCAAAACATCTACAGAACTGTCAAAGGTTTATTCTATTGTTCATCCATAACTTTGGTTTCTAATTAGCCAGTTAAATTTATAGGAAAATATAATTATCAGCATTAAAATCATTAGTGCTTACTTCATTAAGAATTTAATAATTTGGGCACTGTAATTTTGGTTTCTATTATGAAATTTTATTTTATCTACCTTGATGAGAAGACAACCGATATCTAAATCTAGCCAATATTTTTAACCTTTCGAAAAAGTTAGTAATTATTTGGACCTTTAAATACAAGCCACAATTTATTGTAATTATATAAATTAGTTAACAATATTCAAGCATTTTTAATTTTGCTTAGTTACAAAAAATTTTGAAATATTTAAAAATTAATTTAATTTAATACTTATTTTTGAATAGATTGTAGTTCAATTTTGTACTATTCCAGTAATAATTATATATATACTAATTAATGATTCTTGATTACACTTTTGAACTTATATACATAACAAAGCGAAATCAAAGCTCAACTCCATCATTTACTCGAGCTAGCATAACAAACACATCATTATGAAATCCGAATATCAACATTTGTCTTAAACTTGGTTCATACATAACAATATAGGGGTTAAATATGCCTAATTGTGTTGCCTATATCAATTTCCATAAAACATTTATTTTCGTGCCCCTTTGCCAGATCGTTATATTTGTTTGCGTATTCATGTCTGGTTGTTTTGTATACAATTAATCTTCGAGTCCCACGAACCGTATTATTGCACGAGTAAGCAATCTTCAGAAATACATATTTGCTCAAAAGTAATTGTCAAAAGCATTTTAGTTGTATTGATTTATTAAAGACGATGCTTTACCTTTGTCTTATTTGTGGTGGAAACTTTTATGCCATGATTTTTGTTCTGAATCATCAAATACGACCATATCCGAGGTAACGTCAAAACAACTGAAATTATTTCAGAGAGTTTGCAACGTTTTCCAGAAGTGCCAAAGAAAGAAAGTGGGTAAATCATAAATACGTATTACGGGCTCGAACTAGATTC
>NW_020537758.1:19993331-20012641 GCF_003426905.1 Ctenocephalides felis | reverse complement strand
TATTTTGGCAACCTGTATTATAATATTGTGCCAATATAAATTCAAATAAACTACTATATTTTAGCATATAAATTCGACTCCTGTATTTACAGTGGAGCAGCGCCGCCTTGCTTCAAGCGCGAAATATGCATCTGTTTTTGTCTGCCGCAGCAGTTGGTTTATCGTTGGCGGTTTTATTTTTCTGTTGTTTTCTCGCCGCCCGTGTTATAATATATTTTGTGATTTTCGCCAGACGCCAGAATGTTTGATGCCAGAATGCTATGACTATGTCGATGCAAAAAGAATGTGAAATACTCTCAAAGGAGAGGACACATATGTTTGCTGTTGGTTTTTTTGTGCTGCTGTAATGGTAGAAACGTTATATGGTTTTGTTTTTCAAAGCAATTTGCTGCAATATCCGTAAATAACAATAAGATAAAAAAAATTTGAAATATTTTAAATTCAACACAAAAGGCTGAGAATATAATTCGAAAAAAGCCATGAATGACTTTGTATATTAGCAATATGCACTATGAAAGTTTGAAAATTTTAATTTTCCAAAAGAGCTATGTAGAGTAATAGCATTCCTATATTATTTATTTTACAACATCTCTATGCTCATTTGGAAAAACAGTGTCACGGTATAATCCTATGCAAAATACGTTGCAAGATGTAATATACTAAAACTATTACAGAAAATTTGTATCTTCTATATATTTATGCGAACTCATATATTGTTCAACGCTATCGTTTTAATTAAAAGTCTCAACCTAATATTTGCTTTCCTCATTTTTTTATTTTCTATGTAACGATATCAGCCTTAGTATTTCAGAGCCCTATATATCTTCTGTTTTATGAGATAGGAAGGAGCTCTGCGGCCACTATGGCGGAATTTCGGATATAAGCCCCTCGAGTACAGCCTTTTGACTATAGGATCATGATTTCTTTTTATTTCGGTAACAAAAACAGAGAAAGTGGTACTGATGCTCTAAATGGTATGCATTAAGAAATTTTATAATCATTGTTGCATACAATGCCTATGAGTCATTTGAGAATCACTAAAACTTTATATGCAATATATAAATAATAATGATTAAACAGAAAATGAAAATTTAAACAAGTATATCAAATTATAGATAATTATGGAGTAAATTACACTAATTACTATATAGTTAAACAACTTGCACATGCTAGGGTTCACTCACTCATATGGCAATTATACTGCAAAAACCAAACTAACCATATCAAAACAAATAACACATATCAAACAAATAAGTATCTCTATGTTTTTTAGCCAATTTCCAAAAACTTGTCACTTTCATCCTTTGTACCCTATAACAATGTAAACAAGAACACTAATTTATTTTAATTTTGTCATAAATTTATTATCAGTATTATTCAATATGCTACTTAATCCAACGTGCTTAAAAGTAATTCGAAGATTTGACCAAAATTATTTTATTTATTTGTTAATTATTACTGTTCCAAACTGTTTATTTGCATACACGAGAAAGAGTAAATATTGTTCATTTCCAGGCAGGAAAATTTACGGAAATTCTGGAGCCTAATTCAATTTAAAATACAGTATGCGTAGGAGATTTTTATTTGCATTTATGTTAATTCGTAACAGCTTCATTAAATAAGCTCGAGACTTCGTTAAAATTATTCGCTCGACTGAATTTTGATGCCATTAAACTTGCATATTTTACATTACTTCGGAGTCGCTAAGAACGCCTGAAATTAAGTGACACATGTAAATAATAAAAATAATTTATAGAATGAGATCATTTTTTATACTTTGATTTGAAAGTGGATTTCTGTCGAGATATAAAAAATAAGCTTATTTTAGTTTTAGGTATACTCTGATGCGTACAGTCTTACAAAGAAATTCATCGTTTATTGGTCTACGCGGGCATTTTTTGTATAAGCCAATTTAATACATATTTCGAGTCATTCAACATATTTTTATAGTTAGTTTGACATCTTTGAATTTTTATCACGTTTGATGTGGAAGCGGTTCCCATAGTTCTATCCCGTATGTCCAAATTGGCTTAATAGAAACTTTGTATAAGATAATATAATTGTTAATTGAAATTTTTATGTGATGGTACCAACAGTGAAATTTAATTTAAATGATTTTAATGATCTGTAGTAACTCTTTATGCAAATTAATTCAATATTGAAATTGATAATTTGATTAGAAGTTTTTACTTAATTATGCAACTGTAAAATAATGTAATACTGTCATAAGTTGTGAGTCAAGTTTATAATTGCCGAGGAAGTATTTTATATTCTTTATGATTTAATTATTATTTTCAAAAGGAAGTATTTCAACTTCAATAATATAGTTTAATATTTATGTGTTCTATCCTGAATACAAGTAGAATATTTTCCGTTGTCGGGCAGTAGCAATTTTCTCTCCGCTCACGGGATACTTTAATGGCTTGAAACTATGCGGGAACAAGTGTTTTGCAATATCAAATTATATGTGTTTACATAAAGCGAATGCAAAGTTATAAATTCATGGAGATTCAGTATACCTCAATTAAATTTCATGAAATTCCTACTTTGTCTTGCGGTTTCTCGTGGATACTTGTATATTAATTTAGAAACGTTTGATATTAATTGTTAATGTAATTAAAAAGTAATAGATGTTGCGGTAGATATATGACAGAGCTTTGAAGATTCAAAAGCTCATAATATTAGAAACTCATGACTTGAACATAACAGAAATGTTTCCTGGTGTCGTTTCAAAAAGTCGAAATTGGGGTCACATGGCAAAATCTCCGATCTAGTAATTCTTCTCCAATTTTTCTGACACTTTTTACCAAGTGACTATTGAGTTTCAATTTAATGGTTTATTGATTTTTTTTAATTCAGAATTTTATCTATCTAAACTTTGTTTTGAGAATATGTGCACCGAATGTATCCAGCGCATTACAATGGCCAACAGGCGTTCTACACTTAATACACGCATCCGTGATCATAAACAATATCCGATTCTTGAACAAAAACTTCCGTCGTTAGACCTACTGTTTTCAAATAACAAAAGACGTCTAATACGAATTTCTACGCAATCATATATATTCGTATTTCTGAGCCCACCATGACCATTGTCCGATCTGCACTTATCTTTTGTCTCGGCGACCGAGATTGCGGAAATCTGGAAATTGACGTCAGACGACGGTTGACAAGGAATTTATTTTGCTTTATTTTTGGAATGTGTGTGGTGCTTTAATAAATGGTCCTAGGATTTCTTTCTAGAAGATAATAAAACACAAAAATCCTTATTAAACATATTGGGTTTTGTGCAACATTTGATTGATAAAATGGTACTCAGAACTTTCAAAATGCTATGTGCATCAGGGGTTTTAGATAGAATAATATTATATATATATATATATATATACATATATTCACTTTTATATTCATCAAATATCTTCACCGTCTCGATCCATATATCTCCTCAAAGGAGTTATCTTATTGTGCTGCCGTTGTATTACTCAATATAATTTATACGCTCCATTTTCCAGTGTCTCAGACCCATACATAAACCATGTGTGTGCATTTTGTTGAAAGAGTGCATTCTTTTCATATTTTCTTTTGTATTCCCTTGCAGATATTCAAGAATTCTACGAATTGACACTGCTGGATGACAGCAAGTCCGTGCAGCAGAAAACTGCGGAGACAATCCGAATAGCAGACAAATGGGAAGGCAGCGATGGACGGGACAGACTTGAGGTGAGATAATAATAATACTAAGACTTAAAATAACTATTTATAATTATTAATAAACAATAAATACAATAAGAAATAGAACACAAAAAATTAAAGACCGCAATATACCTAATACTCTCTTTGAAAACAATCAGGCCTTTGACCCTCCACACTTGAAAAATGACATAGCTGGCGGGTGTTGTTCTAGTAAGGAGGAGGGTAATTAGGAACTGACACTATAAATTCTTATTTTTTATTAACTCTCCGTAGGGTAAGTTATAGTAACGTTTTAGGGTTTCTGAACATTTTGGCTACCTCAGCGAAAATGGATGTGTGTGTATCCGCAATTTTTTGTCTACGTTTTCGCGATCAAAGAATTTGAATGGTTCAAAAAACATTCGTTTCCTATTGCTAAGGAGATGTGCTGAATAGTTTTTGGCAAAGACAAAGTTTTTTTCATAGTATTTGCGAATAATGGAAAAAATTAGAATTTTGTACTATTGACCTGGAATAAAAAAATCGCAGATGTCGGATCGATTGCGACTTAACATCTGGACCAATTTTCAGCTCAATGCGAATTAATGCTAACTTGAATTCTATTTTGACTGGAATATCAAAATGTACTGCACACCAAAATACAATACTCTATGAGCTATTTGGTTCAATTTGGTTGCTCTATGAGCAACACATATGAAACTTTTGTGCTAAATTTCAGTATATCAATAAATGTCACTCTAATGAGTGATGCTTCAGTTCTCCAAAGATGTAGTAACTTGAATATTATCTTTTGGAATATTCATTTTCGGCCTTCTCGAAACAGGTACCTTCAAAAAATTAAGCAACTATACATTTTGAATGATCTTCCAGTTATAGAAAATGCTGAACACTTTTTGGCTTTATTTTACCATTTATAAAATTTATAATTAGATCTTTGTGTAGGGTCTTATTGCTGACAAACCAAGGAGCATTAGTGATCAGTCTCAAAATTTTAGGCTGCATTAAAACAATGTTTGATTTGCTCGCACAACTTCACAGTTGGATGCCTTAAATACACATAGATTATATCACAATCTCGATTGTTAATTAATAGTTTATCATCAAGATAAACTGTTAATTGACTTACGCCCCAGAAGCCAGTATAGTTCAGCATATTGTAATTGAAACCTACTTGTGTCTATTTTAAATTCACTAACCTTGGACAGGGGTATGGCTTTTCAACATGCATTTTCTATTCTTAAAATTTTACTTGTTATCCTATTAGGATAGAAGTAAAGATTATCGTTTATTAAAGAAATAGCCACTATTGACCTTTATAAGTTCTTACAAAGACAGCAGAAATTTCGAAGCCGTATACTCCAACATTGAATTAATATCTTAATTGTTTCAGAAACCTTAACCCCTGCAACTCTTACTTATATTCGCGTAAAAAATTACGCGTGGATTAAAAAGACGAAATGAGATAGCTCTTCATGAGTTTTGAGCTAGTGTTATTTATAGTCCGAGAGGGTAATTTAGTACATAATCTAGAACATCAAGCGAACCAAAGTTGGGCGACTGTTATAAATGGGATTGTACAAAGCATTTCCAAGCCTACTTATCCCATAAATCGTAGAACACACAGAATCCCAAAACATCTACAGAACTGTCAAAGGTTTATTCTATTGTTCATCCATAACTTTGGTTTCTAATTAGCCAGTTTAATTTATACGACTGGAAAATATAATTATCAGCATTAATATCATTAATGCTTACTTCATTAAGAATTTAATAATTTAGGCACTGTACTTTTGATTTCTATTATGAAATTTTCTTTTATCTACCTTGATGAGAAGACAACCGATATCTAAATCTAGCCAATATTTTTAGCTTTCCGAAAAAGTTAGTTAATTATTTGGACCTTTTAAATACAGCCACAATTTATTGTAATTATATAAATTAGTTAAACAATATTCAAGCATTTTTAATTTTGCTTAGTTACTGAAATTTTGAAATTTTAAAAATATTGCATAATGAAATAATTTAATAATAATTATTTTTTGAATAGATTGTCATTCAATTGGTGTACTATTCAAGTAATAATTATATATTATACTAATTAATGATTCTTGATTACACTTTTGAACTTATATACATAACAAAGCGAAATCAAAGCTCAACTCCATCATTTACTCGAGCTAGCATAACAAACACATCATTATGAAATCCGAATATCAACATTTGTCTTAAACTTGGTTCATACATAACAATATAGGGGTTAAATATGCCTAATTGTGTTGCCTATATCAATTTCCATAAAACAATTTATTTTCGTGCCCCTTTTGCCAGATCGTTATATTTGTTTGCGTATTCATGTCTGTTTGTTTTGTATACAATTAATCTTCGAGTCCCACGAACCGTATTATTGCACGAGTAAGCAAATCTTCAGAAATACATATTTGCTCAAAAGTAATTGTCAAAAGCATTTTTAGTTGTATTGATTTATTAAAGACGATGCTTTACCTTTGTCTTATTTGTGGTGGAAACTTTTATGCCATGATTTTTGTTCTGAATCATCAAATACGACCATATCCGAGGTAACGTCAAAACAACTGAAATTATTTCAGAGAGTTTGCAACGTTTTCCAGAAGTGCCAAAGAAAGAAAGTGGTAAATCATAAATACGTATTACGGGCTCGAACTAGATTCTAAATTTTGCATTTTGGGTATATTATATGTGAATTATTGAATAAATTATTCTGAAAGATCTTTAATAAAAATACATCATTGAAAACTTATTGAAAATTTGCGTAAATATTTTTGCGAAAATTCAGAAAAATTTAGTAAAATAATTCTAAAAATCTTTACTTTCATTGATTTCCCATATCTTCTTATATTGGTTCGATTAATTGTAATTATTTTGTTACCAGTTTCGACTGGTTCTGCAGAATGTGATGCACTTTTGATATAAAAGTTGTTAAATAATTTTTTTTCTGCACATACTTTAATTAAAATAGCAATTTTATATCATGATTAAGTTATAATAATCGATAAAATTTAAATGAAAATTTTTATATTGCAAGGTTTGGTAATATTTCTACCACCATTTATCATTACTCGAAAGTGTGAAGTTATCAGAGCCTGAAATGGGAAGTTGAATAGGAAAGAATTCAATTAAAAATATATTATTTGTTTTTTACCTAACTTCTGATTTTTTCCTTTAATAATCTAATAAAAAATCTTTTTTAATTCAATGCTCTCCAAGTCTCCAACACTATGGTGACGAATAAGCTGATCTATATAGGAATATCTATTATACACAAAATCCGTCATATATTATATTGCATTCCAGAAAATCTTTAATAATGTTTGCCCTTTATAAAGTAATATTTCCTTTACATACTTGCCTTTTCTGCAGTTGCAAATAAATTGCAATAAATTCAGAACAAACACAAGAGAGATCCAATTGCAGAATCTCTTCCGATTCGCATCTGTAAATATTTGTAGGAACCGAAGAAAACTTACTGAGAGAAACGGTACTGAATACAAAATAGATACGCGATTTATTATTTAGGTTATTTGCAATACTCGAGTTATCCCAATATGGCAAAATCGTAAATTGTGCATCTGCTGCCTGAATTTTTTGCGGCGAAGAATAGAAAATTTAAATGAACCATCAACCCTCCTGAATAATAATAACTCCAATAATTTAAATAGTATGTTTCATGATATAAAATACTATGTTTTAAAACATATATATTTAGGTCATTTTTTTTTTTTAAATTTTCTGCAAAAATTAACGGATAAAACATACAACAAAAGTAAATGAATTTCCTCATCGTAAAGCTGTGCACGTTAAATAATAAAATTATAAAGCAAATGAAATCGTGTTCAATTTCATACGCTTATTTAATGTTCTGAAAAAATTAAATATATCATGTATTGCTTTTAATAGTGCAATTAAATTATCATTTGCTTCAAAACATTAATGCAATAATAATATTTCAAAAAGCAATTACCACAGAGAATATGAAATGCATCAGGAGCTTATATAACAGTAGAAAAGTTAACTCATAGCTTGCATGTGCTCTGTACTGTAATTAGTTAAGTGGCATTATTTGAGTTTTCAGTCAGTTTTCTACGCTATTTCGGATGAATTTTGTTTCAAGTTTTATCTCAAATTATATCGGTACATAATTTAATGTACATAGATATATTGTAAATATTATTCTTTAGTGTTAATATATGTTTTGAGGTAAAACAAATATATTATATTCAGAAAATGTTGGTCATCACTAAAAAATATTTAATCAAATCAATCTTGTGTTAAAAATGAGAAAGTTTTGTTTTTGCCTATTTTTTATGTTTTCTCGCCGTTTCAAGCTATTTAGAATGTTTGGGACCAAAATTAGAAAAATTGTATGTGTGTATTATTAAACTTTTTTTGATGTTCTTACGCAAAAAACTAGAATCGGTTTTTTATATTTTAAAACTGTTTGAAAGATATCATTCGAAAATCTTACTTTTGTTTTTGGCAAGCCAGACCATTTATTTGTAATTAAATATTTAAAAACGAACTGAACGATTATCCTAAAATATTAGTAATTAGAATTTGGAATAATGGGGTAAGGTCATAAGTACGTGTTCAATTCATTTCTTTGTTTTCATATTTATATTAGAAGTACTTTAATATTAAATTAAATCAAATTTTTGTTCATTATGTTCAGGAGTTCAAATAAGGTTATTAAAGGCTGGATTTCAATGATTGAAATCACTGTCGTTAAACCTTTTTAAAATAATTTTGAAAATAGATTTTTTAATTTGACATCATCCCTAAAAGCTAGTTACATTTATATATAAGAATTCTGTATTGAGAATTATATTTTATAATCAAATAAGTTTCTAAAATGATCCTAATCAATATTATTTTAAAAATGAATGTTTTATCATTTTTCAAGCTTATTCAATATGGTACGTTTATATTTTTTTTGTAAAATATTTTTGAAATTTTTGAATAATATTCTCATTAGATTATGAATATTTCTGAATGAATGACAAAAAGGCATTTACCACTGAAACTGAGTAAAAATCTTCTATTGTATTATATGTGCGACTTATTGGCCATCAATATGTCTCAATATCGAACAAGAAACTCTCAAGATTATATATATGTATAAAGTAAATCCTCGTAGTAATCGCAAGGATTCAGGTTACTAAAGATAATGACATAACCGATATGTCGAATGTATTATTCCCCATGGTGGATTTTTGCGAGCGACGTCGCCCTAGGCAAAAACTACCATAGATATAATCAATGTTTGATTAAATGCTATATGCTTCAGTACTATGTAGAATGATATAATTCTTTTCTTCGTATATCTTGTAATTGGATCGTCCATTTTCTAGTGGATAATATTACATATATAATATATAATATTATAACCTACATAACGTTGTCACACTTTGTAATACAAATCGTTACAACGTTCCAAATAAATGCTAAATGAAACTTGAAAGTTGATTTTACTAGAATTGACATCTGCATTGATAGAGTAGAATTTGTAATATAAAACAAAAATAGGTTTACTACATTTAATTACGCACATATACAAGTTTTTTATTCATACTAAAATTGTGAACAGTGTGCAATAAATATGAGAACTTCTAGAGAAATATCATGCAAGGAGACATTAATATTAAATGGAGCAATACATTGAATATTATGTATTGAATAAATAAAAAAATAACCATGAATATCCATGAGTACATTTAATTATGAGCAAATAAAAGCGTATAAACATATTCAAGTATTTATTGGAACGTTTATAAGATTTATAAAGAACACATAAATTTATTTTATTTGATGGGGCAAACCATAGTCTCGAATCGTTTATAACTTTACCATTGTTTATTAATGTTACTACGTTAAGAAATAAATTTCAATCATTTTGACAAAATTGATATTGGTTTTACACATAATACAATTGATTTATATCTGATCCGTAACCAAACGCATATGATAAATGGAAGAGCAGTTTGTGATATATTGGAAACGCAAAGTTCACTTAAGCAAAATACAGAAATATATTCATCAATACCAAAATACTTCATTTTGTGCCGGAGAGCAAGCAATATGACGAATTGCTGAAGTTGCAAAGCGAAGGAAAGGCCGAATCGTCGAAAATGATTTTTATAAATTTATAGCATCGAACATTTTTCACAGCTGCTTTGATACAGGATATTAATTTATTTGATTAAATGTTTTTTGTTCACAGAATTTACATCAAGCGAAAATACGTATATATAAGAAAACATTTCACTTACATTATTTTTTTTACACGTCTCTGTAGTATTTTTAACCTCCCGTAGGGTAAGATATAGTAATCGTTCAAAAATCGAAAATGAAATTTTTTATATTTGCGTTTTAAAATTTCTGAGCATTTTCTCAGAAAAAATATTCTTAAAAATAAAAATTGATGTATGTATGGATACAATTATTGGTCCACAATTTCGGGCGCACGGATCAACCGATTTGACTCATTCAAATAACATTCGATTCCTGTATATATTGATATGTGCTAATTATTTTTGACGAAGGCAGATCCACCCGTTCGGAAGATACAGTGTAGGAAGTGCTAAAAATTACCGAAAAAACGGAACATCCGATTCGAATGATTCAAAAAACTATTTAAACTAAAGATAAGTTTTTGGAGTTTTTTTTTGTTTCCAAATTTTAACTTCTATTCAAACAAATCTTAAATTAATTTTAGCCCGGTCAAAACAAATATTAAATTGATCTAATTAATTTGTTAAATCGGATTATCTGGTTGACTGATATATTTTTACCAATTTTGGGTCATTATTAACTACGGCACATTTTGTTGTATTAATAAATTATGTTATTAAAAAAGGAAAAACTGTATAAAATTGTACCTGATATATTTTTTCCATTATTTTTTATCTTCATTATTTTTTACGTTTTACGTACGCGTATTATGAACTTAAGTACTTAATGTAATTAGTAATTTAAACCCATTTTTTGATAGAGCGTCATTAACGTTCAAAACCTCTTTTCGTATTAAACGAAAAGCGGATTAAAAAGGATTTATTTAATAATGATATAAAAAAGCGTTCTAATTCTGAAAATATGTATGGACTAGATTGCGGCAAATAATATAATTTTATGAAAAAAATATACTTCACGCTAATAAAAATATTTCATTCGTAGTAATAATTTTAAATTTTATAATGAAATAAAATGTGCACTTTAATAATGCTTTAAACATTTGCCGTTGGGGTATTATTAATTTGATGCTATATCAATTTTTGTAAATAAATATGTATTCGTAAATAAATAACATCGAGATGTTTTCGTATCGTTCATACGTAATTTAAAACGCATTATCATTATATTTATATTCAGGCTTCCGCGGAATGAAATTCTATATTTTATTATATTTAATGATATGTATATTTATATTCTACCTATGCAGTAAAAATATATTTTTTAATATTAATGAAAAGCATCTTCAATTTTACAAAATATTTGAACTAGACTTTTGAAATTATTCTAGAATTAGTTCTAGGCTAATTATCAAAATTTGTGCGTACGTTATTTCATTTATGTTTTTCATTGTACATTTGTAGTATTTTTTTCAATAACTTATTTCATGGAATTGTAAGTAAGAATATCTGGAAATAATAATTCTTCAATGTTATACACCAAATGGTATAGTACTTCCAACATTACCATTTGTTATCCGGTCATGAATTAAACGAATAATGTTGGCACAAAAGGCGTAATGCAACACTTTAAATGCAATTTAAGTTCAGATAAGAAACGAAGTGGTATAATATTGGATATTGGTTACATAAAATACGGCAAACGGAATTGTTCCGAGAGCCAATTTGGCAGAGAACTTTACTGAAACAAATTAAAATAAATGTTTCGCCACCTAAAATACGACAAAACACAATATGAAACACTGTATATCGAAATGTTTTTTTATTAGAACTTTTCTAATCGATAACACATTTTAAGTATTTATTAATTTACTTATTGGTTAATAAATTAAGTGAAATTGCTGGGATTTTCAAACTTTCGATGCTTCAGAGCCTTGTTTATCAATTTTTCGTAATACCTTATCAATTTAAATATGTTTTTATAATATTTATCCAATTATCCTTATTGCTATTTAATTCAAACACCCAAATTTTCTAGTTTTTTAATTATTTTTATGGAAATTATTAAATCAAAAATTATCATCATCCATTTGTGTGAAACATGTTCTGTATGTCATATAACAATTTCAAATATTAAAATCACAATATAAGCTACATCTTTAAAAACTCATTTAAAATGTTCTCAATTAATCATTGAGCCTACTATTGAATGTTGCATGTTATTAATCAATAGGAAATATCCTAATTCTATACATTAGGGTATATACTAGGATTAGGATATGTTATATTTGCATAACTTTGCATTTTTTTGTCAGTTATTAGTATTTTTATATAAATAATTGCTTTTTCATATAAATAATAATGAATGACAGAATTATCAATTATGTTCAATCCTTCTCAAGTTTCATTTTTTATATTTCATTTCATTTCAACACTTCAGTAACTAAAACAACTCGTCTTATAGAATTTTTCTGCAGTGCAATGTGTGTTAATAAGATGATTTTGCAGAAAAGTACAAGTTTTAGATCTCTCTCATGCAGTTCAATTTCATGGCAAGGAATATAATCCCGATATTGTTGAAAAAGTACTCAAGCTGATGTGATTCTTCGAAAATTCTTTACGATGCAGCTTTCATCCTTATCCCAACAACTTTCCACAACACACTACTTGAAATGCAAAATGCAGATCGATCATTGACGAAATGCATTGTTATATTACATACTAGAAATGTCGGTGAAAGATTACCAAAGGCATATTTTAAATAAGTTAACTGATACTTTAAAAGGAAATCGATATTTTTTAGTATTTGAAGATTTGTTTGGTTAACTTAAAATTTTCTACCTATCAGGATATTTAGTCAGCCTATTATGAATTGTGAATTTACACGTAAATGCTTATATATTAGGGTGGTCCTTATAATAAACATTTTCCAATTTCCTTGCTCCCAAAGACTCCAATGGTTCCAAATTGTTAAAAAATAATTCTCTGAAAGTATTAGCTCTTAATAATGTCTTTTAGATAGAGCGCAATTTAATCAAAGTTTTGTATGGCAATAGCATGAAAAAAATTTCAAAAATTTAGCAGGGCGTCGAATTTTCAATAAAAAATAACACGAATTTTCACTTTTAATTCATTTGTCGCTAGTTATACCTAAAATTTTTTTTTAATTTTCAATTTTTTTTTCATTTTCCATACGAACTTTGATTGAATTGTACACTACCTAAAAGTTAATATTAAGAGCTAAAACAGAGAATTCAGAGAATTGTTTTTTATCAATTAGGGATCATTTGAGCCCTTGGGATCAAGAAAATTCGAAAATGCCCATATTAAGGACCACCCTAATATATATATATATATATATATATATATATATATATTCAAATAAATCATTTATTTCATCATTCTGGCAAACTTTATTTAATATGTCAGAAGCAGCACATCTATTGAGAGTTGTGTGTTACGTAAGAGTGTCTCGACGTCATCTCAAGATATGGCGTTTCATAACAAATGCTTTTTGCTGTCTGAAGCTCCAATGAAATAAAGGCTGCACAATATGATGTGATATTCAAATTTCTTCTTTCTGAATCAAGATGCAAGTCTTCAGATGTCAAATTTAGTATTGCAGAAGAATTTTGCAGAGATATTTGAAAAATTTGTGAGTTCAGAGCTAATTTAGTAGTGTAGCAAGTTGGACATTGATATGTTATGAAGATTATGAACTGGCATCCTTAGACCAAGTTTATATGAATTTATAGACTCATTGGAACGATTATTGCTACTGCTTGGACTAAATTGTCTCAAATTTAAGGTGTAAAATACGACTGATGGCACAGATAATAAAAGACAAAATTATAAAGAAGGCTGCCATAACAACGCCATGTTTCCGCAGAACCCCTTAATGTTATTCGGCACAGAAACTCATTAACTCTCAAAATAATAGTTGATAAATGTTATGAAATTAAAAAAGATGTTAATATTTCTTTCATATCATCTGTCAGAACACACAGAATATTTAACTATACACTTTTTCAATTTAGAGCTGTTGGATTAGACTAGTTTGAAAACTAATTGAATTATTTGAACAGTAACTTAAATCCCCTGTTTTTAATCACCGAATGGATTACAAAAATACGATATAAATTAGATTACACGCTGACAGTACGGCACGCCGTGGAAATTTACTGCCAAGTTTATGATAGTTGATGATACAAAATAAATAAATAAACCATAAACATGTGCTACGACGCTTTTTATAGACCATAAAATATACTTATATTTGGCAATATCACTTAAGTTATGGAAACGTATACACTAAAGGAGCATAATATGCTCTGTGTCCCATTATACGTTCCCGCGAGTTGTCTTTATTGGACATTATGGATATTTGTAAAGAGATGCAGCACATATGAGGAAAATAATAATTTATACGAAGATTAGGAATGATACTTTTTTAGCATGTAAATCGAGAAAAATCATACTTGCAATCTCACGTACAATTTTAACTTCAAAAAATATTTTTTTCAATCATTGTAATAGTTTTTACTTGCACAGCCACGAAATTAGTGTGTGGATAATAAAAGTTAATCAGACAACTAGTAGGATAAAAATTACGTATTTTCACCTCAAAGCCAAATATTGGAAATTAAATCTACAAATTTCATTATTTATCAACCAAAAAAGAAGTTTGTTTTTGCCCGAAATGCCGATTTGCAAAATAGTCAACTAAATAAATGCGGAGTGAGATTTTACAATTTAGAAAAAAATTGCATCTGTTTATTTTGAAAATAAAGTTTTCGCTATCACCAAAATCGAATCAATGCGATCTCCAATTGATACTTTTTAGTATATGTAATTACCTTAATTACAGTGCACAAACACGCACTTGACTGTCTTGAAAGTGTAGTTTTTCATCCTAAACATCAATGAATTTTCATATTTCAACCACTTTTTGTAGGACTTTAGTGTTTTATGTTTGTTAAGAGTCTAATCTTTAGACCAGTGGTCAGGAAACCGGGGTAAATTACCCTAAATGCAATAAAGCGGATTTTTTGTGGGTAAAAAGTATTTATTTTTAATTTATCAATACTGCATTTGCTACGTAATTGTCCGTGTGAGGGCAATCTCTTTTTGCCATAAGGGTAATATCAACTTAGATAAAAATATTTTGGGGTGATGATTTAAAACGTTTCCTGGCCGCTTTTTTAGACCATATACTTTATCAGCATGTTAAGTTTCTTTCGGGATCGAAATGAAATTTGAAACTTAATTACAAAGGAACGATATTAACTGTCTTTGCTAATAGCTGTAAAACAGAATTCTCAACTGATATCAATTGACTTATTATGATTTTTAGAGTATTGTAACAGTAAATTTTTAGAGTAAATTAATATGGTGTGAATCCAATTTTGGCTCACATACTTGTTCTAATTTTGGTCTTAATTCAGAGTGACCTTAAACATTGGGAAAACTCAAAGTTGTCGAATTGTACTTTCTGGCAAAACATAAACTGTCACCTAAGGAAGTAAATTATTATTATTCATAATACGTTATTTTTGTATAACAAGCAATTGGTGATAAGGCTGACTAAATCTGATGATCCCTAATCTTTGTACAAAGGGGTGAATCGTTCATGTAGATAAAAAATATGACAGATCCGAAAATAGATCTTTGCGGCTTTGCGACACACACAAATATTCATTTGGCATATTCTAGAATCTTACAAATGGGTTCTGTAACGGAACAAACCACCAGTTTACATAATCCCCGGATTCTCACTATAGCTGTGGATGCATAATAGTTCTTATTCCATAACCTGTTCCAACCGAGCCTCTGTCGGTCAAACAAAGGCGCGTCGGCTCGCAAGGGGGCCTCTGTTTAATATAAGCGCCCGCTTGGCAACAGTCTTCCCTATGAAGTACCCGACACAATGCTACAATTGATTCGTTATTATGGGCACAAAGGATCGTGTTTATATACATTGTGTTCGAAACTACTAAAGCTTCTAGGTTTACAGCTCGTCAACAAATTGGATGATACGGATGTATAGCCTCGTCATTGATAGCAGCAACATCGGTAATTTCGGATCCTAGATTAACTAGTGTTATTATTGGTGTTTGTTCGAAGACCAATAATGATGCTGGTATGAAAGCTCGATATGTATAATATACTTTTCACCTTTCTAGCTTTTTTGCTACCTTGTCTTCTGACCCAGCTTTCAATTTTTTGTATTTTTTCTTTTTATGAAATTCGTTTTTTATCTGCATCTGGCGCCCTGGTTTCTTTTCCCAATTAGGACGCTATTTAGTTTTCCTTTGTCTTTTACAACTATATTCAGTATTCGATATTCATTATGTTTCCTAAGTTCTTTAAATTAATCCCATATTTCAGTTCTTGATTTTCACCAAAATCCTGCGAGACAAAATGCTTTCACGTAGTGTCTCACACATTAAGGGGCACAACTAGTGTAGCCGCCTAAAAAAAGGTGATTTTTGGGAATTTATATTGAACAAAAAACTACTTTCAAAATTTTAGGAATATATTCATACATGTTTTAAGAAAACGTAGTAAAATTTTTGAAAAAAAAGTTAAATATTTTTTAAGTTAACGTCGATCTCCAACGGCGCGACAAAAAAGGCCCTTCACTGCTACAGTAATTCCGGCCTTCTACGTGGATGAAATTTTAAAAAAAATCTTGTTAAACTAGATAATATTGTCTGTAAAATAACCCACGATAAAGAAAAAATTGACAAAATGACGGCGTTTTTTTTTTTAAAAAAGTCGAATTTTATCCAAAATTTTGGTCGTATTTGGACTGCCAAAATTCGATTTTTGATTCGATAAAAAAATCGATAGTTTATTTTACGGAGAACTATATATAGAACATGTAAAAAAAATTTATAGTGATTGGATCATTTGTTTTTGAGTAATCGCTGCAGCAAATTCGGAAAATGCTGTTTCGAGAAAAACGCGTTTAAAGATAAAATGATATTTATACTATATACTATATATACTCTTCAAATGGCTGTAACTAAAAACTATTTAAGATATCGATTTAAAATTTCGGTATGTTATTTTTGAAAGTACAGCCTATCGATATATGGAAAAATTAAAAAATTGATTTCTTGAAAATTTCACACTAGTTGTGCTTACTAGTATCAAAACTAAATTTGAAATCTGGTCATTAAAATGAATTCTATTATTTTCTTGAACATTGTTAAAAAATTGGTTAGCTTATTTAACTTAGAGCAAGTGATATGCATAGATTACTGCAATTACTCAAATTTATTTTAATCAAATTTCTCATTACTCAAATCAGTCAATTATGGATAATCATTATTTTATTTGAATTTTCTATTTTCGGTTGCCGTTGTAAAACATAGATGGTACCTATAAAAACAATACAAAAGCAATAGTGATCATTCAAATTTACAGGAACTATTTAAAAGTTGCATTAAGGTAGAGAATTGTCAGTTTGCATAGATTAATACTCATTTTGCATACCTTGTTTCCGAACGTTCTATTCTTTTAGAAGAGCTAACAAAATTCAGATTTTTTTAAAGTAAGTCTTTGTAGGTAATTATATCAATGTTGTGACTTTTTGTTAAGCCAGGAATTAACTTTTATATCCCCTAAGAGTCTTCTAAAGTTCATAGTTGTTTCATAAGAATCAAATTAAAAAAATATTGATACTGTTAATAACCAAATAAGTATGAAACTGTCCAGGATTATTATTTATATCATTTATCGTTCAACTATCCACGCCTGCTCTATGATTGTTACATCATCTTTAGTTAGTCTACTTTGGTCAACCAACATTCTCTCAATTCAAAACTGCTTTTGCATGTTTGCTTTTTGCGTCCAATTCGGCAGCACCGCCTGCACGGAAAGTGTACTTAATCTTCGTGAGACCGACACCAAACTGCTGCCAGACAGAATCCCAAATATTTCCAGATGAAGTATTCGTATTACCTCTACAATGAGCAAATTACACGCTTAGAAATGGATTATACTAAAAAACATATTATGCTATTATACTACTATGTATGTGGATTTCAGTAACACATCTTTACGTGAGCAAGAGATTTTTAAATCATTTTTATACTTTGTTAGATATGTGGCAGTACACCCGTATGTTTATATATAGTGTACTCACAAGTGACACAAACTGAATTCTTAATGACCAATTTACTTAAATTGATATTATCATTTGCATAATTAAAAAAAAATATTTGCCAATTTATCAAATAACTCAAATCAGTTAAGTGTCTTACATTTAATAATTGTGAACTTTAAACGTTGTATTTAGTTTTTTTTTAATTCTGTTTTATTCAGCAATCAGAAATGCATAAAGATTTCTATAAGCTAAATTGATAACATTTGAGAGCGATGTCTAAGAAGAACTCCAGTGAGATCTTCTCAGTTTAACAATTGATAAGATAATGTTATATTGGAACTAATCTAAGACTAAATCTAAAGGCCATTGACGTTTCAATCTTCTTACACCAAATGGTTAATAAGTTGACAATTTATTTCACTAATTTTTTGCTATTTCACAAATTTAAATTAAAAACTTTAAAATTATGTAAAACAATTATTGTTGAGTATTGTATGCGTGCTCTACTAGGAATAGATGTCCAGCGTCAATCAATACTGAAACCAAATCATCATGGCTCAATTTTAATCGCATTCGTCAATATATGTGACGTTGTTCCATTTAATAGTTTAGGTTTAAGCTTAACAGTTTACATAGGTCGGATTTGTCATATTGGACTTTGAAACACAAATCAAACAGCTAATCTGTTGTTTGCCGAATAGGGATTTCCATCCCCGAACACATTTTCCACAAACGGAAGCTTTTAGAGTACCCTCTAATTAATTATTCGAGAAGTTATTAATATTTTCTTAAGTCATTAATTGACAATATACCCAAAATAGAAATGGTTTTGAGTCTTTGTGTTTCAGGAAAGTTTTGAACAATTATTGAAGATGTAAAAGCTCCTTTAACTAAATTTGGAATGAAGACGATTGCGCTGTATGCTTTAATGCGGCCGAACTTATAATACAATTAGTAATATTTAATGTGAATTACAAATAAGATGTTTTTATTTTTTGTCTCTGATGATTGTGTGAGTTTTGACATCAGTTTTAATAACAATATCATTTCAGAGATATTATATTTTCTTTGGTTTTATTTCAACTCTTCATTTTTTTCTTTTCATTTATTTTCCATTTACATAGGTTTATACATAAGCAGTTTGAATATCTCGTGCATTATTTTGTCCTTGTAGTATACAACGTCCCTTTTCGGCCGACTATTGTAAATTCATCAAATTTATTGAATGTCCTTTACTGAACAGTGATAAATAAAAGAGATAATAAAAAAATCTCAAATGATAATTGAAAATCAATTGAATTTATCTAAAGTTTTATAAACTATTCTTTATTAAATTACTTCAA
>NW_020537758.1:19956799-19992331 GCF_003426905.1 Ctenocephalides felis | reverse complement strand
CATAAATCGTAGAACACACAGAATCCCAAAACATCTACAGAACTGTCAAAGGTTTATTCTATTGTTCATCCATAACTTTGGTTTCTAATTAGCCAGTTAAATTTATAGGAAAATATAATTATCAGCATTAAAATCATTAGTGCTTACTTCATTAAGAATTTAATATTTTGGGCACTGTAATTTTGGTTTCTATTATGAAATTTTATTTTATCTACCTTGATGAGAAGACAACCGATATCTAAATCTAGCCAATATTTTTAACCTTTCGAAAAAGATAGTAATTTATTTGGACCTTTAAAAATTAGCCACAATATATTGTAATTATATAAATTAGTTAATGAATATTCAAGCATTTTTAATTTTACTGATATACAAAAAATTTAAAATATTTGAAAATTAATTTATTTAATACTATTTTTGAATAGATTGTAGTTTAATTTTGTACTGTTCCAGTAACAATAATATATTCTACTAATTAATGATTCTTGATTACACTTTTGAATTTATATAAACAACAAAGCGAAATCAAAGCTCAACTCCATTATTTACTCGAGCTAGCATAACAAACACATCATTATGAAATCCGAATATCAACATTTGTCTTAAACTTGGTTCATACATAACAATATAGGGGTTAAATATGCCTAATTGTGTTGCCTATATCAATTTCCATAAAACAATTTATTTTCGTGCCCCTTTTGCCAGATTGTTATATTTGTTTGCGTATTCATGTCTGTTTGTTTTGTATACAATTAATCTTCGAGTCCCACGAACCGTATTATTGCACGGGTAAGCAAATCTTCAGAAATACATATTTGCTCAAAAGTAATTGTCAAAAGCATTTTTATTTGTATTGATTTATTAAAGACAATGCTTTACCTTTGTCTTATTTGTGGTGGAAACTTTCATGCTATGATTTCTGTTCTGAATCATCAAATACGACCATATCCGAGGTAACGTCAAAACAACTGAAATTATTTCAGAGAGTTTGCAACGTTTTCCAGAAGTGCCAAAGAAAGAAAGTGTTAAATCATAAATACGTATTACGGGCTCGAACTAGATGCCAAATTTTGCATTTTGAGTATTAAATAATACATAATTCTGAAAATCTTTACTTTCATTGATCATATACCTTCTTATATTGATTCGATTAGTTTTTGGTAATTATTTTGTTACCAGATTCGACTGGTTCTGCAGAATGTGATGCAACTTTTGATATAAAGGTTGTTAAATATTATTTTTTTCTGCACATACTTTAATTAAGATAGCAATTTTATATTGTGATTAAAATATTTTACAAGGTTTGGTAATATTTCTACCATCATTTGTCATTACTTTAAAGTGTGAAGTTATCAGCGACTGAAATGGGAAGTTGAATATGAAAAAATTCAATTAAAAATATATTATTTGCTTTTTTACCTAACTTCTGATTTTCTCCTTTAATAATCTAATGAAAAATCCCTTTTAATTCAATGCTCTCCAAGTCTCCAACACTATGGTGACGAATAAGCTGATCTATATAGGTATATCTATTATATACAAAATCAGTCAACTACTATAATATATTTCTGAAAATCTTTAATAATGTTTGCCCTTTATAAAGTAATATTTTCTCTACAAATTAACGTACTTGCCTTTTCTGCAGTTGCAAATAAATTGCAATAAATTCAAAACAAACACAAGAGAGATCCAATTGCAGAATCTCTTCCGATTCGCATCTGTAAATATTTGTAGGAACCGAAGAAAACTTACTGAGAGAAACGGTACTGAATACAAAATAGATACGCGATTTATTATTTAGGTTATTTGCAATACTCGAGTTATCCCAATATGGCAAAATCGTAAATTGTGCATCTGCTGCCTGAATTTTTTGCGCCAAAGAATGGAAAATTTAAATGAACCATCAACCATCCTGAATAATAATAACTCCAATAATTTAAATACTATGAGATATAAAATACTATGTTTTAAAATATGTATTTATACATGTATATTTAGGCCATTATTTTTTTTAGAATTTTGGCAAAAATAAAACATATAACAAAAATAAATGAATTTCCTCATCGTAAAGCTGTGCGCGTTAAATAATGAAATTATGAAGCAAATGGAATCGTGTTCAATTTCATACGCTTATTTAATTTTCTGAAAAAATTAAATATATCATGTATTGCTTTTAATAGTGCAATTAAATTATCATTTGCTTAAAAACATTAATGCAATAATAATATTTCAAAAAGCAATTACCACAGAGAATATGAAATGCATCAGGAGCTTATATAACAGTAGAAAAGTTATCTCATAGCATGCATGTGCTCTGTACTGTAATTAGTTAAGTGGCATTATTTGAGTTTTCAGTTAGTTTTCGACGGTATTTCGGATGAATTCATAAGTTTCAAGTTTCATCTCAAATTGCATCTGTACATAAAACAACAATTTAATGTTCATAGATATATTGTAAATATTATCCTTAAGTTTTAATATATGTTTTGAGGTAAATTAAAATATATTATCACATTCAGAAAATATTGGTATCGTTAAAAAATATCTAATCAAATCAATCTAGTAGATATCATTCAAGAATCTTACTTTTGTTTTTGGCCAGCCAGACCATTTATTTGTAATTAAATATTTAAAAACGAACTGAACGAATATCCTAAAATATTAAGTGGTCCTCTTGAACAGGTACGTGTTCAATTCATTTTTTTGTTTTTATATTTATATTAAAAGTATTTTTATATTAAATTAATTTAAATTTTTGTTCATACATAGGAGTTCAAATAAGGTTATTAAGGGCTTGATGCCAATGATTCTAATCACTTTCATTAAACCTTTTTACCTACTACCCATCCCTAATGGGTAACATTATATTCAAATGTAAGAATTCTGTATTAAAAATAATTTTAAAATCACCATATTTTGCTTGAATTATCTTAACCAATATTAATCTGTAAATGAATGTTTTACCATTTTTGGTGTGCCTTTAACATGATATGTTAAATTTTTTTTTGTAAAATATTTTTGAAATGTTTGAATAATATTCTCATTGGATTATAATTATTTCTGAAATAATGAATAACGATAGACATTTACTACTGAAACTTTGAGTAAAAATCTTCTATCATTTATTGTATTCCATTTTCGACTTACCGGCCACCAATATGTCTCAATATCGAACAAGAAACTCTCAAGATTATATATATATATATATATATATATATATATATAATATGCATAAAATAAATCCTCGTAGTAATCGCAAGGATTCAGGTTACTAAAGATAATGACATAACCGATATGTCGAATGTATTATTCCCCATGGTGGATTTTTGCGAGCGACGTCGCCCTAGGCAAAAACTACCATAGATATAATCAATGTTTGATTAAATGCTATATGCTTCTGTACTATGTAGAATGATATAATTCTTTTCTTCGTATATCTTGTAATTGGATCGTCCATTTTCTAGTGGATAATATTACACATATAATATATAATATTATAACCTATATTACGTTGTCATACTTTGTACTACAAATCGTTACAACGTTCCAAATAAATGCTAAATGAAACTTGAAAGTTGATTTTACTAGAATTGACATCTGCATTGATAGAAAGTAGAATTCGTAATATAAAATAAAAATAAGTTCAATACAATTAATTACGCACACATACATTTCTTTTATTCATACTAAAATTGTGAACATGTATGGACAAATATGAGAACTTCTAGAGAAATATTATGCAACGATGTATTAATATTGAATGGAGCAATAAATTGAACATTATATGTTGAATCAATAAAAAATAACCAATGAAATACATTTAATTAAAAACAAATAAAAACGTATACACATACTCAAGTGGAGTATATATTGGAGCGTTTATAAGATTTATGTAGAACGTACAAATTTATTTTGTTGCATTAAATGGGGCAAACCATTGTGTCGAATCGTTTATAACTTTTCCATTGTTTATTAATGTTACTACATTAAGGAATAAAATGCATTCATTTTGACAAAATTGATATTGGTTTTACACATAATACAATTGATTTATATCTGATCCGTAACCAAACGCATATGATAAATGGAAGAGCAGTTTGTGATATATTGGAAACGCAAAGTTCACTTAAGCAAAATACAGAAATATATTCATCAATACCAAAATACTTCATTTTGTACCGGAGAGCAAGCAATATGACGAATTGCTGAAGTTGCAAAGCGAAGGAAAGGCCGAATCGTCGAAAATGATTTTTATAAATTTATAGCATCGAACATTTTTCACAGCTGCTTTGATACAGGATATTAATTTATTTGATTAAATGTTTTTCGTTCACAGAATTTACATCAAGCGAAAATACGTATATATGAGAAAACATTTCACTCACATTATTTATGTTACACGTCTGTGCAGTATTTTTAACTTCCTGTAGGGTAAGATACATAATAATCGTTCAAAAATCTAAAATAAAAATTATTCCGGATCTTTGCGTTTCAGAGACTTTTGAGCATTTTTGCATACCTCAAAAATAAAAATGGATGTATGTATGTGTGTGTGATATAATTATTTGTCCACGATTTCGGACGCACGGATCAACCGATTTGATTCGTTCAAATAACATTCGATTCATATCATATGCGCTGATTAGTTTTGACAAAGCCAGATCCACCCGTTTGAGAGATACAGAGTAGGAAGTGCTAAAAATTATCGTTTTTGAAAAAACGTATCATCCGATTCGAATGATTCAAAAAACTATTTGTGCTATGAGTTTAAAGAAAGATTAGTTTTTGGTGAAAGCAATTTTTTTTGCTTCAAAGTTTATTTTTTTATTTTTTTAATAATTCTAGCTATTATTCTAAAGCTCACTTATATACTTGAACTAAATAATTTTAAACTTTACAATTCAGTTAATGATTCTCAGAAATATGAGAAGGAGGAGTTAGAATGAATTGCATTCATTCTAACTCCGCTGGGTTATGTTTTAAATATTCACTTTTTATGTAAATATATATATAAACATCATATTGAATTTATAAGCTCTACTTTTATATTTTATCTACAGAATACAAAAGTTACTGTATTTATGATAATCTATTTTAAAACATTTAAAATGTTCGTATATTTACGGTACGGGAAGTTCCAGCAAATATTAAATAAATCATATTAATTGAATATTATGTATCATATAATATTATGAATAAATTATAATAATCGAAGAGGAAGAACAGTGTAAAAAAATGTACCTAATATATTTTTTCCATTATTTTTTATCTTCATTATTTTTTACGTTTTACGTACGCGTATTATGAACTTAAGTACTTAATGTAATTAGTAATTTAAACCCATTTTTTGATAGAGCGTCATTAACGTTCAAAACCTCTTTTCGTATTAAACGAAAAGCGGATTAAAAAGGATTTATTTAATAATGATATAAAAAAGCGTTCTAATTCTGAAAATATGTATGGACTAGATTGCGGCAAATAATATAATTTTATGAAAAAAATATACTTCACGCTAATAAAAATATTTCATTCGTAGTAATAATTTTAAATTTTATAATGAAATAAAATGTGCACTTTAATAATGCTTTAAACATTTGCCGTTGGGGTATTATTAATTTGATGCTATATCAATTTTTGTAAATAAATATGTATTCGTAAATAAATAACATCGAGATGTTTTCGTATCGTTCATACGTAATTTAAAACGCATTATCATTATATTTATATTCAGGCTTCCGCGGAATGAAATTCTATATTTTATTATATTTAATGATATGTATATTTATATTCTACCTATGCAGTAAAAATATATTTTTTAATATTAATGAAAAGCATCTTCAATTTTACAAAATATTTGAACTAGACTTTTGAAATTATTCTAGAATTAGTTCTAGGCTAATTATCAAAATTTGTGCGTACGTTATTTCATTTATGTTTTTCATTGTACATTTGTAGTATTTTTTTCAATAACTTATTTCATGGAATTGTAAGTAAGAATATCTGGAAATAATAATTCTTCAATGTTATACACCAAATGGTATAGTACTTCCAACATTACCATTTGTTATCCGGTCATGAATTAAACGAATAATGTTGGCACAAAAGGCGTAATGCAACACTTTAAATGCAATTTAAGTTCAGATAAGAAACGAAGTGGTATAATATTGGATATTGGTTACATAAAATACGGCAAACGGAATTGTTCCGAGAGCCAATTTGGCAGAGAACTTTACTGAAACAAATTAAAATAAATGTTTCGCCACCTAAAATACGACAAAACACAATATGAAACACTGTATATCGAAATGTTTTTTTATTAGAACTTTTCTAATCGATAACACATTTTAAGTATTTATTAATTTACTTATTGGTTAATAAATTAAGTGAAATTGCTGGGATTTTCAAACTTTCGATGCTTCAGAGCCTTGTTTATCAATTTTTCGTAATACCTTATCAATTTAAATATGTTTTTATAATATTTATCCAATTATCCTTATTGCTATTTAATTCAAACACCCAAATTTTCTAGTTTTTTAATTATTTTTATGGAAATTATTAAATCAAAAATTATCATCATCCATTTGTGTGAAACATGTTCTGTATGTCATATAACAATTTCAAATATTAAAATCACAATATAAGCTACATCTTTAAAAACTCATTTAAAATGTTCTCAATTAATCATTGAGCCTACTATTGAATGTTGCATGTTATTAATCAATAGGAAATATCCTAATTCTATACATTAGGGTATATACTAGGATTAGGATATGTTATATTTGCATAACTTTGCATTTTTTTGTCAGTTATTAGTATTTTTATATAAATAATTGCTTTTTCATATAAATAATAATGAATGACAGAATTATCAATTATGTTCAATCCTTCTCAAGTTTCATTTTTTATATTTCATTTCATTTCAACACTTCAGTAACTAAAACAACTCGTCTTATAGAATTTTTCTGCAGTGCAATGTGTGTTAATAAGATGATTTTGCAGAAAAGTACAAGTTTTAGATCTCTCTCATGCAGTTCAATTTCATGGCAAGGAATATAATCCCGATATTGTTGAAAAAGTACTCAAGCTGATGTGATTCTTCGAAAATTCTTTACGATGCAGCTTTCATCCTTATCCCAACAACTTTCCACAACACACTACTTGAAATGCAAAATGCAGATCGATCATTGACGAAATGCATTGTTATATTACATACTAGAAATGTCGGTGAAAGATTACCAAAGGCATATTTTAAATAAGTTAACTGATACTTTAAAAGGAAATCGATATTTTTTAGTATTTGAAGATTTGTTTGGTTAACTTAAAATTTTCTACCTATCAGGATATTTAGTCAGCCTATTATGAATTGTGAATTTACACGTAAATGCTTATATATTAGGGTGGTCCTTATAATAAACATTTTCCAATTTCCTTGCTCCCAAAGACTCCAATGGTTCCAAATTGTTAAAAAATAATTCTCTGAAAGTATTAGCTCTTAATAATGTCTTTTAGATAGAGCGCAATTTAATCAAAGTTTTGTATGGCAATAGCATGAAAAAAATTTCAAAAATTTAGCAGGGCGTCGAATTTTCAATAAAAAATAACACGAATTTTCACTTTTAATTCATTTGTCGCTAGTTATACCTAAAATTTTTTTTTAATTTTCAATTTTTTTTTCATTTTCCATACGAACTTTGATTGAATTGTACACTACCTAAAAGTTAATATTAAGAGCTAAAACAGAGAATTCAGAGAATTGTTTTTTATCAATTAGGGATCATTTGAGCCCTTGGGATCAAGAAAATTCGAAAATGCCCATATTAAGGACCACCCTATATATATATATATATATATATATATATATATATATATATATTCAAATAAATCATTTATTTCATCATTCTGGCAAACTTTATTTAATATGTCAGAAGCAGCACATCTATTGAGAGTTGTGTGTTACGTAAGAGTGTCTCGACGTCATCTCAAGATATGGCGTTTCATAACAAATGCTTTTTGCTGTCTGAAGCTCCAATGAAATAAAGGCTGCACAATATGACGTGATATTCAAATTTCCTCTTTCTGAATCAAAATGCAAGTCTTCAGATGTCAAATTTAGTATTGCAGAAGAATTTAGTAGAGATATTTGAAAAATTTGTAAGTTCAAAGCTAATTTGGTAGTGTAGCAAGTTGGACATTGATATGTTATGAAAACTATGAATTGGCATGTTTAGATCAAGTTTGTATGAATTTATGGACTCATTGGAACCATTATTGCTACTGCTTGGAATAAATTGTCTCAAATTTAAGGTGTAAAATACGACTGATCGCACAGATAATAAAAGGCAAAATTATAAAGAAGGCTGCCATAACAACGCCATGTTTCCGCAGAACCCCTTAATGTTATTAGGCACAGAAACTCATTAACTCTTAAAATAATAGTGTAATGAAATTAAAAAAGATGTTAATATTTCTTTTATATCATCTGTCAGAACACACAGAATATTAAACTATACACTTTTTCAATTTAGAGCTGTTGGATTAGACTAGTTTGAAAACTAATTGAATTATTTGAACAGTAACTTAAATCCCCTGTTTTTAATCACCGAATGGATTACAAAAATACGATATAAATTAGATTACACGCTGACAGTACGGTACGCCGTGGAAATTTACTGCCAAGTTTATGATATTTGATGATACAAAATAAATAAATAAACCATAAACATGTGCTACGACGCTTTTTATAGACCATAAAATATACTTATATTTGGCAATATCACTTAAGTTATGGAAACGTATACACTAAAGGAGCATAATATGCTCTGTGTCCCATTATACGTTCCCGCGAGTTGTCTTTATTGGACATTATGGATATTTGTAAAGAGATGCAGCACATATGAGGAAAATAATAATTTATACGAAGATTAGGAATGATACTTTTTTAGCATGTAAATCGAGAAAAATCATACTTGCAATCTCACGTACAATTTTAACTTCAAAAAATATTTTTTTCAATCATTGTAATAGTTTTTACTTGCACAGCCACGAAATTAGTGTGTGGATAATAAAAGTTAATCAGACAACTAGTAGGATAAAAATTACGTATTTTCACCTCAAAGCCAAATATTGGAAATTAAATCTACAAATTTCATTATTTATCAACCAAAAAAGAAGTTTGTTTTTGCCCGAAATGCCGATTTGCAAAATAGTCAACTAAATAAATGCGGAGTGAGATTTTACAATTTAGAAAAAAATTGCATCTGTTTATTTTGAAAATAAAGTTTTCGCTATCACCAAAATCGAATCAATGCGATCTCCAATTGATACTTTTTAGTATATGTAATTACCTTAATTACAGTGCACAAACACGCACTTGACTGTCTTGAAAGTGTAGTTTTTCATCCTAAACATCAATGAATTTTCATATTTCAACCACTTTTTGTAGGACTTTAGTGTTTTATGTTTGTTAAGAGTCTAATCTTTAGACCAGTGGTCAGGAAACCGGGGTAAATTACCCTAAATGCAATAAAGCGGATTTTTTGTGGGTAAAAAGTATTTATTTTTAATTTATCAATACTGCATTTGCTACGTAATTGTCCGTGTGAGGGCAATCTCTTTTTGCCATAAGGGTAATATCAACTTAGATAAAAATATTTTGGGGTGATGATTTAAAACGTTTCCTGGCCGCTTTTTTAGACCATATACTTTATCAGCATGTTAAGTTTCTTTCGGGATCGAAATGAAATTTGAAACTTAATTACAAAGGAACGATATTAACTGTCTTTGCTAATAGCTGTAAAACAGAATTCTCAACTGATATCAATTGACTTATTATGATTTTTAGAGTATTGTAACAGTAAATTTTTAGAGTAAATTAATATGGTGTGAATCCAATTTTGGCTCACATACTTGTTCTAATTTTGGTCTTAATTCAGAGTGACCTTAAACATTGGGAAAACTCAAAGTTGTCGAATTGTACTTTCTGGCAAAACATAAACTGTCACCTAAGGAAGTAAATTATTATTATTCATAATACGTTATTTTTGTATAACAAGCAATTGGTGATAAGGCTGACTAAATCTGATGATCCCTAATCTTTGTACAAAGGGGTGAATCGTTCATGTAGATAAAAAATATGACAGATCCGAAAATAGATCTTTGCGGCTTTGCGACACACACAAATATTCATTTGGCATATTCTAGAATCTTACAAATGGGTTCTGTAACGGAACAAACCACCAGTTTACATAATCCCCGGATTCTCACTATAGCTGTGGATGCATAATAGTTCTTATTCCATAACCTGTTCCAACCGAGCCTCTGTCGGTCAAACAAAGGCGCGTCGGCTCGCAAGGGGGCCTCTGTTTAATATAAGCGCCCGCTTGGCAACAGTCTTCCCTATGAAGTACCCGACACAATGCTACAATTGATTCGTTATTATGGGCACAAAGGATCGTGTTTATATACATTGTGTTCGAAACTACTAAAGCTTCTAGGTTTACAGCTCGTCAACAAATTGGATGATACGGATGTATAGCCTCGTCATTGATAGCAGCAACATCGGTAATTTCGGATCCTAGATTAACTAGTGTTATTATTGGTGTTTGTTCGAAGACCAATAATGATGCTGGTATGAAAGCTCGATATGTATAATATACTTTTCACCTTTCTAGCTTTTTGCTACCTTGTCTTCTGACCCAGCTTTCAATTTTTTGTATTTTTTCTTTTTATGAAATTCGTTTTTTATCTGCATCTGGCGCCCTGGTTTCTTTTCCCAATTAGGACGCTATTTAGTTTTCCTTTGTCTTTTACAACTATATTCAGTATTCGATATTCATTATGTTTCCTAAGTTCTTTAAATTAATCCCATATTTCAGTTCTTGATTTTCACCAAAATCCTGCGAGACAAAATGCTTTCACGTAGTGTCTCACACATTAAGGGGCACAACTAGTGTAGCCGCCTAAAAAAAGGTGATTTTTGGGAATTTATATTGAACAAAAAACTACTTTCAAAATTTTAGGAATATATTCATACATGTTTTAAGAAAACGTAGTAAAATTTTTGAAAAAAAAGTTAAATATTTTTTAAGTTAACGTCGATCTCCAACGGCGCGACAAAAAAGGCCCTTCACTGCTACAGTAATTCCGGCCTTCTACGTGGATGAAATTTTAAAAAAAATCTTGTTAAACTAGATAATATTGTCTGTAAAATAACCCACGATAAAGAAAAAATTGACAAAATGACGGCGTTTTTTTTTTTAAAAAAAGTCGAATTTTATCCAAAATTTTGGTCGTATTTGGACTGCCAAAATTCGATTTTTGATTCGATAAAAAAATCGATAGTTTATTTTACGGAGAACTATATATAGAACATGTAAAAAAAATTTATAGTGATTGGATCATTTGTTTTTGAGTAATCGCTGCAGCAAATTCGGAAAATGCTGTTTCGAGAAAAACGCGTTTAAAGATAAAATGATATTTATACTATATACTATATATACTCTTCAAATGGCTGTAACTAAAAACTATTTAAGATATCGATTTAAAATTTCGGTATGTTATTTTTGAAAGTACAGCCTATCGATATATGGAAAAATTAAAAAATTGATTTCTTGAAAATTTCACACTAGTTGTGCTTACTAGTATCAAAACTAAATTTGAAATCTGGTCATTAAAATGAATTCTATTATTTTCTTGAACATTGTTAAAAAATTGGTTAGCTTATTTAACTTAGAGCAAGTGATATGCATAGATTACTGCAATTACTCAAATTTATTTTAATCAAATTTCTCATTACTCAAATCAGTCAATTATGGATAATCATTATTTTATTTGAATTTTCTATTTTCGGTTGCCGTTGTAAAACATAGATGGTACCTATAAAAACAATACAAAAGCAATAGTGATCATTCAAATTTACAGGAACTATTTAAAAGTTGCATTAAGGTAGAGAATTGTCAGTTTGCATAGATTAATACTCATTTTGCATACCTTGTTTCCGAACGTTCTATTCTTTTAGAAGAGCTAACAAAATTCAGATTTTTTTAAAGTAAGTCTTTGTAGGTAATTATATCAATGTTGTGACTTTTTGTTAAGCCAGGAATTAACTTTTATATCCCCTAAGAGTCTTCTAAAGTTCATAGTTGTTTCATAAGAATCAAATTAAAAAAATATTGATACTGTTAATAACCAAATAAGTATGAAACTGTCCAGGATTATTATTTATATCATTTATCGTTCAACTATCCACGCCTGCTCTATGATTGTTACATCATCTTTAGTTAGTCTACTTTGGTCAACCAACATTCTCTCAATTCAAAACTGCTTTTGCATGTTTGCTTTTTGCGTCCAATTCGGCAGCACCGCCTGCACGGAAAGTGTACTTAATCTTCGTGAGACCGACACCAAACTGCTGCCAGACAGAATCCCAAATATTTCCAGATGAAGTATTCGTATTACCTCTACAATGAGCAAATTACACGCTTAGAAATGGATTATACTAAAAAACATATTATGCTATTATACTACTATGTATGTGGATTTCAGTAACACATCTTTACGTGAGCAAGAGATTTTTAAATCATTTTTATACTTTGTTAGATATGTGGCAGTACACCCGTATGTTTATATATAGTGTACTCACAAGTGACACAAAACTGAATTCTTAATGACCAATTTACTTAAATTGATATTATCATTTGCATAATTAAAAAAAAATATTTGCCAATTTATCAAATAACTCAAATCAGTTAAGTGTCTTACATTTAATAATTGTGAACTTTAAACGTTGTATTTAGTTTTTTTTTTAATTCTGTTTTATTCAGCAATCAGAAATGCATAAAGATTTCTATAAGCTAAATTGATAACATTTGAGAGCGATGTCTAAGAAGAACTCCAGTGAGATCTTCTCAGTTTAACAATTGATAAGATAATGTTATATTGGAACTAATCTAAGACTAAATCTAAAGGCCATTGACGTTTCAATCTTCTTACACCAAATGGTTAATAAGTTGACAATTTATTTCACTAATTTTTTGCTATTTCACAAATTTAAATTAAAAACTTTAAAATTATGTAAAACAATTATTGTTGAGTATTGTATGCGTGCTCTACTAGGAATAGATGTCCAGCGTCAATCAATACTGAAACCAAATCATCATGGCTCAATTTTAATCGCATTCGTCAATATATGTGACGTTGTTCCATTTAATAGTTTAGGTTTAAGCTTAACAGTTTACATAGGTCGGATTTGTCATATTGGACTTTGAAACACAAATCAAACAGCTAATCTGTTGTTTGCCGAATAGGGATTTCCATCCCCGAACACATTTTCCACAAACGGAAGCTTTTAGAGTACCCTCTAATTAATTATTCGAGAAGTTATTAATATTTTCTTAAGTCATTAATTGACAATATACCCAAAATAGAAATGGTTTTGAGTCTTTGTGTTTCAGGAAAGTTTTGAACAATTATTGAAGATGTAAAAGCTCCTTTAACTAAATTTGGAATGAAGACGATTGCGCTGTATGCTTTAATGCGGCCGAACTTATAATACAATTAGTAATATTTAATGTGAATTACAAATAAGATGTTTTTATTTTTTGTCTCTGATGATTGTGTGAGTTTTGACATCAGTTTTAATAACAATATCATTTCAGAGATATTATATTTTCTTTGGTTTTATTTCAACTCTTCATTTTTTTTCTTTTCATTTATTTTCCATTTACATAGGTTTATACATAAGCAGTTTGAATATCTCGTGCATTATTTTGTCCTTGTAGTATACAACGTCCCTTTTCGGCCGACTATTGTAAATTCATCAAATTTATTGAATGTCCTTTACTGAACAGTGATAAATAAAAGAGATAATAAAAAAATCTCAAATGATAAACTCAATTGAAAATCAATTGAATTTATCTAAAGTTTTATAAACTATTCTTTATTAAATTACTTCAAGTACCTATGATCAGATTAAGTCATCAACTTATTCAAATCCCTGACTAATTCTTGCTGCATCGACTTCACCCACATGTGTCATAAGTCAGCACATGCCAGTACATATACCACATTCTCGAAATAATTTTACATAATTTAAGTGATGTCATTATCATGTAACCTGTTACCATTAATCATCTCATTTTGCATTTATTTCATTTTTCATTTTAGAATAACGAGGTGCGTGCTTGCATGTTACCATTGACTCAAGCTTTGATATCATTGCAAGAACAGAGAGCTCGCAGGTCGCACTCTGCAAGCCCCGACGAGTTCAACAGGCCACCAAGTCAGGTAAATACATGTTAACTAAACCAATCAGCAAACACATTTTGAAATCATAATTAACCCTTTTGCTACAAGAGTGTTTTCTGCAGTAGTCACACTGCTGTACGAGACAGCAAGCCGCACAAGTAATTGTTACACACCACTTTTTAAGATTTTCCAATAACATTTCTACAGAAATAAAAAACCACAATAACAAATTAAAACTCCTAATAACTTAACTCAGAGTAATTAATATTGAAACAAAAGTCGATAAATGAATGTCGTCTATAGGCGACACACTCGTACAAACAGGTCAAGTGGATGTCGTCTATAGTCGTAATTGTAGCAAAAGGATTAATAGTTTTCAACTAAAATTAATGAATTTCAAAAAGTATAACATGTTTAATAATTCTGATAATTGAAATTATTTTTATTAATACTTCACATGGTTTATTTCTTCTTCATGGGTTGACACTGATATCTTCCGATTGATTATCATATTTACATGTTTTATAAAATATTTTCATTGTGTGTTAGTGACAAACAAACTGCTTCTTACTAATTTTATCTATTCATTATTTATAAAAAATAGAAAGTTCATTAATTCCACATTTCTCTCATCATATAAAAATTCACCACAGAATCATCACTTTCATAAATTACCTTCAATAACTTTCTGCATTGCAAGTTTGTCTTTATATTTTCCATTGTATAAAAATCTTGATAGCATGAAAGTTTTATGAATAAAACTACTAGTCATATATTTTTGAATAAACTATTATTATATTTGAACTTTTAACGAGCTAACTATGCAATTGCCATATAAAATCTGTAATGGTCTGGATCTTATAATATTCTTACTACTATTTTTACAAACATTCCACAAAATCAATTTTTTATACCATATTTTGATAAGACTGTAAGAAATAAATGTTATTATATAATATTACATAATATCGTTAAATATTATTATATGCTATGTAAATTGTTCAACAAATCATTGATTTTTACCTATCTAAATAGGTAACTTCAGTGGGTTCAAATAATCCTTTAAATAGAAATTATTTGAAATATCTAAAATATACACTGATTTATACAAAATAAGTAATTATAAAAAATAGACTGTTTATTAAAGTTATCCCTAGTTAGTTTATTGCTAATAATATAGTTCTATGTTGGTTTTGTATTCATAGAGACTGATTGAACTTTTACATACGATTTGCTTTTTTAGCTTCATTATATAAATAACTGCAGTCCATTGTGAAACGAAAAAGTACATTGGATCCATACGCGTTTTTTATATGTAACTTCATACAATGAATGTAAAAATACGAAAATTAAATGTGCACACTGAAAATTTTTAGGCTTTTATTTCTCAACATCAAAGAATGTACTCATACATGTGAATTGTGTAAATATCAATTGATTACGATTCGATATTAATAATCTATGTATACAAGAAATAATATGACTTGGCAGATTTTTAATATGCGGCAAATTTAAAATTATTATATATATTAAAAGATAATAAAACTGCATTTCGTTGCTTAAAGATTGTTCAAGGACTAATGACTATTTCTCACACAAAATTTGTAAAAGTAAATAATTACATAAATGAATGATATATATTAAAAAAAATTGTATACTCATATACATATCGATAAATAATTAAATACTGAGATAGATATACAAAAAGTTTCAGTAACCTCAAATATTATTTAACCTTTATATCTTTTGATACTTGAAACCAGCGATCGCAAAGAGGTTTAAACCTTTGTATTCAAAGGCAAAACTTATTAGAGGCTCTTGAAAATTTTATGCTTGTTAGAATTAATAATGCCTACGTTTTGCTTGATGACGATATGTACATATTTCATAATCTTGTACAACAGATTAAATTTTACACAAACAACTGGGTCTAAGTTTTGAATTTAAGCACTTTGGTTAAGATCCGGCAATTACGCCAACTTGATTTATTCACTAAGCGGCGGTTGTTATGGTTTAATTTTATGTAACTTTATTTCAGCATATATTCAGTAAATTATATCGATTTAATTCACAGTATTAAGTAATATTGCTTTGACATTGACGAATATTTAAAGAAGTTAGGATCGGTTAAAGAGAGGCTTTAAGGACCACTACAGTTTTTACATATCTTATATATTCTCGATAGTATCAAAGTTTTTTGTGGTAATTAAGTAAAATTTGACAAAAATGTTGTCTATTGGTTTTTGTTCATCCATTTGTACCTTACTCTGCCTTTCAGAACATTTAATGACTTAGATGTGCAGTCATGAGCATAAAATATCAAAACTACCATCTGAAAAAATAAATTAGTTTTTGATCTAACATAATACTCTTTATACAAACATGCATTTATATTCGTAGAATGATTCGATTTGAAAACATTTTTTCTCTATGTGTTCGCGTCTTTAGACAAAAAGCAATCACACTTCAGCGTTATTAGGTAAAAAGTTTCTGCAAAAACGTTTCCCGAACAGTTTGATCAACGTAATTACATCAAAAGTTATTCCGTCGACGACAGAAAATACTTTAATATAAGAATACCTATTCCGAGTCTACGCTGCCTTTTTGCCTCGTATTTAATTCGTTATTAAAGATTCACGACCTTTCAGGAGAATCAAATTAAATTTATTCCCATTTGTGGGTTGTGATGTTGAACACATCTTCTCTGATTTCTTTCTAGTTTGAATATTTTCTCTGTAATAAAAATCCAAATCTATCTATGAAATTCAGTAGGGAAAGTATGGATAAAATGACGATTGTTTTACTCAACTTTGATTCATTGGTTTCGTAGTATTTTTAGTTCAGTAAGAACAAAAACCTATATAGTTCAGACAAAATGACATGAAGGTTAAGGACATACTCAGATGCTCAAATAATTTTAAAGTTCACAAATAAATTGTTTGGTCCTTTTTGGATTGAACCTAAAGGGAACCGTCATACATAGGAACAAACATTTGTAGATCTCAGAACAAAAAAATAGGTGTTTGTAATAACTGTTCATGGGTGGATCTTTTGGTCTGTTTTCAGATGTAGTCATATGTAGCTCTTGCTAATTATTCTATGTAGTTGTTTCTTCTATCAATATTGAAAAATTATTTTTAGGTAATCGATTACCAGTTAAAAAATACATTAATATAACAATCTCTTTTCCGAATCTACATTGTTGCTCTTTTACCTCGAATTTAATTCGTTATTAAAGATGCACGACCTTTCGAGAGAATCGAATTAAATTTATTCCCACTTGTGGGTACAGGGATTTTCGAATCATTCTCAAGCGGATGTTAAACCCTTCAAAAATTAGAAGGGCATAGGATAAACAATTTCGACCCTGTTAGAGCATTTTACATGTGGTTTCCGCTAAGGGATGCTGGAAATGCGAATTCCCATGGAGATTGAAATAATAATCTATATAAGAGAGGAATTGTGTATAGAAATTGTGTTGCTAATGAAAATTTTGAATTTTATATATCAGACAAAATGTTTTGTGGTTTGAATGTAAATGTGGCGGTTTAAAAAATTTACGTGTTAAAACCTAGGATCGCATTAGGTAGTTATTGGTTATCATATAGATTAAGCAATGATTATGACAAAGTCAAACATGAAACATAATTATACAATATGTGTTTATAATATAAATTTTCTACATTATATGACATACTAATAAATATTTTATTTTAATTTACTGAATTGGAACCACAAATTATAGCATGAAGTGCGTTCTAATTATATAATTATGGATTATAGTATCGATATGCATTTAGAATGCACTTTAATGAAATGCCTATGATGGAATTTGCTCTATAATCTAAATTAGTGTAATATATAAATAAATTTTGTTAATTAATCCTGGAAATTGCGTGAATTTGATAAATATTCTCTTTTCAGTATAATTAATTACAAAGTGTGATTGGTAATATTGGATTGAGTTAAGTTATTAATTTCATGTACCCACTAGTTTCAGAAATTTTCGATTATTTAACTTGGATTTTATAATTATGGACATGAATATATAAGAAAAAGAAGATAAGCAAAGGCATTTATTTCTTTTTTTTTTAATTTTTCTTAGTGTATACTACTTTAGGTTTGAAAATTTAAATATTAATATTTATAAGCCTGGGTTTATTAATAAGGTGTTCGTTTTATATAAAATATATAAATATTTTTATCAAATGAAGAGGTTATTTAAATGTATTTAAAAATTAATACAAATACCTGTAAACTGTGCAGAGAGAAAAAAAGTTTTTGAGTACTCCAATTTGAGAAACTTATTTCAGCAATTTAGATTACTAATTGTGCTCTAAGCAGATTGTACAGGACTTACAAAGGTTTAAAATTTCTATAACGTTAGCGCTTCCTTACATCCTTTCAGAAATTGTTAAGCTTTTCCTCAGAAACGTTCTAAAAGACATGATAAGATTTTAAATTTTAGCACAAATTGTCTGGAATATAATTAGGTTTTTATAAATTTAAACTGTTCAAAATTTTATATACTGTTGAAGACCAAAATTTATTATTTTTGTCGATCTTATATTTTTTGTTACGAATTATATAAATTTTGTTACAAACAGAATGAGGTGCAATTTTGACTTTGCCAAATATAAATTTTGATAACAAATTTGTTTAATGTCAGCAGATATGCTACATAGAAGCATGATAATTTAGTTTAACCTTATTTTATTTCAAGATCTAAAAAAATCGCAAATCTATGAAACATAGAAAATAAGAACACCATCAAACAATGAGCAATGTAAGTATTTCTTCGTATACTTTCAAGATTTTCAATAGCACTTCCAAAAAAATATTAGTAACCATTTTGGTGCCACATTATTTCCTTCTGAATCTGAAAACCCGCGTGTTTGCACAGTCAATTTTATTATTATTATCTAGGAAATTCATCTCAGACATATCATTTAACTTCTCTCACATACAAATTGTATACATAAGTTTTTCTATTGGCTATCTCACGTCGTAGTGCAAAGTAGGTCATACTAATTATTACTTAAAAACAATATTCGATATTGTAGCTCTTCATTTTCAATCATAATATATTATCTTAGTGTAATTAATTATCAGAGTTTCTCTGCAAGAAACTCGTTAGAAGTAATATTATTAATAATATTGATAATCGTTATATGTTTTAAATGAACTAATTTACTTACATATAAATTGAATTAAAAAACTAGAGAAACACTATAAATTATGATCTACTCGTACAATTTGATTCGCTCATATTGTATTTACGGAAAAACGTTATTATTAAAATATGTGTATTTCTGAAAAAATCTAAATCTAAATCCAACTTACACAATAGATCCAAATTTGTATACGTATTGTATTTTATGCATTTCAGTAAACGAATATTGAGTCTATAATCGAATTTGTTAATCTTTTGTTAGGTTTCAAAGCGTCTGCTTTTCCATAACGAACATATTCACCTCGTGAAATTTGTTTGAGATTCTGTTAACGTGCGTTGTGAGTTGCAAAAAATAAATCATTTAATCAAATTTTTGTAGAATGAGTGTTTTCGACGTTATGTTCGGAACTGTTTTACGAGAAGATTGTTTTAAAATGATGAATAACTTTTGAATCAGTAACGAAACGTTTTAATCTATATAAATAAAACATGTCTGTTTTAAAAACTATATTAATTTCGAAAAACAATATTTTTAATAGTGTCCAAGTACTGTACTGTACTGTGTATTGAGAAATGGTGGATTTGCTAACATATTTTTGATATAACAATTATTTTTTTTAAAAAAAGCTGGCTCTTTATATTATAATGATTTTAGAATGGCGAAAACTTGCTACTACTTTCAGCAATTCTAAAATCATTATAATGGAGCCAGCTCTTTTAAAAAGAAATACTTTTTAAATAATCTTTTTTCCAGTACATATAAAATTATTCAATTTGGCATTAAAATAAGTTATTAATTATACGAAATTTTCAAAAACTATTACTCTAATAAAGCCTTTGGTAATGGGTTTGTGGCTCCGATGCTTAAAGTTCTTTTTATTATCATTAGATGCCCATGCTTACACTCCATTTTAATTAATTCCATTAATTTTAAATTAAAAGTTATCGAATTCTGTATTCAATTCCTGGATTTTTTTAATCCAAATTATAACTGCACAAATTTGATTTATATTTTGATAAACACAGTTATATAAAAGAAAATTTTGTCATAACTTGGAAAGCTTAAATTTGTAGCAGATATGCATAACGTTATATCATTTAACATGAATTTATTTATACTAGATTTTTTTTTATAAAAAAGTAGTTTTACTATTTTACAATCCTAAATAAACGCGCCAACTTTTGATTAAACTTGCCAACACACTTTTGTGCATTGTTTACTAAGAAGTGCCTCTCAAAGCCGACCGATTTTTAATTTTTTTAGTTTTTAGTTCAACAAAAAGTCTTAATAGTGAAAAAATTGTATTTTTTTCCTGTGGTCCTAAAAATGTTATTCACGGTTACAAAGATTAAATGAACAAAATTAGTAAAGGTTAAGCGCAATAACTTAAAAATAGTCATAATTTTACAAAAGCTCTAGGTTGCACTTGAAAGCTCACAATTTTTTCGATATTGTGAACTTTCTTCTAAATTTTTTAGGACAGTTAAGGCTCGACGTTAAGGTTTGGGACACCCTGTATACATATACGTATATATATACATAAAAGAAAACTTTTAAATATCACGTTTTGTGTAGAACATATGCAGAAATATGCGAAAAATATATGCAGATGCAAAGACGAAAAAATGATTCCGGGATGATAAATTCGCATCCGATTAAATTTTTTGTTATATATAATATTTCTTTCCTATTCTATTTCGCATAGGAGCGTTTTATTCATCCAGTTTGATGCTCTTGGTTTCTGTGGAAAAAATTCACAGATGGAATACAAAACCGAAGCTATTGTGAAAACGGCGAACCGTTGTTATATCCACTGGCACGCAATATATACGTTTATTCGAGTTAGTTTGCATACGAATACATTTTACCAATTGCTTTTCAAACGGAATCCTTCTGTTACAAGTAAACATAAAGAGTTATTACGAATAACAATAGATACTCGATATGAATATTTAGTATTGCATATCGTAAAATCAAATATTCTTCCTTTAAATTTAATGAATTTTATTATATTGATTTTACTCTATTGATTTTATGATTGAAGGGTGTTCATATTTCAATAAATTGATGTTGATTTAGAATAGCAACTAATCTAGGTGGATAAAACTAAATAAGGAAAGCTAGAGCAATTCAAAAATTTCAGATTAATTATGATCAGACCATTTAGACCTAGAATTATACACCGGTGTTATTGGCTTACCGTTCACAAAAGACATATTTTTCGTGGGCAAAATTGTTTCAACAGGGTGTCCTATTGTTATAACCGTTAACTCCATTTTTACCCAAGCCAAATCAAAATTTCATTCAGACTGCCTCTGGAACTTGGTTTAGCAGATAAAATGCTCTAATTGCGAACTGTTTACATAGGTGAAATAAGCTAAAATCTGACAAATCAGTAAAAATAATTTTTAAACAGTAAACACTTTAAAAAACCTAATAAATTTTCAATCAAAATTTAGTTTTTAATAAAACTAGTATCAAAGATGTTTATTATTAAAAATTAACATGAATAAAGTTTTGGGCGGAAGTTTACAAAATAGTTTACATCATCGTGTTTTATAGAATAGGTTTATCTTTAGTCATAATATAATGTTTAAAATTTGGAGATCATTAAAACTAATTTTATCGATTGATTGGACAAAATGGTTTATCTTAAATTATCTTTTTCATAACAAATGATAATTATTAATAATAATATTCAATAATAAATGACAGTAATTAATCAATCAGTAAATGAATTTACCATTAGTCAAATAAATTTTACTATCGCTATTATGAACATATTTTAAATTTTAAATAATTTTTAATAGTATAAGTCTGTTGTATGACTACGTATGAATTAAGTATACATAGTGCTTAACTTTTACACATATTAATGGCACAAATATGTGCTATGATAAAATAGCAATAATATTAATATTAACTATATAAAATAGAAGTCAGACCAAACGTTAATTTTGTTTAAATTTAAATTAGTTTATATTCTTTTACTAATAAGTTATAGGTTTTACAAAAGTATCTATATTTGTAAAATCAAAAGGTGTTAAAATGTTATTTTTTCCTCAACGATCATTTGAGTTCGACATCCTAGACGGCTGCTCCACCGTTGCCTTCTTTACATTCTGTTACATCGTTTCATGTAAACATTCACGCCAAACGCAAAATCTCGAAATAGAATCAGCAATTCGGTACTGAAACATTTTTTAGCGAACTAGTCTAGATTCGTCTTCTATCGGCATAATGTTGTGATAGTTTTATACATGTGAGATACAATTTATTAATAGTGATTTATCATGAAACCGGCAAGGTCGATCTGGCACTCTGTGAATTGTGATATTCATATAGTTTGAGAATGTTTATACGTCTTTCCGTCATTCGAAGTTTACAAATTCGAGAGTTAATTTCAAAGAGCGTAGACTTTGATGTTTATATATTCCGTGCTGACAAAATATTTCTTCATTAAGACGTCCTCGTATGTTAATCAAATAACAAGCACAAATTATTAGTACACCGAGAATGTTAATATAATTTGCAATCATGTTTTCAAATATTTCTAATATTTAGTAAATAACGTTATAATTATGTGAATGCTATTTCTAACTAATACTCTTTCATTTGTTAAACAATCAAATTCAATAAAGCCAGCTGATAAAAACAATACTTTTTAAACATCTAAATAATAGAGATATAACGAAATTCAAATGTTGTCTTTTGTATTTCATGTGCAAATAATTGATGTGATAAGATTTCTATAATTTATTCTTGTGTTTCTCATTATTAGTATTGTTTGTTTTACATATAAAATGTTCTTTGGTTTTTGTAGTTTTTCAACACTAGTTTTGCCTTACTCTATAATATTTTTGTTGATTATTTTACGATAAATTGATTTATCTTTTATCATTTTTTGTTTTATTCATATGTGGAAAAGTATGGAAAACATTTGAAAATATATTTATAAACATAGTTTAGTTTTTTTATATTTGAATAGAATTAACTACCAACTAATCAAATGACTAAAACTATTTTTTACATATAAATTTATATATGAAAATACTGTCATGACATTTAGCACTACGTATCACCACATTTATGTACATAAGGTTTCAATGTATAATTTTGATTTTGTTCATATAATTACATATTTAATTACGTACACACACGTATATATTATTATATTATTATATAATATATAATATTATAATTATTTTATACTTTTCATTATTTTTTACAAAAACATATGCTCTTTATGTTTTCTGATAACTTGGTATTTTGCCAATGGTTTGCTTTCACTTTTTCATAGAATAAAATAATGACATGAAAGACATAACTTGAGAATCAAGCTGTTATTTTCATTTTTGGCATACGTTGAAGTTCATAAATAAATGTTTGTCAAACTTTTGTATTTACAATCATGTATTTGTGTTTTCAATGTGTAAATATATTATTTGAAATTCATACGTTTCGACACTAGCCTAGTAGAAAAAACTATAATTTGTTGAAGCTAAATAAGTAAACTTTCAAAAAGCAAAAGTAAACTTAAAGAAAAACTTATATTTTAGATCATCATTATCTATTAATATAAATATTTATCAGTAAATACGCCTAAAATAAAAAAAATCGTGCGCTAGTTTTTGTTTTGCTATACAAATGACCTCGAGTCCAAAAATACCTCTGAAGTGAGTTTCATAACTTCAATTCAGTATACCAGGTGAATTATCTCAAATTATTTCTTCAACTAAATGATTCCAAATCCTGATGTTATGGAAGTTATTTCTGTATCAGTGAAACTTTTGTGTAGTTTTATGAATGATAATGGACATCCCGAATTCTATCTGAAATGGCGTGATTTTGTATAAATGAATACAAGTGCCGCATCAGCGCGGCTCCATTGAAACTTTGAATCGCACAGGCGTTACTAGCCGCGAGATACATAAGTTTCTAGGAACATGGTCGCATTCGAACTCACTATATAAACTAACGTGCAAATTGTAGATATATGTGTAGGCAATGAGGTAAATTAATTTTAGGCACCGTGTTTATTTCAAAAGATATAGATAGGCCATGCCAAATTAAAATGCACGGGGCTCTGACACATCTGAAAGGATGGCTTTCTGAAAAATTGAACTTTATGCACTCTTTAAGCTCTCTTTTACACCTTCTATATTACACATTTCGCCTAAGACACAAATCTGTCTTTTAGGCGTATCTGCCAAACATTTTCTAGAAATTTCTTAAAATTTTGTAAAGATCTTAAAATTTCTTAAAATTTTGTAAAGATCATTTTAAAAGAGTAAATATTAGCGCAAAAACATTTCATTGCTGTAAATGTCAAATTACATTCAAAACGAAAAAAAATTAAGAGCTTTAGTTATTTTAGTTTCATTATTTTTGTAGTCTTTTGAGAAATAACCTATTAGTTTCGTAATCAAAAATAGAACAGAGCAATGAACAGTCTTGAACCTATTATGGTTTAATTTATAAGAAACGTTATTAGTTTTTTTATATAATAATTACTTAATATTTCGGAACGCAGTTAAAGATTTTTGATGCGTTTGTCAATAAGAACTCTTAAATTTGAATGTCACTAATTCTGTGAAGTTAAGTTCAGTATAAAACTACAAATTATATGCGATAAAGAAACTACTAAAGGTATTTAGATGAGACAAATTTCAATGATGCTTTAGTAATTAATAAATAGAGATGATGAGATGATGAGTTAGCAATCATTCTCAATCATAGTTGGTGTTGGTTATATCAACATATTCTGATACCTCATATCAACTTTTAAATTTGACTATTGTATTTTGGAGTATTTCATTACTTATATAGTTCACACATACAAGGCTTGATTTGGCAGTCATATTTAAAAATGCTCTTTTTATTATCAATATAGAAAACCTGTTTGCAATTTGAATGGTGACAAAAAATATCCATATATACTAGCAAATCATGGCAATTTTTAGGTTTTTGTTTGTTCACTCGGAATTTTTCAATGATAAAATTATCAAGTATTTTGCTATTTTACAATCCTGATTAAAAGCGCCAACACACTTTAGTACGGTTTTTTGAAAGAGGGCTTATCAAAGTCGACCGATTTTAAAAATTTAAATTAATAGTTCAAGAAAAAATCTCAATTTTTGAATACTAGGAGCAATTGTGTTAATGTTTTTGATTGTGGTCCTAGAATAACATATTCACGATTATGTTTCCAAAGTTCAAATAAACCGAAAATTGGTCATAATTTTACCAAAGCTCTAGGTTGCACTTAAAAGCTCATACATTCTAACAAGGTGAGATAATATTTTTCAAGACAGTTAAGGCCAATACTATTATCCTGTTTCAACTTAGTGTTAAAGTCTGGGATATATATATATATATATATATATATATATATATATAATATATATATATATATATATATCGCAGAGTATATACATGGACATTTTCAAATTTTTTTGCTTCCAAAGGTTCCAATGCTTCCGAATCAATAAAAACTAAAACTCTAATAGTTTTACCCCTCAATATTAACATTTCAATAGACCACACTCCAATTAAAAGTTTCTTATATTTGTTATTAACATATGTCATTAGGTAAATTCTAGTGCCGTCTGCGATACTATTCGTGAACTCAAATATTATGACATTTAGGAATATTTATAAACCACTTACCCCTAATTAAACCTATGTGGGCTGTTCTATAATATTTATTCAATCAAGTATTTTGCTATTTTACATTCCTGATTAAAAGCGACAATTTAGTAATTTTTTTTTAAAGGAGAGCTTCTCAAAGTCGACCGATTTTAAAAATTTTAAGTTCATAATTTAAGAAAAAATCTCAATTCCTGTATTAGGAGCAATAGTGTTAATATTTTTGATTAGAAGAAATATTATTCAGGGTTATGGTTCCAAAGTTCAAATAAACAAAATTAATAAAAATTAACCACTATAACCGAAAAATGGTCATAATTTTACCAAAGCAAAATATTTGATGGCAATTTATTACCGATAATTTGAGTTTCATTATCACGAATTAAATAAATATTTTGCTGCAAAATTAATCTTGATGCAGAAATGATGAATAAATATTACAGAACAACCCACGTGGATTTAATTAAAGGTTAAGTGGTATATATAGAACAGAAATGAGTATAATTATTAAAAATTGATATTGTCGGTATTGTGCATTATAGGTTTGTCACTTCTCTTGAATAATTACTTTTGTGTTTAAACCTTTTAGATAACTTTAGAATATCAGAATATCTAATATTCTGATTTCACACCAGCTTATTATTACCAGCGTAAAGTTCGTTCTCAGCTTCCAATTCCGCGTGTACTCCTCTTATTATATGACTTTGCGAAATACCATCGTTTTTCGATAATAAAACGCAATGACTTGTCACGGCATCTCTACCGCGAAGTGATTTTGATCGACGGTTTCATAGAGGAGAATCATCGCGATTGCGATACAAAATGATCGATTGGGTATCGATCGCTCGCCATTCGCACCGCAGATTGTCACGATATATGATGCCGGCTCCGCGAAGAATCCGCAGAAAGCAACAAGATGGATTTTCCCATTGCTGGAAAAATGTGAGTGAAAATTCGAAAGAGAGATCTGGTTATTTTGTATATTCTCTTTATGTGTATGATAAATAAGTTTTATTTATAAATATTTCATAAGTTTATCCTCATCAGTGATATAAGTAGAGTGTGCAATACCGGTATACCGTCTAAGGTATTTACTTCAAAAATATCTACATATATATAAACATAAGTGGGGTTTTCCTTCCTGACGATATAACTCTTTTGACAATTTTGCATTCGTTGAAAAGGTCTCGGGCTCCGCAAGGTTTATAGCTAAGAAAATTAGTGGTGCATGGCATCGTGCCTCAATGCAAATTGCTGGAACTTCACGCACCGTAATTAAAAATTTGAGTAATGACATTAGTGAGAATTATCAGAAAAAATATGGTTTACCAAAAACACTTCAATAAAACGGATAATTTGCGGATTCACTTTCATTTACTTAGAGAAGTTCAACTAAAAACACTTCATTTTTGTAATCAAAATAAATTCATTACTGTTATATAATAAAATCAATTTTTTCCTTTTCAAATATAAAACAAACAAAAAATTTCTTCATCTTTCTCACGAAACCATCTGGTGGCGAAACGGAGTTCGTCGGGTTTGCTAGTTGGGTATAAAAACATAAGCGCTAATTGACATATGTTACGCTTGAATTTGATTTTCTCCAAAACATCTTGTTTTTATTTAACTTCCCGTAGATTATTGTAATCGTCCACAAATCGAGATTGGAAATTTTACATATTTCTTTACGTTTTGAAGATTTCTAAACATGTTAGCTTACCTCAGAAAAATGGATGTGTGTGTGCGTGCGTGTATGTGTGTATATGTATGTATGATCTAGGTATATGTAAAAGCAGGTCCAGTCATTTCGGAGATACCGGGCTAAATGTGCAAAAAATGGTAGTTTTTGAGAGAACTTAGCATTCGATTTTATTGATTTATACAACTTTCTCCTTGAGTTGACGAAACGATTGATCCTGGACAATTTTTTTTTTACTATTTCCTAACAAAAATTGTTTTGAATATCGAAAATAATTCCAATTTTTTTCTAGTTAAAGTTCTAAAGCTCACTTATACACTTCAACTTTGCACTTTAATGTATATAATTCTTATAAATAATATACAATGTTTTTCATTTTAAATTCGATTGATTAAGTTTTGTTTATAAGTTTAGTTCTCTGTAAACTTATATAAGTTACAGTATTTATAAAAATCTATTTGAAAACATTTAATGTTCCCCAAAAGGGAAGTTCCAGCAATTTGCGTTAAGGCACGATGACATACACCACTAGTTTTATTTTATTTCCAAATCAATCAGATTCTAGTACAATCCTATGAGCTATTTGGTTTATATCATTTCACATACACACACACATTCAAACACACATATAAATAAATACCATAAATACTATATCGATAATATTATTTATCTCAAACCTCATAATTGCTTACAACAGTTATCTCTTTAGTTTGTTCTATTTTATAAACAAGTGACAAAATATTAGTCCCAATGAATAAAAAAATTGGCCCAATAAATATTTCATTCGACTTGTGTAGAAATGTAACGGTTTTATTTTCAAGTAACATCGGCGCCAAAATATTCTATTATACTAAAAAAATAAAGGTGTGCCATCACTCAGTAACCTTTTTTTGTTTCATCTAATGCATATTAATCACAATAATTACTGAATATTATATACTAAATAATATATGATAGTATTTTTCGTAACCGTGCGTTTTCGATTAGACTTTTTTGTCAGATTTATATCGTTCGAGTTCCTAATTGTTTACAAGAATTTAATATTTATTCAATTTTCTTTTTAATATTTCATTAGACAATTTCCATTAACGCTTGTATATTCAAAACGCAGAAGTTTTATTTCAATGTATATAACAAACTTTATTCAAGCATCAGATAAATATTTCAGTTACATCAAACAGGCACTTTCTTGATTAAAAATATAGAGTAAAGTTGTATTTTGTACTTCCGAAACGCGCTTTTCATCAATTCTTGTTCAGTTTGTTATTGATCCTGGAAAAGCAACGTGGTGGAAACTATTTTGGTATAAAGAGTTTGGAAGAAAGTTTCATTAAATGCACATTTCACTGGAAGTCAAGTATTAATTGTAGAAAACGTTTGCTAGTTAACTTTATAATGTAACATTTATAATAATACGGTTGTGGTAAATAACGTTTTACAAAAATTATATACCTAAACTAAATGTGAACAATAATTCAAAAATGAGTTTACGGGAGTTCTGTGTTTGGAATTTTAATAAAACATTGTGGGCTAGTAGGATCCGTAGTCAAAACAAACTTTTATAAAGGGTTAATTTTTGCATAAAATATTTTTATGATGAAAATTAATTAAAAATTTCAGAAAAACAATGTAATCATATTGTTCTTTATCGTGACGCTTTGAATAAAAGTTCAATCTTATCTCTATGTGTGTTGGTTTGTCTTTTATTTATTTATCTCTTATTTCATAATATATTAGATTTTTATATGTTTTTTTTTTCGAGATTTTTTGATATAATATTTATTTAGGCCCCAACTATTAAACTCAATTGATTTAATTTACAGCAAGTTAAAAAGTCAACAATTAAATTTTCTGTCATGATGAACTGTTATCAATTTTGGTTAAATCATACAACTCTGTTCATATTAAATCCTTAACAATAGTTGTATTGTATCTCAGCTTATTATGTATGTTTGAAATCGCACAATTGCGTCTATTCTTAGTATTATTTGATAAGTATCATTGATATATCTGAATTTCTAGTATCTCAGATGGAGGTTTCAATGTATCTTTCGCACCACTTGTCTATCCAATTACAAACCTGATTCCTCGAAACAGTACCTAAGATACTCTTGATCATTAGGGAGCAACTCGCGAATAGAGCTTTAAAGAGCTTTTACCAGAACACGTCCACTTGCACATCTTTCGAGGAAATTGTTGATTTGCAGCAACTGTAATAGACATAGAGTTGATGAACATTGAAATATTTAACTTGCCGAAAAAGAAGTTTGTTTTCATAAAAAAATCTGAGTTGCTAATTTAATTTTTTCTCGACATGTCAAACCATTCTGGATAGAATGAGATCAAATTTGGAATGCGAATGTGAGTATGTTGTGTATGTGAACAAATTTTTGTCCTTCTGTCGACATTTTTTCTAAAGGGGCTTGGTCGATTTCAAAAATTTAAAAGCCGTTTGATGTAACTAGATAAGGACTGACGTTTGTCAGTTTAGCGCGACGACCAGCCTAGCCGTTTTTTTGTAAAAAGCAGAAAAGTGAGAAAAAATCAGCCACCTTTTTTGCCCGCAATTCTGAATCGGTTTTAAAGTTGAAATTATATCTTTCATAGATGTTTTCTCAAAAACGGTCGAATCGAATTCAAAAATTTAAAAACCATTCGAGGAAACTTCATAAGCACTCGCGTTCGTTAGATTTTAGATACGATCGGCTGAGTCGTTTCTAAGTAAAAAAAAATTATCCACATTTTAGCCAAAAATTCTGAAGCGATTTGAAAAATTCAAAAACTATCCTAACAATCTGGACACAGAGATACGGAGCGCAACGCGCGTAGATATAAGACTTATCGCGTTTTTCGCAGCTTTAATCAATTTTTATTTAATTTTTATAATTAAACCGCTTCTCATAGGACTCTAATATTTAAAGGTGTTTGGTTTGACAATCAACTCTACAACCATGCGAAGTTTTATCAAAATCCCAGAAGAGTAAACCTAATGGTTACCTTGTAACGATATTATTTGGGAACGGCCGAGCCGTGTCTTCGTAATTGAATATTGACAATTTTTTCGATGAAAACGTACTAAAATGATACGGCCCTGTGGCAAGTAGTTTAATTCAAAAAAATCATTAAAGTTTGCAAAAATATATATGATTATTCATATGGATCAAGGGCTCGTCCGTAAGTAAGCGGTTAAAAGCGACGGGTCTTGATTCAGAGGTCCCGGGTTCGATACCTTCTTTGTGCAGCCTGTTGTCAGGCAACAGTGTCGACGATTTGCACTTTAAAATATAGATAGCAATATGTTTCCAAGTGAAAATAGTCCTCACCCGACATTGCTGCACTAATAAAAGTACTCGCGCTATTACAGAAATTGTAATAATAACATATCATACAGATATGTGACAATTGTTTGGGTCACCATCTGTCTAGTATTAAGTCAAATCAGCACAATAGCTTATGGACTATTAGGTGCTGATTGCTGTTCCAGAATAATTAAAAAAATAGATTGAAAGCCAAGATACCAAAGAGTGTCAGAATTAATTGTAGTGAAAGAACTTCTTTTTGATCTATATGGAAGATCAGAAACCAAGATTCAGTGACATGGATTTTTGGCAAGCAAGAACAAAAACTAAGTTTTCATTAAAATAATTTTTACTTAAACTAGCTACAATAAGTGGAGTTTTTGTTGGTTACAACAGTTAATACAACAACACATGGAGGAGGACTAATATTATCTTTGGCCCTGCCTTTAATCTATCTTTTAGCCATTCCTGTCTCAATTAGCAATGTCTGTAATCTCATGTTCGTCCGTCGTCTCTCATTACAGAGCAGCGGCCGCGCGACCGAGGAAACGCTGAGGGTCGCCCCGTCCGACAGCCGTCTGGACGAACCGCAGCACACGCGCACGGTGAGTCTTTATTTAAATTTTCTGTATGAAGTAATACATAATTGTTAGGTAAATTTTGTACTTGTCTGCAGAAACATATGTTATACTCTGGTTTCTGATGCGTAGAAACACATAGAGAAAAAATTATAAATATTTGTCAAAGCTTTATGCCAACAAGCAAATCCTAGGACGTGCCGGTTCGTACAAATAAATTTCTACATTACAATAGTAGGTAATTTGGTACACATTTTCTAAGAATTTTTGAAAATAGTAAATTTTGTAAGAAAAAATTATTGGTTTTCTAAAAATTTTAAATTCAAATTTGAATATTTGAAAATGTTCAACTTCTAAAATTCTTATATATTTTTCACGTAGTTTCACTTGATGAAAAGTGAAAGTGGAAAAATGAAGTATGTTCAACATTTTGAAAAAAATTGTTTCTAGAATTATTATATTTTTTTTAGAAGTTGCTGAATAAAAATTTCTTTTTCAAAGTTCATGATTTTCTAAATACAATTTTATGGTTTGACAAGTTATTCTATTATAATTATGAATTTTCCATTTTTGTAAATATTAAACTTTTAGAGACGCGGATACGTTAAAATACTAAGATTCATTAATATAGTCGATACTATTGTAATTAATACAAAGAAATAATCAAAATCATTAGACTTATCAATTTTACAATTGTCCTCAAACTTCAGGAGTCTGACTCGTTTATGTATAGAAGTTCCAATGTATAGAAAAAAATCTTGAGATGAATCTGTCGATAACATTTTATGAGATTTTACGAATATTTTGAATAGTTTTTCGATGTAAATCGCATTTTGCATTTAAACATTTAAATATTCATACATATCCTACAGGAAAAACAGAGTTCCATATAAATTTTCTGCTGTGAAAAGATAGTTCTTATTTTTTTTGTAATGATAACAATCAGAACGTTGAGTACATTTTGTAAGTAAATTTTTTTATTGTTTTTCAAATATAATCGTAAATAGTAATTAGATAGTGATAGATTACCTCAATGGGTAATTACTATATAATGCAAATTTCTGGATCAAATCGGAGAAGAGCTGTGCAATAAAATTACAAAAAACTATATATAAAAAACTATATAGTTTCTAAATACTTTTTTCATTTATATATTAGGTTGTCAAATATCTCCCTTCCGCTTTTTTGCTCTTGGTTTATAATACAAAAAGGCGGAAGGGAGATATTTGACAACCTTGTGTGGATAACTGAATTAGCTATGAAAAACTAGCTTTTAGCTGACTATAATTTATTTATTTATTTATTGAATCAAATGTTTTAACTGAAATTTGTGAATTTGATTCATGTTAAAGACTAATACTTTAACATGAATCTAAAAATTATTCTCAGTATTTTTATTCGTAATTTACGAGTTAACTTGTAATTTACAAGTTGCATTCTGTGAGCATCTGATTATTTACAAATATAGAAAATTAAAACAACATAAGATTCAATAATGTGTGGCATAGCTCAATCGAAATAACTTCGATATACACATAAATAAAATAATTCATTAAATTTTAATTTAGACTATTAATTTTTGCGTGGCGTAAACGAATATTTTAATTTTTCTCTTTCATTATCCACTAAAAATAAAAACTTTGATAGTATGTACATTTTTTCTCTATCTGCACATGCAAACATATTATTTATATATGCGCCCATAAAAATAAATTACGACCACGTACGATGAACACATGTGATAAATGTTAACTGTTTGCTGTCTGCAAAAATATTCAGGCATTTAATTCACTTGGTGAAATTGTTTTGAATTTGCTTTTAAGCAAAAGTTATGTGTGATTTCGTGAATATTTAATGCCTTGGGTAAATAGTACTAATGGTTGTTCTCCGGCACCGCCAATAACTATTTATTTATTCATACCTTGCTCTTTGGAGAGATATTTTATTAATTACAGTGGGTTTATTAGGTTGACATTATTGGGAGGACAGAAATTAGGCAATACCGACTGCATGTAGTTATTATGAAAAAAAATGCTATTTAATTGAAATTTGTTATTATAATTAAGTTGTTAGAAATATGTCATATAGACATTCTATATCGCATAATTTGAAGATTTTTGAAGTCTGAAATTATAAAATTTATACTTTTATGGTTCATTGCTTCAATAATATACTTGGCTATATTAGCTTTTTACTCACATCTTATTAAGTTACAATATTTAGTTTTTTTATTTGTTGAACTGGTTCTGAGTTTAGATCTTTTTGACAAATAATTTATGATTATCTTGCTTATTTTAGATTATTCGCTTTTTATAATATGTGTTACTGAGTAAATAGTTACTGTAACATTTCGGAAAATAATTTATATTTTTTTGGTCGAAATTTTTTATAAAAATATTTTTATGAAGACATGGTTTCTTTGAATTATTTTAATAAACAAATAGATGATGAGGAATACCTGTAGTTGTTAATGCTGACCAAATCCTAAATTTATTTTTAAAAATGTTCAAATTCTGTTTTCATTGAAATTTATTCTCAACAAAAAAATTGACAACTTTAATTTTACTCAAGTAAGTTAATATTTTATTTTTTAATATTCTTCCTTTTTATGAAGTAGCTTCAATGAACCCATTATTGAAAATTACTACGGTCTCCTTTTTAATATTAAGTTGAAAGGAAATGAAAATTACTTTATGGAAGGAAAATTGAATTACACTTCTAATTTTAGATCTGCTTCTCATATTTCAATGAAATATCCTTAAAACATCAATTGATATTAAGCGTATTAAAAATATACTGGCCGGAACTTTATTCGTAATCTTTAAGATTTACTTAGAAATAGCCATTGTGGTTTAATCAAAAAGTAATATTATATTAAAAGTTTCAATGCAAGATATACATTTTATGGGTATATTTTTTACAAATATACTACTTCATATAACCTTGATCTAGTATTACGTCAGCAATATTATCAGGAGAGTTGGAATAACTATTTATTTAATTTATTTTTAACTTAATTAACTTTTTATACACTATTTTTTATTTTTTATACCTTACCCTGGTTGTTTTTTTTAACTCACCCACATGCAAGCTTTTATAGAAGTTATATAGAGATAATCTGAATAAAACTTTGAAATATCTATTCATATCTTTTGTTATGAATTTTCAAACATTGCCGTTTATCTCCTGATAAAAACGTCATATGAGTCAAGTTGATGATCGCTTATACATCTTTTGCCCTCTACTTTTAAATAGTGTTTTAAAATTTTTTTAACTTGTTTCTGGCTCTTCAAGCTCTACTCTATCCTATAAATAATATTAATATATTAACTTGTTACCTGAATGAAATATCACCATCACAAGAATTTCATAAAATGATTTCTTCTCTTTCATTATAATAGCGCGTTACGTTACTGGTCTATTTTCTTAGATAAAATACATTTTTTAAGAAGAAAACTTCGAATAATATCTTTTAAAACTTTTCAAAAATCAATTCAGTTCAATTCTGAAGTAGTCGAGTACAAGATCTGACTTTTTCGAATTTTATTACTGCACTTGTCAAGCGAACAACGACCGCCGGTACTGTTGTATGAGATTATCAAAGTTTTGCAATTTCAAGTTGGCTTTGTTCGTCATATTCTATATATGCTATGGATATCCTTAACTATTTCTGAGTCGAATTTCATTTTATAAACTTCATATAATATTTGCCTGCCTGCTATATATTGCTTTCGGCATCGAAGTATACAATAACCAATCAAAGATTTAAAAACGTACTTTTATTATTTTTATTTAAAAAACTTTGAACGTTTCAATTATTTTACTAATGTAAAATCATTCTTTATGCAGATTTCTAGCATTAACAATATTGATTGCTATATTTTTAAATC
>NW_020537758.1:19917728-19955799 GCF_003426905.1 Ctenocephalides felis | reverse complement strand
ACACTCGTACAAACAGGTCAAGTGGATGTCGTCTATAGTCGTAATTGTAGCAAAAGGATTAATAGTTTTCAACTAAAATTAATGAATTTCAAAAAGTATAACATGTTTAATAATTCTGATAATTGAAATTATTTTTATTAATACTTCACATGGTTTATTTCTTCTTCATGGGTTGACACTGATATCTTCCGATTGATTATCATATTTACATGTTTTATAAAATATTTTCATTGTGTGTTAGTGACAAACAACTGCTGCTTCTTACTAATTTTATCTATTCATTATTTATAAAAAATAGAAAGTTCATTAATTCCACATTTCTCTCATCATATAAAAATTCACCACAGAATCATCACTTTCATAAATTACCTTCAATAACTTTCTGCATTGCAAGTTTGTCTTTATATTTTCCATTGTATAAAAATCTTGATAGCATGAAAGTTTTATGAATAAAACTACTAGTCATATATTTTGAATAAACTATTATTATATTTGAACTTTTAACGAGCTAACTATGCAATTGCCATATAAAATCTGTAATGGTCTGGATCTTATAATATTCTTACTACTATTTTTACAAACATTCCACAAAATCAATTTTTTATACCATATTTTGATAAGACTGTAAGAAATAAATGTTATTATATAATATTACATAATATCGTTAAATATTATTATATGCTATGTAAATTGTTCAACAAATCATTGATTTTTACCTATCTAAATAGGTAACTTCAGTGGGTTCAAATAATCCTTTAAATAGAAATTATTTGAAATATCTAAAATATACACTGATTTATACAAAATAAGTAATTATAAAAAATAGACTGTTTATTAAAGTTATCCCTAGTTAGTTTATTGCTAATAATATAGTTCTATGTTGGTTTTGTATTCATAGAGACTGATTGAACTTTTACATACGATTTGCTTTTTTTAGCTTCATTATATAAATAACTGCAGTCCATTGTGAAACGAAAAAGTACATTGGATCCATACGCGTTTTTTATATGTAACTTCATACAATGAATGTAAAAATACGAAAATTAAATGTGCACACTGAAAATTTTTAGGCTTTTATTTCTCAACATCAAAGAATGTACTCATACATGTGAATTGTGTAAATATCAATTGATTACGATTCGATATTAATAATCTATGTATACAAGAAATAATATGACTTGGCAGATTTTTAATATGCGGCAAATTAAAATTATTATATATATTAAAAGATAATAAAACTGCATTTCGTTGCTTAAAGATTGTTCAAGGACTAATGACTATTTCTCACACACAAAATTTGTAAAAGTAAATAATTACATAAATGAATGATATATATTAAAAAAAATTGTATACTCATATACATATCGATAAATAATTAAATACTGAGATAGATATACAAAAAGTTTCAGTAACCTCAAATATTATTTAACCTTTATATCTTTTGATACTTGAAACCAGCGATCGCAAAGAGGTTTAAACCTTTGTATTCAAAGGCAAAACTTATTAGAGGCTCTTGAAAATTTTATGCTTGTTAGAATTAATAATGCCTACGTTTTGCTTGATGACGATATGTACATATTTCATAATCTTGTACAACAGATTAAATTTTACACAAACAACTAGGTCTAAGTTTTGAATTTAAGCACTTTGGTGAAGATCCGGCAATTACGCCAACTTGATTTATTCACTAAGCGGCGGTTGTTATGGTTTAATTTTATGTAACTTTATTTCAGCATATATTCAGTAAATTATATCGATTTAATTCACAGTGTTAAGTAATATTGCTTTGACATTGACGAATATTTATAGAAGTTAGGATCGGGTAAAGAGAGGCTTTAAAGATCACTACAGTTTTTACATATATTATATATTCTCGATAGTATCAAAGTTTTTTGTCTATTGGTTTTTGTTCATCCATTTGTACCTTACTCTGCCTTTCAGAACATTTAATGACTTAGATGTGCAGTCATGAGCATAAAATATCAAAACTACCATCTGAAAAAATAAATTAGTTTTTGATCTAACATAATACTCTTTATACAAACATGCATTTATATTCGTAGAATGATTCGATTTGAAAACATTTTTTCTCTATGTGTTCGCGTCTTTAGACAAAAAGCAATCACACTTCAGCGTTATTAGGTAAAAAGTTTCTGCAAAAACGTTTCCCGAACAGTTTGATCAACGTAATTACATCAAAAGTTATTCCGTCGACGACAGAAAATACTTTAATATAAGAATACCTATTCCGAGTCTACGCTGCCTTTTTGCCTCGTATTTAATTCGTTATTAAAGATTCACGACCTTTCGGGAGAATCAAATTAAATTTATTCCCATTTGTGGGTTGTGATGTTGAACACATCTTCTCTGATTCTTTTCTAGTTTGAATATTTTCTCTCTGTAATAAAAATCCAAATCTATCTATAAAACTTAGTAGGGGAAATATGGATAATATGACGCAATTGTTTGACTAATCTTTGGTTCATTGCTTTCATAGTACTTTTAGTTCAGTAAAAACAAAAACCTATATAGTACAGACAAAATGACACGAAAGTTAAGGACATACTCAGATGCTCAAATAATTTTAAAGTTCACAAATAAATTGTTTGGTCCTTTTTGGATTAAACCCAAAGGGAACAATCATACATAGTAACAAACATTTGTAGATCTCAGAACAGAAAAAAAGGTTTGTATTAACTGCATGGGTGGATCTTTTGGTCTGTTTTCAGATGTAGTCATATGTAGCTCTTGCTAATTATTCGATGTAGTTGTTTCTTCTATCAATATCGAAAAATTATTTTTAGACAATCGATTACCAGTTAGAAAATACATTAATATAACAATCTCTTTTCCGAATCTACGTTGTTGCTCTTTTACCTCGAATTTAATTCGTTATTAAAGATGCACGACCTTTTGAGAGAATCAAATTAAATTTATTCCCACTTGTGGGTACAGGGATTTTCGAATCATTCTCAAGCGGATGTTAAACCCTTCAAAAATTAGAAGGGCATAGGATAAACAATTTCGACCCTGTTACAGCATTTTACATGTGGTTTCCGCTAAGGGATGCTGGAAATGCGAATTCCCATGGAGATTGAAATAATAATCTATATAAGAGAGGAATTGAGTATAGAAATTGTGTTGGTAATGAAAATTTTGAATTTTATATATCAGACAAAATGTTTTGTGGATGGAAGTAAATGTGGCGATTTAAAAAATTTACGTGTTAAAACCTAGGATCGCATTAGGTAGTTATTGGTTATCATATAGATTAAGCAATGATTATGACAAAGTCAAACATGAAACATAATTATACATATGTGTTTATAATATAAATTTTCTACATTATATGACATACTAATAAATATTATTTTAATTACTGAATTGGAACCACAAATTATAGCATGAAGTGCGTTCTAATTATATAATTATGGATTATAGTATCGATATGCATTTAGAATGCACTTTAATGAAATGCCTATGATGGAATTTGCTCTATAATCTAAATTAGTGTAATATATAAATAAATTTTGTTAATTAATCCTGGAAATTGCGTGAATTTGATAAATATTCTCTTTTCAGTATAATTAATTACAAAGGTGTGATTGGTAATATTGGATGAGTTAAGTTAAATTTCATGTACCCACTAGTTTCAGAAATTTTCGATTATTTAACTTGGATTTTATAATTATGGACATGAATATATAAGAAAAAAGAAGATAAGCAAAGGCATTTATTTCTTTTTTTTTAATTTTTCTTAGTGTATACTACTTTAGGTTTGAAAATTTAAATATTAATATTTATAAGCCTGGGTTATTAATAAGGTGTTCGTTTATATAAAATATATAAATATTTTTATCAAATGAAGAGGGTATTTAAATGTATTTAAAAATTAATACAAATACCTGTAAACTGTGCAGAGAGAAAAAAAAGTTTTGAGTACTCCAATTTGAGAAACTTATTTCAGCAATTTAGATTAAATTGTGCTCTAAGCAGATTGTACAGGACTTACAAAGGTTTAAAATTTCTATAACGTTAGCGCTTCCTTACATCCTTTCAGAAATTGTTAAGCTTTTCCTCAGAAACGTTCTAAAAGACATGATAAGCTTTAAATTTAGCACACAATTGTCTGGAATATTAATTAGGTTTTTATAAATTTAAACTGTTCAAAATTTTATATACTGTTGAAGACCAAAATTTATTATTTTTGTCGATCTTATATTTTTTGTTACGAATATATATAATTTTGTTAAAAACAGAATGAGGTGCAATTTTGACTTGCCAAATATAAATTTGATAACAAATTTGTTTAATGTCAGCAGATATGCTACATAGAAGCATGATAATTTAGTTTAACCTTATTTTATTTCAAGATCTAAAAAAATCGCAAACTATGAAACATAGAAAATAAGAACACCATCAAACAATGTGCAATGTAAGTATTTCTTCGTATACTTTCAAGATTTTCAATAGCACTTCCAAAAAAATATTAGTAACCATTTTGGTGCCACATTATTTCCTTCTGAATCTGAAAACCCGCGTGTTTGCACAGTCAATTTTATTATTATTATCTAGGAAATTCATCTCAGACATATCATTTAACTTCTCTCACATACAAATTGTATACATAAGTTTTTCTATTGGCTATCTCACGTCGTAGTGCAAAGTAGGTCATACTAATTATTACTTAAAAACAATATTCGATATTGTAGCTCTTCATTTTCAATCATAATATATTATCTTAGTGTAATTAATTATCAGAGTTTCTCTGCAAGAAACTCGTTAGAAGTAATATTATTAATAATATTGATAATCGTTATATGTTTTAAATGAACTAATTTACTTACATATAAATTGAATTACAAAACTAGAAAAACACTATAAATTATGATCTACTCGTACAATTTGATTCGCTCATATTGTATTTACGGAAAAACGTTATTATTAAAATATGTGTATTTCTGAAAAAATCTAAATCTAAATCCAACTTACACAATAGATCCAAATTTGTATACGTATTGTATTTTATGCATTTCAGTAAACGAATATTGAGTCTATAATCGAATTTGTTCATCTTTTGTTGGATTTAAAAGCTTTCGGTTTTCCATAACGAACATATTCACCTCGTGAAATTTGTTTGAGATTCTGTAAACGTGCGTTGTGAGTTGCAAAAAATAAATCATTTAATCAAATTTTTGTAGAATGAGTGTTTTCGACGTTTTGTGCACGGAATTGTTTTACGAGAAGATGGTTTTAAAATGATGAATAACTTGTGAATGCGTAACCAAACGTTGTAATCTATATAAATAAAACATGTCTGTTTTAAAAACTTTTAAAAACTATATTAATTTCGAATAACAATATTTTTAATAATGTTCATCAAGTACTGATTGTACTGAGTGGATTTACTATCATGTCTATAAGTGGTGGATTTACTATCATATTTTCAATTTTTCAATTATTTCTTTTTAAAAAAAGTTGGCTTCTTATAATGATTTTAAAACGAAAACCTGCTACTAACCCTACTAGTTTATTCAGCAATTCTCAAACCATCATAAAGGAGCCAGATTTTTTAAAAAGAAAAACTCGGGTTAAATAATCTTTTTTCCAGTATATATAGAATTTGGAATTTGGAGTTAAAAAAAAGTTATTAATTGTACGGAATTTTCAAAAACTATTACTCTAATAATGCCTTTGGCAATGGGTTTGTGACTCTGATACTTTAAGTTCTTTTTATTATCATTAGATGCCCATGCGTGCACTCTATTTTAATTAATCCCATTAATTTTAAATTTAAAGTTATCGAATTCGGTATTCAAATCCATTTTTTTAATCCAAGTTATAACTGCACAAATTTGATTTGTATTTTGATAAACACAGTTATATAAAAGAAAATGTTGTCACAATTTGGAAACCTTAAATTTGTAGCAAATATGCGTAACGTTATATCATTTAACATGAATTTATTTATACTAGATTTTTTTTATAATAAAGTAGTTTTACTATTTTACAATCCTAAATAAACGCGCCAACATTTGATTAAACTTGCCAACACACTTTTGTGCATTGTTTACTAAGAAGCGCCTCTCAAAGCCGACCGATTTTTAATTTTTTTAGTTTTTAGTTCAACAAAAAGTCTTAATAGTGAAAAAATTGTATTTTTTCCTGACATCCTAGAAATGTTATTCACGGTTACAAAGATTAAATGATCAAAATTAGTAAAAGTTAAGCGCAATAACTTAAAAATAGTTATAATTTTACAAAAGCTCTAGGTTGCACTTGAAAGCTCACAATTTTTTCGATATTGTGAACTTTCTTCTAAATTTTTCAGGACAGTTAAGGCTCGACGTTAAGGTTTGGGACACCCTGTATACATATATACATATATAAAAGAAAACTTTTAAATATCACGTTTTGTGTAGAACATATGCAGAAATATGCGAAAAATATATGCAGATGCAAAGACGAAAAAAATGATTCCGGGATGATAAATTCGCATTCGATTAAATTTTTTGTTATATATAATATTTCTTTCTTATTCTATTTCGCATAGGAGCGTTTTATTCATGGATTTATTCCAGTTTGATGCTCTTGGTTTCTGTGGAAAAAATTCACAGATGGAATACAAAACCGAAGCTATTGTGAAAACGGCGAACCGTTGTTATATCCACTGGCACGCAATATATACGTTTATTCGAGTTAGTTTGCATACGAATACATTTTACCAATTGCTTTTCAAACGGAATCCTTCTGCTACAAGTAAACATAAAGAGTTATTACGAATAACAATAGAGATACTCGATATGAATATTTAGTATTGCATCGTAAAATCAAATATTCTTTCTTTAAATTTAATGAATTAAATTATATTGATTTTACTCTATTTATTTTATGATTGAAGGGTGTTTATATTTCAATGAATTAATGTTGATTTAGTATAGAAACTAATCCAAGTGGATAAAACTGAGTAAGAAAAGCTAGAGCAATTCAACAATTTCAGATTAATTATGTTCAAACCATTTAGACCTAGAATCACACACCGGTGTTATTTGCATACCATTTATGAAAAATCTATTTTTTAATAACAAAAATTATTTTACCAGGGTGTCTTATTGTTAGTATGTAGTTGCGATACATCTGTTAACTTCATTTATACTCCTGTTAAATTAATTTAAATAGAATAGTTTACCAGATATAATAAATGAAATGCTTAGATTGCAATCTCATTTACGTAGGCGAAACAAGCCAAAAACACTTATATTAACAAAAATAATTCCCAAACAATAAACAATATAACAAAAAGTAATAAATATTTTAATTTTCATACTTTAGTCAAATTTGGATTGTTCATAAAACTAGTGTAAAAGATGTTTATGATTAAAAATTATTAACATCAATAAAGTTTTGGGCGGAAGTTTACAAAATAAATAGTTTACATCGTCGTGTTGTTTAGAATGGCTTTAAATTCAGTCATAACTGAAGCTATAAATGTTTAAAAATTGCGGCTCATAGAACTAATTTTATCGATTGATTGGAGAAAATGGATCATATTAAATTATCTTCTTCATAACAGTTGATAATTATTAATGATAATATTTATTGTTATATAATTTCGCTAATAACGCTGTACGTGCGTACTTTAATTTTGAATAATAAATTTGACTACGTATAAATACTATTTAACATTTACACATATTGATAGCACAAATATGTGCTATCATAAAATAGTGATGATATTAATATTAAATATATAAAAAATAAGATCAATTTTTTACTTAAATTTGTTTCATTGGCATGAAATTCTTTTTTATTGGTGGTTATCTTGGTCAGACCAAACGTTGCATTTGTAAATCTTAAATTATAATTTTTTACTAATAATTTATAGGATTTACAAAACTATCTATATTTGTAATATCAAAAGGTATTAAAATGTTATTTTTTCCTCAATTAGAGTTCGACATCCTAGACGGCTGCTCCACCGTTGCCTTCTTTACATTCTGTTACATCGTTTCATGTAAACATTCACGCCAAACGCAAAATCTCGAAATAGAATCAGCAATTCGGTACTGAAACATTTTTTAGCGAACTAGTCTAGATTCGTCTTCTATCGGCATAATGTTGTGATAGTTTTATATATATGAGATACAATTTATTAATAGTGATTTATCATGAAACCGGCAAGGTCGATCTGGCACTCTGTGAATTGTGATATTCATATAGTTTGAGAATGTTTATACGTCTTTCCGTCATTCGAAGTTCACAAATTCGAGAGTTAATTTCAAAGAGCGTAGACTTTGATGTTTATATATTCCGTGCTGACAAAATATTTCTTCATTAAGACGACCTCGTATGTTAATCAAATAACAAGCACAAATTATAAGTACATCGAGAATGTTAACATAATTTGCAATCATGTTTTCAAATATTTCTAATATTTAGTAATTAATGTTATAATTATATGAATGCTGTTTCCAACTGAAACTCATTAATTTGTTGAATAATTAAATTTAATAAAGTAAGTTGATTAAACCAATACTTCATAAACATCTAAATAATAGAAATGGAACGAGAACTAAACTAAGTTTCTAAAAAATTTTATACATAAAAGCGTTTTTTGAGCATTTGTGCAATATATTATAACCCTTTCTACTCGGCGGCATCCGAGTCGAAAGGATCAATATATCTTTTCGAATTAAATATACTTTTTTGCTAGCATAATTATTCTTGCAGTATTATTTTCTTTGGATATGTTTTTGTAGTATTTGCAAATAATTGAATTGAAATCGAATGAGAGCTAAACTAAGTTTCTAAAAAAATTTATACATAAAAGCGTTTTTGAGCATTTGTGCAATATGGTCGATATTATTATTTTAACCATTTTTACTCGGCGGCATCCGAGTCGAAAGGGTTAATATATCTTTTCGAATTAAATATACTTTTTTCCTAACATAATTATTCTTGCAGTATTATTTTCTTCGGATATGTTTTTGTATTTTTTGTGCAAATAATTGATGTGATAAGTTTTCTATAATTTATTTCATTCTTGTGTTACTCATTATTTGTATTGTTCGTTTTATATATAAAATGATTTTTGGTTTGTGTAGTGTTTCAGCACTAGTTTTGCCTTACTTTCTAATATTTTTGTTGATTATTTGATTATTTTTATCATTTTTTTATTTTATTTATATATGAAAACGTATAAAAAACGTTTGAAAATATTTTTATGCATAATTTATACTTGAATAGAATTGGTAGAAATAGAAAATTAATTTGCCTACATGAATAACATTTTAACATATAAATATATATGTAAATGCTATATTAATATTTAGCATTACGTATCACCACATTTATGCACATAAAGTTTCAATGTACAATTTTGATTTTGTCCATATAAGTACATACATACACACGTATATATTATTATATTATTATATATAGATACCATTTTATACTTTTCATTATTTTTTATAAAAACATATGCTTTTTATGTTTGCTGATAACTTGATGTTTTGTCAATGGTTTGCTTTCACTTTCTCGTAGTTTAAAATGATGACATGAAAGACATGACTGTTATTTTATTTTTGGCATACATTGAAGTTCATAAATATATGTTTGTCAAATCAATGTGTAAATATATTGATTGAAATCCATACATCGACAGTAGCCTAGCTTTTACCTAGTGAAAAAAACTATAATTTGTTGAAGCTAAATAAGTAAACTTTCAAAAAGCTAAATTAAACTTAAAGAAAAACTTATATTTTAGATCATTATTCTCTATTAGAATAAATATTTTGCAGAAAATACGCCTAAAATAAAAAAAAATCGTGCGCTACTTTTTGTTTTGCTATACAAATGACCTCGAGTCCAAAAATATCTCTGAAGTGAGTTTCACAACTTCAATTCAGTACACCAGGTGAATTATCTCAAATTATTTCTTCAACTAAATGATTCCAAAACCTGATGTTATAGAAGTTATTTCTGTATCAGTGAAACTTTTGTGTAGTTTTATGAATGATAATGGACATCCCGAATTGTATCTGAAATGGCGTGATTTTGTATAAATGAATACAAGTGCCGCATCAGCGCGGCTCCATTGAAACTTTGAATCGCACAGGCGTTACTAGCCGCGAGATACATAAGTTTCTAGGAACATGGTCGCATTCGAACTCACCACATAAACTAAGGTGCAAATTGTAGATAGATGTATAGGCAATGAGGTAAATTAATTTTAGGCACCGTATTTGTTTCAAAGGATATAGATATAATAAACCATGGCAAATTAAAATGCACGAAGCTCTGACAAATCTGAAAGTATGGCTTTCTGACAAATTGAACTTTATGCACCATTCACTTTTGACACCTTTTACATTCCTCACTTCGCTTAAAAGACAAATCTCTTTTTCTTAAAGCTTCAGCTTCCTTAAAACTTCTGCTTCCTCAACATTTCCTTAAAATTTCATAAAGATTATTTTAAAAGAGTAATTATTAGCGCAAGGACACTTGATTACTAAAAATGTCAAATTACATTCAAAACAAAAGTAAAATTAAGAGCTTTAGTATTTTATTTTCATGCTCGACTTTATTATTATTAGTCTTTCAAAAAATAATCTATTAGTTTCATAATCAAAATTAGAACAGAGTAATGAACAGTTTTAAACCTATCATGGTTTCATTTATAAGAAACGTTATTGGTTCAATTATATAATAATCACTAAATATTTCGGAAAGCAGTTAACAATTTTCGATGCGTTTGACAATAAGGACTCTTATAAATTTAAATATCTATAATTCTGTGAAATTAAGTTCAGTATAAAACTACAAATTATATGCGATAAAGGAACTTCTAGAAGTATTGAGATGGGACAAATTCCAATGATGCTTTAGGAATTAATATACTAGCAAATACCATATATACTAGCAAAAATCACGTCAATTTTTAGGTTTTTGTTTGTTCACTCGAAATTTTTCAATGATAAAATTATCAAGTATTTTGCTATTTTACAATCCTGATTAAAAGCGCCAACACACTTGAGTACGGTTTTTTGAAAGAGGGCTTCTCAAAGTCGACCGATTTTAAAAATTTAAATTAATAGTTCAAGAAAAAATCTCAATTTTGTTAAAGTTTTTGATTGTGGTCCTAAAATAACATATTCACGATTATGGTTCCAAAGTTCAAATCAACAAAATTAATAAAAATTAACCACTATAACTGAAAAATGGTCATAATTTTACCAAAGCTCTAGGTTGCATTTAAAAGCTCATACATTCCAAACAACTTGAGATAACTTGAGATTTTTTGAAGACAGTTAAGGCCAATACTATTACCCTGTTTCGAATTGATGTTAAAGTCTGGGACAACCTGTATATATATATAAATATATATATATATATATATATATATATATATATATGTATATATATATATATATATGTATATATATATATATATGTATATTAGGGTGGTCTTTAACATAGACATTTTCGAATTTCTTTTTTTCCAAGGGCTTTCTAAGAGTTTTAGCTCTTAATATTAACATTCAGATAGGCCGCACTCCAATTAAAAGTTTCTTATATTTGTTATTAACATATGTCATTAGGTAAATTCTTGTGCCACATGTGATAGTATTCGTGAACTCAAATATTATGGCACTTAGGGATATTTATAAACCACTTAACCTCTAATTAAATCCATGTGGACAGTTATATAATATTCATTCATCATAGCATCAAGGTTAATTTCGCAGAAAAATATTTGATAGTAAATTATTGCTGATAATTTGAGTTTCATTATCACGAATTAAATAAATATTTTGCTGCAAAATTGATCTTGATGCTATGATGAATAAATATTATAGAACAGCCCACGTGGATTTAGTTAAAGGTTTAGTGGTATATTTATATATATATATATATATATATATATATATATATATATATGGAATAGAAATGAGCATAAATATTAAAAATTGATTTTAGTGGTATTGTTCATTATAGGTTAGTCACTTCTCTTGAATAATTACTTTTGTAATTAAACATTTTAGTTAACTCTAGAATATCAGATTATCTAATATTCTGATTTCATACCAGCTTATTATAACCAGCGTAAAGTTCGTTCTCAACTTCCAATTCCGCGTGTACTCGTCGTATTATATGACTTTGCGAAATACCACCGTTTTTCGATAATAAAACGCAATGACTTGTCACGGCATCTCTACTGGGAAGTGATTTTGATCGACGGTTTCATAGAGGAGAATCATCGCGATTGCGATACAAAATGATCGATTGGGTATCGATCGCTCGCCATTCGCACCGCAGATTGTCACGATATATGATGCCGGCCCCGCGAAGAATCCGCAGAAAGCAACAAGATGGATTTTCCCATTGCTGGAAAAATGTGAGTGAAAAAGCGAAAGAACGATCTGGTTATTTTGTATATTCTCCTTATGTGTATAATATGTTAAGTTTTTATTTATGAATATTTTATGAGTTTATCCTCATCTGTAATATAAGTAGATACAGGTATTTATTTAAAAAATATTCGGTATAAAAACATAAGCGCTAATTGACATATGTTACACTTTTTTTAACTCTGTTTTATTTAGCAATCAGAAATACATAAAGATTCCTATGAGCTAAATAGACAATATTTAAGAGCGATGTCTAAGAAGAACTCCAATGAGATCTTCTCAGTTTAACAATTAATATGATAATATTATATTAGATCTAATCTAAGACTAAATCGAAACTCCATTGTCGTTTCAATCTCCTTATGCCAAAAGGTTGAGAAATGTCAACTATCGATGGGTTCGAATGAGAGTTCAGTTTGCCTTTGTATTTTTCCTTGAATTCTTTGAACGTTAATTGCACCGTTTTCATGTTGAGATCGCTGTGAATGGTTTCATTTGTCACGTGCCACGGAGAATTAAGAATTGTACGTGAAATTTTTGACTGAATTCTCTGCATTATAGCTATATTTGATTTGTAAGCACATCCCCAGAGCTCAATTCCGTAGGTCCAGATTGGTTTAATGATTGATTTATATAGCAGCAACTTATTTTCAACAGAGAACGTAGACTTGTCACACTTGAATTTGATTTTCTCCAAAACATCTTGTTTTTATTTAACTTCCCATAGATTATTATATTCGTCTGCAAATCGATATAGAAAATTTTACACATTTCTTCACGTTTTTTCTAAACATTTTGGCTTACCTCAGAAAAATGGATGTGTGTGTGCGTGCCTATATGTGTGTGTATATGTATGTATGATCCAGGTATATGTAAAGGCAGGTCCAGTCATTTCGGAGATACCGGGCTAAATGTGCAAAAAATGGTAGTTTTTGAGAGAACTTAGCATTCGATTTTAATGATTCATACAACTTTCTCCTTGAGTTGACGAAACGATTGATCCTGGGCGAATTTTTTCTTACTATTTCCTAACAAAAAATTTTTTTGAATATCGAAAATAATTCGAATTTTTTTCTAGTTAAAGTTCTAAAGCTCACTTATGTACTTCAACTTTGCACTTTAGTGTAAATAATTCTTATAAATATTATACAATGTTTTTCATTTTAAATTCGATTGATTAAGTTTTGTTTATAAGTTTAGTTCTCTGTAAACTCATATAAGTTACAGTATTTATAAAAATCTATTTGAAAACATTTAATATTCCTCAAAAGGGAAGTTCCAGCAATTTGCGTTAAGGCACGATGACATACACCACTAGTTTTATTTTATTTCCAAATCAATCAGATTCTAGTACAATCCTATGAGCTATTTGGCTTATATCATTTCACATACACACACACTTTCAAACACACATATAAATAAATACCATAAATACTATATCGATAATATTATTTATCTCAAACCTCATAATTGCTTACAACAGTTATCTCTTTAGTTCGTTCTATTTTATAAACAAGTGGCAAAATATTAGTCCCAATGAATAAAAAAATTGGCCCAATAAATATTTCATTCGACTTGTGTAGAAATGTAACGGTTTTTTTTTTTCAAGTAACATCGGCGCCAAAATATTCTATTATACTAACAAAATAAAGGTGTACCATCACTCAGTAATCTTTTTTTTGTTTCATCTAATGCATATTAATCAGAACAATTACTGATAAGTAGTGTAGAGTATATAATATACTAAATAATATGTGATAGTATTTTTCGTAACCGTGCGTCTTCGATTAGACTTTTTTGTCAGATTTATATCATTCGAGTTCCTAATTGTTTACAAGAATTTAATATTTAATCAATTTTATTTTTAATATTTCATTAGACAATTTCCATTAATGCTTGTATATTCAAAACGCAGAAGTTTTATTTCAATGTATATAGCAAACTTTATTCAAGCATCAGATAAATATTTCAGTTTGATCAAACAGGCACTTTCTTGATTAAAAATATAGAGTAAAGTTGTATTTTGTACTTCCGAATCGCGCTTTTCATCAATTCTTGTTTAGTTTGTTATTGATCTTGGGAAAGCAACGTGGTTGAAACTATTTTGGTATAAAGAGTTTGGAAGAAAGTTTCATTAAATGCACGTTTTACTGGAATTCAAGTATTAATTGTAGAAAATGTTTGCTAGTTAACTTCATAATGTAACATTTATAATAATACGGTTGGGGTAAATAACGTTTTACAAAAACTATATACCTAAACTAAATGTGAACAATAATTCAAAAATGAGTTTACGGGAGTTCTGTGTTTGGAATTTTAATGAAACATTGTGGGCTAGTAGGATCCGTAGTCAAAACAAACTTTTATAAAGGGTTAATTTTTGCAAAAAGTATTTTTATGATGAAAATTAATTAAAAATTTCAGAAAAACAATGTAATCATATTGTTCTTTATCGTGACGCTTTGAATAAAAGTTCAATCCTATCTCTATGTGTGTTGGTTTGTCTTTTATTTATTTATCTCTTATTTCATAATATATTAGATTTTTTATATGTTTTTTTTCGAGATTTTTTGATATATTATTTATTTAGGCCCCAACTATTAAACTCAATTGATTTAATTTACAGCAAGTTAAAAAGTCAACAATTAAATTTTGTCATGTCTGTCATGGTAAGCTGTTATCAATTTTGATTAAATCATACAACTCTGTTCATATTAAATCCTTCACAATAGTTGTATTGTATCTCAGCTTATTATGTATGTTTGAAATCGCACAATTGCGTCTATTCTTAGTATTATTTGATAAGTATCATTGATATATCTGAATTTCTAGTATCTCAGATGGAGGTTTCAATGTATCTTTCGCACCACTTGTCTATCCAATTACAAACCTGATTCCTCGAAACAGTACCTAAGATACTCTTGATCATTAGGGAGCAACTCGCGAATAGAGCTTTAAAGAGCTTTTACCAGAACACGTCCACTTGCACATCTTTCGAGGAAATTGTTGATTTGCAGCAACTGTAATAGACATAGAGTTGATGAACATTGAAATATTTAACTTGCCGAAAAAGAAGTTTGTTTTCATAAAAAAATCTGAGTTGCTAATTTAATTTTTTCTCGACATGTCAAACCATTCTGGATAGAATGAGATCAAATTTGGAATGCGAATGTGAGTACGTATGTGTGTGCATGTTGTGTATGTGAACAAATTTTTGTCCTTCTGTCGACATTTTTTCTAAAGGGGCTTGGTCGATTTCAAAAATTTAAAAGCCGTTTGATGTAACTAGATAAGGACTGACGTTTGTCAGTTTAGCGCGACGACCAGCCTAGCCGTTTTTTTGTAAAAAGCAGAAAAGTGAGAAAAAATCAGCCACCTTTTTTGCCCGCAATTCTGAATCGGTTTTAAAGTTGAAATTATATCTTTCATAGATGTTTTCTCAAAAACGGTCGAATCGAATTCAAAAATTTAAAAACCATTCGAGGAAACTTCATAAGCACTCGCGTTCGTTAGATTTTAGATACGATCGGCTGAGTCGTTTCTAAGTAAAAAAAATTATCCACATTTTAGCCAAAATTCTGAAGCGATTTGAAAAATTCAAAAACTATCCTAACAATCTGGACACAGAGATACGGAGCGCAACGCGCGTAGATATAAGACTTATCGCGTTTTTCGCAGCTTTAATCAATTTTTATTTAATTTTTATAATTAAACCGCTTCTCATAGGACTCTAATATTTAAAGGTGTTTGGTTTGACAATCAACTCTACAACCATGCGAAGTTTTATCAAAATCCCAGAAGAGTAAACCTAATGGTTACCTTGTAACGATATTATTTGGGAACGGCCGAGCCGTAATTGAATATTGACAATTTTTTCGATGAAAACGTACTAAAATGATACGGCCCTGTGGCAAGTAGTTTAATTCAAAAAAATCATTAAAGTTTGCAAAAATATATATGATTTTTCATATGGATCAAGGGCTCGTCCGTAAGTAAGCGGTTAAAAGCGACGGGTCTTGATTCAGAGGTCCCGGTTCGATACCTTCTTTGTGCAGCCTGTTGTCAGGCAACAGTGTCGACGATTTGCACTTTAAAATATAGATAGCAATATGTTTCCAAGTGAAAATAGTCCTCACCCGACATTGCTGCACTAATAAAAGTACTCGCGCTATTACAGAAATTGTAATAATAACATATCATACAGATATGTGACAATTGTTTGGGTCACCATCTGTCTAGTATTAAGTCAAATCAGCACAATAGCTTATGGACTATTAGGTGCTGATTGCTGTTCCAGAATAATTAAAAAAATAGATTGAAAGCCAAGATACCAAAGAGTGTCAGAATTAATTGTAGTGAAAGAACTTCTTTTTGATCTATATGGAAGATCAGAAACCAAGATTCAGTGACATGGATTTTTGGCAAGCAAGAACAAAAACTAAGTTTTCATTAAAATAATTTTTACTTAAACTAGCTACAATAAGTGGAGTTTTTGTTGGTTACAACAGTTAATACAACAACACATGGAGGAGGACTAATATTATCTTTGGCCCTGCCTTTAATCTATCTGTTAGCCATTCCTGTCTCAATTAGCAATGTCTGTAATCTCATGTTCGTCCGTCGTCTCTCATTACAGAGCAGCGGCCGCGCGACCGAGGAAACGCTGAGGGTCGCCCCGTCCGACAGCCGTCTGGACGAACCGCAGCACACGCGCACGGTGAGTCTTTTTAAATTTTCTGTATGAAGTAATACATAATTGTTAGGTAAATTTTGTACTTGTCTGCAGAAACATATGTTATACTCTCTCTGGTTTCTGATGCGTAGAACACATAGAGAAAAATTATAAATTTTGTCTAAGCTTTATGCCAACAAGCAAATCCTAGGACGTGCCGGTTCGTACAAATAAATTTCTACATTACAATAGTAGGTAATTTGGTACACATTTTCTAAGAATTTTTGAAAATAGTAAATTTTGTAAGAAAAAATTATTGGTTTTCTAAAAATTTTAAATTCAAATTTGAATATTTGAAAATGTTCAACTTCTAAAATTCTTATATATTTTTCACGTAGTTTCACTTGATGAAAAGTGAAAGTGGAAAAATGAAGTATGTTCAACATTTTGAAAAAATTGTTTCTAGAATTATTATTTTTTTTTAGAAGTTGCTGAATAAAAATTTCTTTTTCAAAGTTCATGATTTTCTAAATACAATTTTATGGTTTGACAAGTTATTCTATTATAATTATGAATTTTCCATTTTTGTAAATATTAAACTTTTAGAGACGCGGATACGTTAAAATACTAAGATTCATTAATATAGTCGATACTATTGTAATTAATACAAAGAAATAATCAAAATCATTAGACTTATCAATTTTACAATTGTCCTCAAACTTCAGGAGTCTGACTCGTTTATGTATAGAAGTTCCAATGTATAGAAAAAAATCTTGAGATGAATCTGTCGATAACATTTTATGAGATTTTACGAATATTTTGAATAGTTTTTCGATGTAAATCGCATTTTGCATTTAAACATTTAAATATTCATACATATCCTACAGGAAAAACAGAGTTCCATATAAATTTTCTGCTGTGAAAAGATAGTTCTTATTTTTTTTGTATGATAACAATCAGAACGTTGAGTACATTTTGTAAGTAAATTTTTTTATTGTTTTTCAAATATAATCGTAAATAGTAATTAGATAGTGATAGATTACCTCAATGGGTAATTACTATATAATGCAAATTTCTGGATCAAATCGGAGAAGAGCTGTGCAATAAAATTACAAAAAACTATATATAAAAACTATATAGTTTCTAAATACTTTTTTCATTTATATATAGGTTGTCAAATATCTCCCTTCCGCTTTTTTGCTCTTGGTTTATAATACAAAAAGGCGGAAGGGAGATATTTGACAACCTTGTGTGGATAACTGAATTAGCTATGAAAAACTAGCTTTTAGCTGACTATAATTTATTTATTTATTTATTGAATCAAATGTTTTAACTGAAATTTGTGAATTTGATTCATGTTGAAGACTAATACTTTAACATGAATCTAAAATTATTCTCAGTATTTTTATTCGTAATTTACGAGTTAACTTGTAATTTACAAGTTGCATTCTGTGAGCATCTGATTATTTACAAATATAGAAAATTAAAACAACATAAGATTCAATAATGTGTGGCATAGCTCAATCGAAATAACTTCGATATACACATAAATAAAATAATTCATTAAATTTTAATTTAGACTATTAATTTTGCGTGGCGTAAACGAATATTTTAATTTTTCTCTTTCATTATCCACTAAAAATAAAACTTTGATAGTATGTACATTTTTTCTCTATCTGCACATGCAAACATATTATTTATATATGCGCCCATAAAAATAAATTACGACCACGTACGATGAACACATGTGATAAATGTTAACTGTTTGCTGTCTGCAAAATATTCAGGCATTTAATTCACTTGGTGAAATTGTTTTGAATTTGCTTTTAAGCAAAAGTTATGTGTGATTTCGTGAATATTTAATGCCTTGGGTAAATAGTACTAATGGTTGTTCTCCGGCACCGCCAATAACTATTTATTTATTCATACCTTGCTCTTTGGAGAGATATTTTATTAATTACAGTGGGTTTATTAGGTTGACATTATTGGGAGGACAGAAATCTGAAATTATAAATTTTATACTTTTATGGTTCATTGCTTCAATAATATACTTGGCTATATTAGCTTTTTACTCACATCTTATTAAGTTACAATATTTAGTTTTTTTATTTGTTGAACTGGTTCTGAGTTTAGATCTTTTGACAAATAATTTATGATTATCTTGCTTATTTTAGATTATTCGCTTTTTATAATATGTGTTACTGAGTAAATAGTTACTGTAACATTTCGGAAATAATTTATATTTTTTTGGTCGAAATTTTTTATATTTGAATTATTTTAATAAACAAATAGATGATGAGGAATACCTGTAGTTGTTAATGCTGACCAAATCCTAAATTTATTTTTAAAAATGTTCAAATTCTGTTTTCATTGAAATTTATTCTCAACAAAAAAATTGACAACTTTAATTTTACTCAAGTAAGTTAATATTTTATTTTTTAATATTAGTAGTTGTTAATGCTGACCAAATCCTAAATTTATTTTTAAAAATGTTCAAATTCTGTTTTCATTGAAATTTATTCTCAACAAAAAAATTGACAACTTTAATTTACTCAAGTAAGTTAATATTTTATTTTTTAATATTATTCCTTTTTATGAAGTAGTAGCTTCAATGAACCCATTATTGAAAATTACTACGGTCTCCTTTTTAATATTAAGTTAAAAGGAAATGAAAATTACTTTATGGAAGGAAAATTGAATTACACTTCTAATTTTAGATCTGCTTCTCATATTTCAATGAAATATCCTTAAAACATCAATTGATATTAAGCGTATTAAAAATATACTGGCCGGAACTTTATTCGTAATCTTTAAGATTTACTTAGAAATAGCCATTGTGGTTTAATCAAAAAGTAATATTATATTAAAAGTTTCAATGCAAGATATACATTTTATGGGTATATTTTTTACAAATATACTACTTCATATAACCTTGATCTAGTATTACGTCAGCAATATTTATCAGGAGAGTTGGAATAACTATTTATTTAATTTATTTTTTAACTTAATTAACTTTTTATACACTATTTTTTATTTTTTATACCTTTACCCTGGTTGTTTTTTTTAACTCACCCACATGCAAGCTTTTATAGAAGTTATATAGAGATAATCTGAATAAAACTTTGAAATATCTATTCATATCTTTTGTTATGAATTTTCAAACATTGCCGTTTATCTCCTGATAAAAACGTCATATGAGTCAAGTTGATGATTGCTTATACATCTTTTGCCCTCTACTTTTAAATAGTGTTTTAAAATTTTTTTAACTTGTTTCTGGCTCTTCAAGCTCTACTCTATCCTATAAATAATATTAATATATTAACTTGTTACCTGAATGAAATATCACCATCACAAGAATTTCATAAAATGATTTCTTCTCTTTCATTATAATAGCGCGTTACGTTACTGGTCTATTTTCTTAGATAAAATATATTTTTAAGAAGAAAACTTCGAATAATATCTTTTAAAACTTTTCAAAAATCAATTCAGTTCAATTCTGAAGTAGTCGAGTACAAGATCTGACTTTTTCGAATTTTATTACTGCACTTGTCAAGCGAACAACGACCGCCGGTACTGTTGTATGAGATTATCAAAGTTTTGCAATTTCAAGTTGGCTTTGTTCGTCATATTCTATATATGCTATGGATATCCTTAACTATTTCTGAGTCGAATTTCATTTTATAAACTTCATATAATATTTGCCTGCCTGCTATATATTGCTTTCGGCATCGAAGTATACAATAACCAATCAAAGATTTAAAAACGTACTTTTATTATTTTTATTTAAAAACTTTGAACGTTTCAATTATTTTACTAATGTAAAATCATTCTTTATGCAGAGCTTTAGGCAGAGATTTTTTATTAGAGACCAAAGTCATGAGAAATGTGTATCTTGAAATGAAATTGTGTAAATCACATTTAATTTACGATTACGATTTTAATTTACTTTTTCCACGTCTGGTGAGTGTTTCATTCGCCAATAATATACATCTAAAACTTTATATATAAATGTAAAGACAAAATACTTCAATTTTCAATTTCTATCTAAATTTTGTAAATTATTCAAATTTATTGACTGTAAACTTAATTCAGGATTTTGTTTTTTTTACACATTTCACTCAATTTGAATATGGTATCAAGTTCAAACCATAGACGGTTTTATTTCAAAGGTCATTAGGTTAATATTTAAATTTCTAAGAAACGTTTTTAAAAACATATTTTACTCAATTTGAATACATCAAGTTCACACATAAACACTGTTTACTCACAATTTTTCATTTTATACTCTTCAACGATTATTGTTTGCAAGAAATTGTATTGAATATAAACGTCTTAAAGTTTTAATTTGTTTTGTGGATTTATTTGCTTTATTAAAAAAGGTACATAATACATTTCTTATACGTTTTTATAACATTTTTAACTTTGATTCAAACTATGCATCAATATAAATATCTAATTTTTTTTATCAGTTTTACTATAACAAAATTCAATACAAGAATGCTGTATATTTTTTATTGTATAAGAATATTGACATATATAATATTTTTCCTACAATTCCAGAGTCTTTTTCAATTTGCATTAACAGTATAAAATTTACTGTGCTTTCTGAATCTTGTAAAATAATCAAATTCCATAAAAAAGTTATGTTCACTACTTATCAAAAATGTGTTGAAGAAATCATCAGAGTGATGAGAAACCAGGAAATCTAAATTCGTAGAAGCTTTTAATATTAAACGGCCAGAGCGTTGAATCTCTCGGAAGATTATCATTTAAAAAGCATTCATTCGTATAACTGAACTGTGATTTCAATTTTAATAAACGGAAATGGAAAAAGGTGGATTTGATAATTGCAGGAACTTTAGTTTAAACGTTCAAATAAAAATTTATTTGCTTTTTGGTATACGAAGCTGCGCCATTGCGTTAGTTTTAAATTAAAATATTGTGGATATAATGATAATTCTGTCAAGAAATGGTTGAATTAAAATTGAATAGAAAATACTGCATTCAAGTTGTCTGCATAATGATCCATTTTCTCTAAAACTTATCGATAATTATTTGAATAACATATATTGACTATTAATCATTCATATATATTCACGATTGAAGTATGTTTCCGCCACTACATTATTATTTCAATAACATTTCATTTACTTAAATAATAACTTTAAAATTAATTTCTTCTCTAAGGATTTAAAAATATAGCAATCAATCAAATCATTTTTTTATGGATTGTGTAGGTTAGGCTTGACAAATATAAATCGTTAATATATCTTATCCGTATTCATTTTGAGTAAAAATATAAGTATTTTTATATGTATTTTATTATAATGGGTAGAATGAATGCGAAAAATGATAAACGAAATGACTGCGACAGCAATCCATACATCAATTTCACGTATTTAAATTTACATTTTTATCCCATTTCCTACACTCGCTAGTAGATTAAGGGCGCCATGACAAAGATAAAATATTTTTAATAAAATTTATTGATCTTTGACTTCGTACAATGAAAATTTTTATTACTCAGCAAATTATTATCATGGCGCGATTGAAGTGTAATATACAGTTTTTGTTTCAACTTCGAAATGAATCACTAGAAAGGATATTTTAATATGTGAATATTTGAGTTATTCAATAAGATATCAACATAATAATTTACGAGTATATCAATAATTTATAAGTATATCGAGTGGCTGTAGATGTAGAGCATCATAATGTGAGAAAACTATTGCAAATTTTTGTGCGAAATTTTCCAAATGTGGACTTCTTACATATAGTTGAATTTTAATATATTAATGAATAAAAAATGAGCAAGTTTCTAATATAAACATGGTATATTAAAAATTAATAAATATTTACAAGGAAATGGGCAGACCCACCTTTACGGAATCAGCACCAATATCTTTCAAACTGTTTTTAGATTATTAAAATTAGTGCAAGATTTTTGGCTAAAATGTGGACGTAAAATATAACCATTTTTGCAAAAATAGCTTGGTCATTGTCGTACTAGACTAATCAACGCGAAGTATATATATTTTGATCATCGAAGTATATATATTTTGATCAATTTATGTTTATAAATTATATGGTTTTTCAGAAAATGTCAATGCAATATCAAAAATTGACTGACATAATTTTGCCAAGTTTAGTATCAAACAATTTAGAAGAACTTATAAACGATTTAGGAGCGTCAAGAAAACATAAAATTAGCCTAAAAACTGAGTTACCGTTTGGGGCACTTTTTGCCCCGTATCTTCGAAACGGCTAAACCTGCCTATGCCAAAAACTAATCAGCACGTCACCTAATCAACAGCAACCGAATGTTTGTTGAATAATTAAAATCGGTTGAACCGTGTTCCTGAAATCGTCGACGAACATTTGTATCCGCACATACACTCATACATCGATTTTTTTAAGGCATGCCAGAAATATCTGAAACGTAAAGATATATTAAAAATTTTATTTTCGATTTTTTTGCGATTACTATACATAACTTGCCCTACGGGAAGTTAATTTTCAAAAATTGAGATAAAAATAGAGAGCAGACTTTCTAAGGAAAAATTGTATAATTTAATATACTTATAACGTGAAATAAAATAGTTTTGTCTTTAATATGTGTTTAAAAATTATGAAGTACACGAAATATCAATATCTGCCCATTAACTTTACTCTATAATGTATCATAAATATGAGCTTAATAGCTTATTGGAAACCACTGAGTGCCTTGAAGTAAAATAGTCAGGGTTTACAAAATATTGTTAATGCTAGAAATCTGTTTTTTATGCTGGATTATCTTATTTATGTTAAATTCTCATACAATGTATTTTTAACATGTTTCAAAAAATTTACATTCAAAATAAATGGTATGGAAATACGTCACCTTTTCTGTCTGATATTAAACATTCATAGTGTTCGCAACAAACAGCTTTTGCGTAGGTAGTGATACCCCGTCGCAATTTATCTTATTCGCCTGTCAAAGTGAATGTATTTATAGGAAACTCCTTATTATGTATTTAGCTCGTAGAATTTCTCAATATCGGCGATAAGTGAGCCATTGGCAACAATGATTAATACCGCGCTGTGATTAAACTCTGCCCGGTGGAGCGAACGGGCGGCAGATAAGCCCCGAGCTAATAATAATCATACGTGACCCAAGTGAATTCGAATTTCGCTTGTTGCAACTGAATGTATCGACTTTGCCTAATTGATTGGAATGCAGTTAAGATATTAATCAGGGATAAGGTTCCTTAGTTATAATATTACACGATTTTAAAAAGAAAGAGAAACTTATTCGGATCCTTGTAACTAGTACTTGACGCAACTGGGGGCAAAAATGTAAAAAAATGAGGTCGAACTTTAAAAAACTGAAGTCTGAGGTGCATCATATACTACTATATCAATATATGGTTTGAAAGCATATATTCAATTTTTTTATTATTCTCTATTTTATTTACAAGTTAAGGACATTTAATAAATTTGGGGAATTCACAATTGTCAACCATTCTGAATGAGCATGTTGGATAAACAACTCAATAGTTGTTTTCCCATTTGTTATAGTATTAAAAATATTTTATTAATAATTATATAATCTTAACTATTTACTTATAAATAATTTCTTCTGAATAATGACCAAGTTATTTCAATCTTTATCAGGAAAATTGAAGATTTAAATTTAATGGGGCTTTTTTTTTCAACCTACGTCGTTAGTTCTCTGTTATTAAAGAATTTGCTAGTAAATTTGGGTAATTGATGAGCTTGTTTCTATATTTATGTGCTATTTTTGTTATTACATTTTTTATGGTAGGTGTGTTTGTGTCGAGATGAGTTAGCCTGTTCAACAAAAACAAATTTTCAAAAATTTGTTCTGAAATTTCTGCATTATTTCATGCTCAAGTTCATTCATTGGAAACTGATCATTTTTACTAGAATCAATTAATACTAACTTGAGAATTATAAGAAATTATTAAAGAACTAGATAATGTTTTTACTATTTAGGGTAGGGGAACAAATTTTATATATGCATTTATATATATATAAATATATATATATATATATATATATATATATATATATATATTAGTATATTGTATTAGTACTTGATTGTAATTGACGAGATATAATTTTTCGATCATAAATTGGAATTTATACTATTTTTAGAATAACGTTAGATCCAAGTGTAACGTAAAAACTCAGATTTGAACAGTACGTGTATATCGATTTCTTTTCGTGTTTTTCGAAAAGATCTTGTTCTTGACGCAACTGATGCTTCATTGTAATTTGGTTTTATCAAATTTAATCACTATAAAAAATAATTTAAATTACAATACTTTTGCACTAAAATTTCTTGATCAAGCTCGATATAATAATGCATCAAATTTAAAGTCGGTTCAGTAGTTTCGATTTCATTACTATCAACATTTCTATATATACTATATTCGTGTATGTAAAGAGCTTGTACGTATAAAATGAAATTTTTGTAGAATCAAATGTATAATCAAATCCACCTCATTTTTATATGAACGTAATGAAATGTTAAATCTTTCACCGGTATGAAGTTCTATAGTACTAACCATAAAACATAAATATATACTATTAAATGTAGAAATATAAAAGATTTATATTTTGCTGAATTATACTGAATGCTTATTTAGAATTTTATGGAAAACACTTATTCACAGCGATTTATGAAATATTATTCGAGCAGCTCTATTTCATCTATAATCTGGTTAAATTCCGTATACCAGCCAATGCGGATTTATTCGTAATCGAGTTATAAATGATAAATGTGTATCATTAGTAGTTTAGAGTAAAGAAGCTCTAAAATTAATTCTGGTAACTGGATTAATGATTGATTTTAATTTTACTAAATAGAATAAATAAAATAAATTTTGGATAAACTGTAATTTTTAAACATGACTAAATGCGTGGCATTAAACTTTAATTAAGAGTGGATTGGATAGGAGTGGATAATAAATATATACAATATAATGTTTATCCAAAATGTTGTTTTGAAGTTGTTTACGAACATGTTGTGTATTTGAAACTATATCCATCGGAAAGTCTATATAAACTATGTTTTACTAACATTGAGCACTTATCCATAAAGGTTGACAACTTTTCAGGAACAGGCTTCAAACTATGCAAACTAAAATCGCTCCAAAAGCAGTGTATGAAATCTCAATAACTATAAAAACAATTCTGGGCAACTCGTTGGGGATGAGCTTGAACGAACGAAAAGTACGTGACGGGCATTTCAAAATCTGCATTTGAAAGTAATTGCATAATTTCGAGAAAAACAGAATTAACATACTGCCGTATTGTAATGTCTTCGCATAATAATTAGCCGGACGCTTTTACAATTGCTTTCTTATACGGCGACATGAATTTACATATAGAAATATATCCTGAACGATATAGAGGATGCATGCACGTTCTGAATTCTTTTGAAATAAGTATGTGACGCTTGAGTATCAATTTTATGAGTGGATCTTTTCTACCGTTTCTACATTTCCACAATTTCCACCATTTTCCTGCTTTTGAAATTGCCTCAGTACGTTCCAAATGATGAAAATTTCCGCACGCGGTGTAGTTTTATTCCAAAAAGAAACTACAGTGCCATCATCGTATGATAAATAAACATTCAAGAACGGTTTCGTATGCAGATATATTGCAAACGTGTTCATATATGTATGTGACGTTAGTTTTATGAGTTTGTCTGATATTTATTCAACAAACTATATAATTAATGCGGTACGTATCAAATTTATTATGTAGTTATATAAATAAATATTATCGCATATATATGTAAGTAAATGGTTGGTCTGTATAGTGAAAATATATACACACCAATACTATTTGAACTCACATCAAATTGAGAAAAAAAAATTCTTGAATTTTAAATATGGTAAACGATACATTTTGAAAAAATCTTTAAGTCTTGTTGAAATTAATTACTCTTTTTCTGCTATATTTTATTTGTTTTTCTTTCGTTTTTATTATTTTTATTATATCTTATATATTCCTAGTAGATATTCGACTGGGTGTAACTACTAGCTTCTAATCAATGTTATTTTCCTATATACATTGTTAGCAGACTCTGCTTATTATTAAAAACAGATAATAGAGTAAAGATAAAAAATACTGGTTATTGTGGAATATAATTTCTTGTGGAACGAATTTCCTTTCATCGTTCCTATTCAAAACTACCTGCATATAATAAGACTTGTTGACTTTGCACAGGTTGGCGTCCAAAATATTCTCAAACACTCGAGAAAATAACTAACGCAAACAACTCTCGAGTTTTTTATTCGCACTAAACATTTAATGCTTAGGCAACTATTTAAACTCAGCGCCCTTAACTTAAAAGCTTGTATATTTAATGCATTCTGGTAACGTTTTTCTCGGTTTCGTATGCAAGCCGACTGCCATTGCGCGGGTTTTATACGTGAATCCGCAATACAATTTTCGTTGTATTGTTGGATAAGATATGCGCACGGTTTTAAATACAGCTTTCAGTTTAATTTATATCCACCTCCAAGCAAAACAGCGAGTTTATCGCACGAATTGTGCACGATGCATCATGCGCAAATTTGATAGTACACGGCGGAGAAAAATAATACGAAAATCGAAAAAAAAATATTATGATTTCAGCGCATAATTAGAAATGATTTCTAGTGCATTTTGTTATGTTACCTTCAACTTTAGATATATAATTTTATTCAATCATTATTATAATTAATCTAGAGACTATAACCACATCCGTAATCAACTTCTATTATGAGACAGATAAAACGCGTTACATATGTTCTATAAAACAGGAAATAATCATACATTCCAAATTTGCATCACATTAACCTAGTGTGTGACATGAATATTTAAGAGAATAACTTATCATCGAATACTCAGAAACGAACTATGTTGGAAACTGTGAATTCCCATCGGATGTGGCCCTCTTCATAAAAGTTCGTGTTCCTTTTGAAACCCGCGAGCTTAACACATATATATTCATAAGCCGTGCTATATCACTGGAAACATACAAACAGGACACTATTTTTCAAAATGATTTGACAAAGGTCTACGATTAACTACGCATCCTGAACAGAAGTAGCGGAAATGATTCAAAGTTGACATCAATTTAAAGTTGAACGACAAAATGATGTCGGCAGTACGAAAGGAACACAACTGTATATAGTCCTACAGTAGGGAACAGAGAGATAGAGGAATATGTAGTTGCTACTTTGGGTTTAGGTAATGCTTAAAGTTATATTAAATGTGGTTGATAAATTTAGCACCGAAATAAATTAAGATAAATTTATTTCAGTATTACTTTTATCTAAAATGTTGCTATATTATAAACATTATTAAATTGCTTTTCTGATTGTTTAAGCTTACACTTTAATAAAATATTTTAAATATAAACTTGTGTCAACTAGTTCAAATTCCAAGTCTGATGATTCACAGTACGTATACTTATTAGTGAAATATAATATGTAAAATTTGAAAAATCAAGATAATAAATACTCAAATGACGTAATCATAATAATAAAACTTCAAATGACAGATTATATCTGTACATTATTACCCATGCATTCACGATATTTATAATTCTTAATAATTTTCTTCGGTCATAATTTCTTCGAATAAATGTATCTACAATAAGCAATTTCTTTCCGGATTAAGAGGATAGTCTATTTACCTAGTCTATAACTAGTTGAATGACGAAAAAAAACTGTATATATATATATATATATATATATTAATCATTGTCTTCAATTCGGTATTAATATTGGATTTCCGGAAGCCACACGGGAGCTTGTTAAAAGTTGTGGGTCGACACGGTGGAGCGATCTTGTACTTCCAGTTTGCGACTTGATCAATTTCAAATCATATGTATATATAGCTACGTTGCAGCATTGTATCCTTATTACTATGATCGTCCTTTGTGGTGAACAAATTTCCATAAAATATATATGCAGTTACTGTTTCATTTTACTCGAAGCAAGTAATAATACGCTGAAGTATAATATTCATATAAACGAGTTGAGCAATATTGCGAAAATTCGCGTAGTTTTAAATTATGGCTGTGTTTTTAATGTAAACAAGAAGATGTTAGGTACAATAATCAAATTAGCGGTTTTTGTATTGCAATAAAATGTCGTTTTTCTGTGTCAATTTTGTTGAGCATAGTCAAGCCGGTTTTTTATTGCCACTCTAATTTGTGGGTTATTATATAATTATTAAATCTATGTTTTGTCATGTTTTAAAAATAATTTATGCTTGCTTGTATTACACCAGATTATTATTTTAAAGTATAAAATATTGAAAATTTTATTTGCGGCAATATCCAAATGTTTGACACATGCTGCATACTTTTGAATCTCTCGTTTTAACGAATTAGATGTCCGAATATGTCATTTGTATATTTGAGCAAGCTTGAATCAATGAATAATTTTACGCTAATGTTTCGTTTGGTATAAATCAATTCTATATTCTAAACAGAATTGTGAATGACTGTTTGCTCTGGCAATGGTGTTATGTAATAACCGTGTTGGTACAATACAATTTAGCATTTTGATATTAAAAGCGACATTGATTGTAATACGTATGGGTGCCAAAGCGATAAATCCAATTAACTCAAATAAGTGTTTGTAATTTAATATATTTTAATGAAAGTTCGTCACTTGAAAATTGTAATATATACTCGATTTACACATACACACACACAAAGACTATGGCTGTTTTCTCTAGAATATAATTAAACTTTATTTTTATCTAGAATATGTATTTGGTGACTTCGGGCACGAAAATTGTAATTTTGTATTTATTTTAAAGTATAAAATATTGGGAATTTTATGCGGCTATACCCAAACATGCTACATACTTTTGAATCTGTCAGTTAATGATCTTTTCTCTCCTTATGAGCATGTTTTTAATAAATAAATTTCAAGCATAAATAAATTTTAAGTAATGCCAAGTACTACTTATTATTTTTAGTCGGGGTTTCTGCTACATATGTCAACAAACTTGTATGAAATAAATTGGTGTATTATTAAAACTTTATTATTATAGGAATTATTAATAAGCAAAGCTTAGGTTTGTCAATAACAATTTACCTGCATTCATACACTTTGCTTGGTAACTAGTATGTAGTGCTTTTATTGAAAAATGGTCTGTATTTGAAGTTTTGTACTTTATTGGCTGTAAAGTTTCTGACGTTGAAAGCTAAAAAGAGTTTTGAAGAATGCATATATGAAACCACATTCGTAAACTAAAAAAATAAAGTATGAGTCGAATACCTATATACCCAAAAGCAATTGATACAAATAGTAGGAAATGGAACAGCTGTCACATACACACTTTGCCCGGACGTTGGCTTGAAGTTTATTCAGCGGCGGTAAATTGAAAAGTGTCAAAAAAGGGGTACGAAAAGGTACAATCCCATGAGATAATTTATTGTCAAGCCATTACCGACCGAACATTTATTATTTCCTTCTAGTTCCAATATTGGAGACCCATTTAAATGTACCCATTGAAAATTTGTTTAATGATGTGTTATGAATCTGCAGTTAATGTTTGATATATTTATGCAGTTTTGGGATCTTCAAGTAATTTTAGAATAAATGGTCTATAAAAATCTAAAAAAAGATTTGATTCAAGTACGGAATAGTGATGTATTTCAATGATTTTCGCTATCTTGAATTCTGAGAAAAAGTAATGCTTCAGATTGTAGCCAAATTTTGCGAACAGACTAGTCAATCGAATATATATCGAATGATTTTTAAATTTAAAATTTTTAAATATTTTAGTCAAAAAAATCATAGTCTGACAATGAGCGGAATGAAATAGTATGTGGGTGTAAAATCTACATTTTATTTTTTATTGTTACTTCCAATTTAATTATTGTATTTTACTACAATAATATTGGGAATACTGGTACATATATTAAAACAATACTATATTGCACTTTTTCGCAATACTATATTGCGTTCAAAAACAAAAATTATCAGTTGATTGGTTAATGGAATTTATAATTGAAAATTTTGTATTTCCCCGAATTGCATTATATTAAATAATAATCAGAATATAAGCAGATACTGTAAGTTTTTATAAAGCCAAATATATCATCTGTAGTATTTTTGCTGTTCTCATTTTTTCTCACGGGATTTGTACAAAAACTCATTATACAGAATTTGAAGGTCGTTTGACCACCTGCTACTAAAAATGTTATGGCTATTTTTTACGTCGAATAAAGATAGAATATAAATATAGAATTGAGTTTACATTTTGAAACGCAGATTTGAAATACACATTTTATTTTTTGTATGATTATTTACAATTTACGTTTGTTTTTGTAAAGAGAGATATAAAGAATTTGCACTATTTTGATCAGCAACATATTATTGGTTCAACAGCTTACGATTCTGATTTAATTTTTAAAACCTAGTAATAATCAATTGCATAAACTTCTGATATTTTCAATTATTTCAACTAATGTATTTTCAAAATGCATATTTTAAATATTGTTTCAAATTTGAATTTCATAATGGTAATGCTAAATGCGATATTAGAAATCACTAAATCGCTAAATGTGGTATTAGAACTCTAATTATTGAACGCGATATCTTTTGAGTCTAATCATTTTAAGTAAAGTAACCTGAATATTATTGGTTTCAATATTTATTCGAAACTACTTAAAGTAACATCAATATTCTATTATAGTACTGGCAAGTATCATAAATTAGTTTTGCATAAGGCTCATATTACACTCAGATCACGTAAAGTAACTCTAAGAGTCTAAGTGGCTCATATATGAGAATACATGTTTAAATTTATAAAATCACAGAAGCAAATAGTGAGTAAATTCATTGTAATATGGTAAAATACAGTACAGTAATCTTGAATCTTATAATTCATCTCAATAAATTTAATCGATAATCGCTAAATTTGATATTCAAATATAGTTACTTATAAAATTTGTACCAAGATATTTTGAAATATTTTTTTTGCACAACAGTGTAACACCTGGCTCAAATAGAATGTTTATATGTATACATATATATATATATATATATATATATATTCATATATATATATAAACTTATTTTGTTGTGTCACCAACGATCAATTTATTTTTATCGCTTTGTAAAATCATAATTATTTCTTGAACAAAAATGCATTCATATTTGATATGAGTAATTTTATTTTATATTCTACTTCTATTATCTGAATAATAAAAATAGTCATAAGTACCAACAAGTACTTTATCAACTTCTGCGCTTCCACATTTATTCATAACTACTTTAGCGAGCATCAATATTCTATTATAATACTGCGAAGTATCATAAATTAGTTTTGCATAAAACTTATGTTATTAGACTTGCATAAGGCTTATATCGCACTCAGATCGCGTACAAGTAACTTTAACTAGTGCATCAGAATTGTCTGCTCAAGAAATAAATAAATTATCCACTTCGATATAACATGTCTAGTGATTAGTATGCATTCCGCAATACAAAATGCATCACATCCGCAATTCTGGAATCTCACAAAGCGCTTGCTTTTCTTGCCGCTCGCCTTCGTGAAAGCGTCAAAAGAATTGCCCAACCAATTCGGATAGTAGAGAGAGAGTTGGAGAATTTTTAACGAAATAAAATTTTGAGAAATTATATTTTACTAATTTTATATATGACTCCAAATGCACCAATCTTGGAGAAGGATTGTTCACGTTGCAAAGTGCTAAAAAATTATATAAGATCAAAGATATAAATAAATATGAATCTTCATTGATTGCTACATCTTGAAACATTGTTCTAAATATGGGAAATCTAGGATGAATCCAGATGAAATTCAATGGTCTTTTAATTTATATCTCAAAATATCAAAGTATCTATACAAGTCATTCTTAAAAGTCTTGCAAAGCTGTCTACAGATTATGTTACTTTATCAAATAATTTCCATTGATTGCTACATCTTGAGACATTGTTCAAGATATGGGAAAACTAGGATGAATTCATATGAAATTCAAAGGCTTTTGCAATTTAAATATCGAAATATCAAAGTAATCTATCTGTATATAAGTAGCAGTCATTATTAAAAGAAATTGAACGTAAAAACCTACTTGACTCTTGAAAAGCTGTCTACAGATTATGTTCCTTCATTAATTAATTTTTATTGATTGCTACATCTTGAGACATTGTTCTAAATATGGAAAAGTTAGGATAAAATTATGTGAATTTTAAAGTTTTTTTTCAATTTTTATATCAAAATAACAAAGTTGTCCATCGGTATATAAGTAGCAGTGATTATTAAAAGAAAAAAACGTGAATAACCTTTGATTCTTGTTTATAGATCATGTATTGCTAACTTAAAGCAATCATGGAAACTTGTTCAAACAAACATACTTTCTCCTTTTGTACCCTAGCTTAAAACATTATAATTTAGCTGTTATGACGACTGTCACTACGGTTCCTTGGCACAACCGTACCCAGTCTCCCTCAATAAACGAACTACCAAAAATTTTTGTGTGTGTTCCAATATGAAACTGCTCTTGTGCTATATATGTCGATGTAAGTACTTTTGAAAACCGCATGTCGTGTTTTGTATTACTCTCGACAATAGTGCAAAATCTAGAGTACCAGAACGTTTTTGGAATACAAATTGCAAGGACCTGAACAAAGCTTTGTGCTGTGCAATAATTTTTAAAACTACTAATTCACCAAAATACTTTGCATCATTTAGTTCTCTCAAAATTTATTAATACTCGTACAATATAAGGTGTGTCGATTTTAAGGTCACTTAGGCGCATATGATATTTGGATACTAGGGATTAAAATAAAAAACTTTGAAGAAGAAACCATACCTCTGAAATAAATTCTGATGTCCCGTGCATTGACCCAAAGATATATTAGGTTTATTGGGCCTCTATAAATGGGTGTGAATAGAATTTTTCAAATTTTAACACTTATTTTTGGGTCAATTTGTCACGGGACATCAAAATTCATTTTAAAAGTATGGTTTCTTTGGTAAAAAATCTTATTTTGATCCTTAGTATCCGGAAAACATATGTGCCTGAACGACTTTATTTGACCCATATAAATCGACCTGCTCTAATTTACATATAGTACTCATTTGTTTTGTCAATGATAGGAATGGAAAGTAACATTTCTACCTAAATTATCTTCAAAAACCAAACTCGTATGTTTTGCCATGTTATGATTCAGTAGATGCATTTTAATATATTTTCTATATAATGTGTTTTTCATTAGTACGATGTAACATGTAGATAGACATGGAATTCCCTGTGTGCAAGATTTATATCAACCGATAGATAAATGGTGATATCACATTTTGATAAATGGTGATATTTTAGTTCATTGCATGTAAACTTTATATATGATATAGAAACTATATTTGTTTTCTAATAATATTTTATTTTATTGGCATACAATCTTCAAGTAATTGGAGTAATTTTCTATAACGATACCTTTAACTATTTTAGTTTGAGAATGTATACCTACATCATTAAAGTAATAGTCTCATTCCGACCAATTTAACTCCAGACTCAGAACAAAAAGTACAATATACTCATATTGTTTCATTATTCTATCAATATAAAGTAAACTCTTTTCGAAAGACTTATATAAGACCAAAAACGTATATGAGAAACAAAAAAAGTCTCATGTAATATCATAAAGTCGTTTACTTTATATGAAAATAAAAAGGGTGAATTTCGTCTGAAAGCTCTCTTTATATTATTGCGTTAGACTCTGGGATTTTGTTCGCGAAGTTCAGCCGATTGCCGATGGCTGTTGTAACACGATTTACATACATGAGACTCTTCTTCCCCGCGAGGATTTTTATTTCGGTGCGTATGTGTGCGCGGACGTCTGAGTCCTTTGTCGAAATATGAGCAAGCAAATTATAAACTTTTATAAAGAACTTATTTCTTCGACAGTAGATAAGTGTGGGTGTATGGATTTTCAGTTGGTAGACGATATTTTTCTGAAGTTTTGCCATCGCAGAATTTTATGTACTTTTATATAGAAAGCGAAGTCTCACATTTGGCATTTCAAATGTAAGTATAGGGTAGAGAGGAGCTTGAAGGTTCGAGGGTAATCAGATCCACCACTATTATCTCAAAACCAATTACAAAGTATAGAATTTTTTAACGATACTGTTCTTAAGTAGAAGGCAAAAGATGTGTAATGAGTCATCAGCTTAATTCTTTCAATTTTGCCATCAAGAGATAACTGACCATATATGATCATTTATAACAGAAGTACATCGTATAGTCGGTAGTTTTTCTTGGTTTTGAGCTTTTATATTTAGTATATTATCGCTGAATGAAATTTTTAGGTACATATATTGTGATTTAAATGTTTTATGAAATTAACTGTTATTTTCAAGTTACATTCCTAAGTTTTTTTATATAATTGTTATAAAAGCTTACATGTGGGTGCAGTATAAAAGGACCAACTAAACCTTTACACTGGCAAAGGTATGAATAATGAGAAAATAGTAAATACAAGAGTAGATTCATGTAAAAAAACAATTAAACAATTAAACAAACAATAGTTTTTTTCGATCCAAATAGGTTATAAATTAATAATTTTAGTAAGTATGTTTAAATATAAATCTTAACTATGAAGCGCATTATAAGACAATTAAGTTTTCTAGAAAATTATGAGTTTATTCCTGAAAAATCTGAAAATACACAGAAATGAAAATAATCTTATCAACATTATAATTTTAACCAAAACTCGTAATCATTTCATAAAATAAGGCGCTTTAGTATAATATCATACAACCTCCGTTGTAACGTGATTGCGCGTCATTATGAAAATGTTTTGCCCTCAGAGATATCTAATGACTACGGGCGAAACGTATAATATGATAAACTTTTTGATTATATCATTTTATTAAAATTTTTGTAAATTATCATGAAGCAATATGTCCTGTGAATACTAGCAACATACATAAATTATTAAATAAATTGTTTAAACCACTCTTTGTAAGCCGCTAATATGTGGTTCGTTAAGATCATAAACTTCGATGATACTTCTTATCAGCTACTTAGTTGCTTGGAAAGCAACCCAATTATTGTCCTAACAAGATGTTTTTATACTAGAAGGCAATATAGATCAATGATTTTTCTGATACTGATGATAAATATTTGGAACTTATTGTAGCAATGCCGGAAATAAAACATATGCACTTTGTTTCATAGTTGTAATTCAAGTTGGCTATCTTTACGGATTTGAACTCGGTACTCAGTGAATACAAACCCAATTATGAACAGCTTTTTATAAAAAATATATATAAAATTTAGAAAGATATTTTTAATATTTGCAATATTGTTTCCAATCATGCTTTATAGTTATATCCCATCTACCAATATCGTTAGTTTCAAAAAACTAAATTTTCATGGAATCGTTTTTATGACAAATGTGGTGTCTCAGAAACTAGAACAGTGCTCTGTTTAGTTGTCTACTTATTTGATTATATTTTAAATTGTAACTTATTAGTCGTATCGTCACCCATAATAATTTACCAAAATTCTTATCAAGATGATCAAGGAGTTATCACATAATACCTTGCGCCCGTCGTCATTAGATATCTCTGAGCTGAAAACATTGTCATAATGTGGTGCAATCACGTTACAGTCATCTACCTCCTTTCTGGTAACCTGATACCGCTCCTTCGCTGAGGTTATATCATATTAGCGTAAGTTAGTGCCTCATTTCGCTAGGATTACTCGCTTAAACTAGATTAAACCTTCGGCAAAACACACCCTATAACCGCGCACTTCATCTGCCCGAATCCCTGGAAGTTATCTTCTCAGTTCGTCTTTTCATGTAGAAATACTCCACACTGAAATGAAATAACACGAAGTCGTGGTATTAATTAGCGCACGATTCACCTGGAGTGAATTATTTGAAATCTCTGAGAGGAAAAACGGAATTTGGCAAGGATAGAGGATAGACTATTCAGGATATCTATGTACGAGGTAATGTTTAAGTTTCACGAGCAAGGTATATTCGATAATATATTTGATATAAGTTTTATCCTGGTGATAATAATAATTATTAGTGGTGTATTGCCCAAAAGTAAGTTCTTGGTGTGAGTGTAAAAGTGCGTACAATATTTGAGACAGGCATGCAAACATATTGTAACTGCCACTTTTTATTTACGTAAATAATTCCAAATTTTGGCTGAAAAAATTTATTAAATTCTATAGACCAATAAAGTGTTAAAAAATTCGGACACTGTGTATATATTCGTTGGAAATAGTTCAAATTTTATTCTTTCCTATGCGAAATCAAATTATATATGCTGTATGCAGAATATGTATGTATTATAAAAACTAAATTATCAAAATATATTGCCAGATCTTATTATGCCATATTGTTTTAGTATACGTCGTAAATTGAAAGTTTGTGTTTCATTAAAAAAAATTAAGGTCAGTCAATCGATGGCAATAAGGTATTCTTGGCTTTGTCAAAAGTTCTTATTTCAAAATCGTATAAAGTGCAAACAAGTTGCTAAAAGGTTGAAAAATATTATTTGCATTCTGAATTTTAATATTGAGAATTTATAAAACCAAGATGAAAACCTTGAGTTCTACACAGTTAGATCTTTTCTTTATATTGTTGTGTGTTATGAAAATATACTAGAATATTTTTAGTGAAAACATTTGTTTATTGTATAAACGAAAATGTTTATACTATATATGGTTTACCGATGGTGTATTCCCTAGAAGCTATTAGACGAATTGTTTCGCAAACTTTATCTCATAGTTTAGTCCATCTGTTTGTCAGTTCATCTGCCTCAGCTCTGAAACTTTTAAATGAAATAAATAGACAAGACGAGGAACTAAGCATTTCATATAGAAATACGAAGTAGTTTGTAGATATAATTTGAAACTATTTCAGATATCTATTGATTTTTGCTAATTTAAATTGGCATTTGTGTTATTGCATTTAATTGTTTT
>NW_020537758.1:19864567-19916728 GCF_003426905.1 Ctenocephalides felis | reverse complement strand
CTCATAATTGCTTACAACAGTTATCTCTTTAGTTCGTTCTATTTTATAAACAAGTGGCAAAATATTAGTCCCAATGAATAAAAAAATTGGCCCAATAATATTCATTCGACTTGTGTAGAAATGTAACGGTTTTTTTTTCAAGTAACATCGGCGCCAAAATATTCTATTATACTAAAAAAAATAAAGGTGTACCATCACTCAGTAACCTTTTTTGTTTCATCTAATGCATATTAATCACAATAATTACTGAATATTATATACTAAATAATATATGATAGTATTTTCGTAACCGTGCGTTTCGATTAGACTTTTTTGTCAGATTTATATCATTCGAGTTCCTAATTGTTTACAAGAATTTAATATTTATCAATTTTCTTTTAATATTTCATTAGACAATTTCCATTAATGCTTGTATATTCAAAACGCAGAAGTTTTATTTCAATGTATATAACAAACTTTATTCAAGCATCAGATAAATATTTCAGTTACATCAAACAGGCACTTTCTTGATTAAAAATATAGAGTAAAGTTGTATTTTGTACTTCCGAACGCGCTTTTCATCAATTCTTGTTTAGTTTGTTATTGATCCTGGAAAAGCAACGTGGTGAAACTATTTTGGTATAAAGAGTTTGGAAGAAAGTTTCATTAAATGCACGTTTCACTGGAAGTCAAGTATTAATTGTAGAAAACGTTTGCTAGTTAACTTATAATGTAACATTTATAATAATACGGTTGTGGTAAATAACGTTTTACAAAAACTATATACCTAAACTAAATGTGAACAATAATTCAAAAATGAGTTTACGGGAGTTCTGTGTTTGGAATTTTAATAAAACATTGTGGGCTAGTAGGATCCGTAGTCAAAACAAACTTTTATAAAGGGTTATTTTTGCATAAAATATTTTATGATGAAAATTAATTAAAAATTTCAGAAAAACAATGTAATCATATTGTTCTTTATCGTGACGCTTTGAATAAAAGTTCAATCTTATCTCTATGTGTGTTGGTTTGTCTTTTATTTATTTATCTCTTATTCATAATATATTAGATTTTTATATGTTTTTTTTCGAGATTTTTGATATATATTTATTTAGGCCCCAACTATTAAACTCAATTGATTTAATTTACAGCAAGTTAAAAAGTCAACAATTAAATTTCTGTCATGATGAACTGTTATCAATTTTGGTTAAATCATACAACTCTGTTCATATTAAATCCTTCACAATAGTTGTATTGTATCTCAGCTTATTATGTATGTTTGAAATCGCACAATTGCGTCTATTCTTAGTATTATTTGATAAGTATCATTGATATATCTAAATTTCTAGTATCTCAGATAGAGGTTTCAATGTATCTTTCGCACCACTTGTCTATCCAATTACAAACCTGATTCCTCGAAACAGTACCTAAGATACTCTTGATCATTAGGGAGCAACTCGCGAATAGAGCTTTAAAGAGCTTTTACCAGAACACGTCCACTTGCACATCTTTCGAGGAAATTGTTGATTTGCAGCAACTGTAATAGACATAGAGTTGATGAACATTGAAATATTTAACTTGCCGAAAAAGAAGTTTGTTTTCATAAAAAAATCTGAGTTGCTAATTTAATTTTTTCTCGACATGTCAAACCATTCTGGATAGAATGAGATCAAATTTGGAATGCGAATGTGAGTATGTTGTGTATGTGAACAAATTTTTGTCCTTCTGTCGACATTTTTTCTAAAGGGGCTTGGTCGATTTCAAAAATTTAAAAGCCGTTTGATGTAACTAGATAAGGACTGACGTTTGTCAGTTTAGCGCGACGACCAGCCTAGCCGTTTTTTTGTAAAAAGCAGAAAAGTGAGAAAAAATCAGCCACCTTTTTTGCCCGCAATTCTGAATCGGTTTTAAAGTTGAAATTATATCTTTCATAGATGTTTTCTCAAAAACGGTCGAATCGAATTCAAAAATTTAAAAACCATTCGAGGAAACTTCATAAGCACTCGCGTTCGTTAGATTTTAGATACGATCGGCTGAGTCGTTTCTAAGTAAAAAAAAATTATCCACATTTTAGCCAAAAATTCTGAAGCGATTTGAAAAATTCAAAAACTATCCTAACAATCTGGACACAGAGATACGGAGCGCAACGCGCGTAGATATAAGACTTATCGCGTTTTTCGCAGCTTTAATCAATTTTTATTTAATTTTTATAATTAAACCGCTTCTCATAGGACTCTAATATTTAAAGGTGTTTGGTTTGACAATCAACTCTACAACCATGCGAAGTTTTATCAAAATCCCAGAAGAGTAAACCTAATGGTTACCTTGTAACGATATTATTTGGGAACGGCCGAGCCGTGTCTTCGTAATTGAATATTGACAATTTTTTCGATGAAAACGTACTAAAATGATACGGCCCTGTGGCAAGTAGTTTAATTCAAAAAAATCATTAAAGTTTGCAAAAATATATATGATTATTCATATGGATCAAGGGCTCGTCCGTAAGTAAGCGGTTAAAAGCGACGGGTCTTGATTCAGAGGTCCCGGGTTCGATACCTTCTTTGTGCAGCCTGTTGTCAGGCAACAGTGTCGACGATTTGCACTTTAAAATATAGATAGCAATATGTTTCCAAGTGAAAATAGTCCTCACCCGACATTGCTGCACTAATAAAAGTACTCGCGCTATTACAGAAATTGTAATAATAACATATCATACAGATATGTGACAATTGTTTGGGTCACCATCTGTCTAGTATTAAGTCAAATCAGCACAATAGCTTATGGACTATTAGGTGCTGATTGCTGTTCCAGAATAATTAAAAAAATAGATTGAAAGCCAAGATACCAAAGAGTGTCAGAATTAATTGTAGTGAAAGAACTTCTTTTTGATCTATATGGAAGATCAGAAACCAAGATTCAGTGACATGGATTTTTGGCAAGCAAGAACAAAAACTAAGTTTTCATTAAAATAATTTTTACTTAAACTAGCTACAATAAGTGGAGTTTTTGTTGGTTACAACAGTTAATACAACAACACATGGAGGAGGACTAATATTATCTTTGGCCCTGCCTTTAATCTATTTAGCCATTCCTGTCTCAATTAGCAATGTCTGTAATCTCATGTTCGTCCGTCGTCTCTCATTACAGAGCAGCGGCCGAGCGACCGAGGAAACGCTGAGGGTCGCGCCGTCCGACAGCCGTCTGGACGAACCGCAGCACACGCGCACGGTGAGTCTTCATTTAAATTTTCTGTATGAAGTAATTCATAATTGTTAGGTAAATTTTGTACTTGTCTGCAGAAACATATGCTATTCTCTGGTCTCAGATATGTAGAACATGCAGAGAAAAATTATAAATATTTGTCTAAGCTTTATGCCAACAAGCAAATCCTAGGACGTGCCGGTTCGTACAAATAAATTTCTACATTACAATAGTAGGTAATTTGGTACACATTTTCTAAGAATTTTTGAAAATAGTAAATTTGTAAGAAAAAATTATTGGTTTTCTAAAAATTTTAAATTCAAATTTGAATATTTGAAAATGTTCAACTTCTAAATTCTTATATATTTTTCACGTAGTTTCACTTGATGAAAAGTGAAAGTGGAAAAATGAAGTATGTTCAACATTTTGAAAAAAATTGTTTCTAGAATTATTATATTTTTTTTAGAAGTTGCTGAATAAAAATTTCTTTTTCAAAGTTCATGATTTTCTAAATACAATTTTATGGTTTGACAAGTTATTCTATTATAATTATGAATTTTCCATTTTTGTAAATATTAAACTTTTAGAGACGCGGATACGTTAAAATACTAAGATTCATTAATATAGTCGATACTATTGTAATTAATACAAAGAAATAATCAAAATCATTAGACTTATCAATTTTACAATTGTCCTCAAACTTCAGGAGTCTGACTCGTTTATGTATAGAAGTTCCAATGTATAGAAAAAAATCTTGAGATGAATCTGTCGATAACATTTTATGAGATTTTACGAATATTTTGAATAGTTTTCGATGTAAATCGCATTTTGCATTTAAACATTTAAATATTCATACATATCCTACAGGAAAAACAGAGTTCCATATAAATTTTCTGCTGTGAAAAGATAGTTCTTATTTTTTTTGTAATGATAACAATCAGAACGTTGAGTACATTTTGTAAGTAAATTTTTTTATTGTTTTTCAAATATAATCGTAAATAGTAATTAGATAGTGATAGATTACCTCAATGGGTAATTACTATATAATGCAAATTTCTGGATCAAATCGGAGAAGAGCTGTGCAATAAAATTACAAAAAACTATATATAAAAAACTATATAGTTTCTAAATACTTTTTTCATTTATATATTAGGTTGTCAAATATCTCCCTTCCGCTTTTTTGCTCTTGGTTATAATACAAAAAGGCGGAAGGGAGATATTTGACAACCTTGTGTGGATAACTGAATTAGCTATGAAAAACTAGCTTTTAGCTGACTATATTTATTTATTTATTTATTGAATCAAATGTTTTAACTGAAATTTGTGAATTTGATTCATGTTAAAGACTAATACTTTAACATGAATCTAAAAATTATTCTCAGTATTTTTATTCGTAATTTACGAGTTAACTTGTAATTTACAAGTTGCATTCTGTGAGCATCTGATTATTTACAAATATAGAAAATTAAAACAACATAAGATTCAATAATGTGTGGCATAGCTCAATCGAAATAACTTCGATATACACATAAATAAAATAATTCATTAAATTTTAATTTAGACTATTAATTTTGCGTGGCGTAAACGAATATTTTAATTTTTCTCTTTCATTATCCACTAAAAATAAAAACTTTGATAGTATGTACATTTTTTCTCTATCTGCACATGCAAACATATTATTTATATATGCGCCCATAAAAAAAATTACGACCACGTACGATGAACACATGTGATAAATGTTAACTGTTTGCTGTCTGCAAAATATTCAGGCATTTAATTCACTTGGTGAAATTGTTTTGAATTTGCTTTTAAGCAAAAGTTATGTGTGATTTCGTGAATATTTAATGCCTTGGGTAAATAGTACTAATGGTTGTTCTCCGGCACCGCCAATAACTATTTATTTATTCATACCTTGCTCTTTGGAGAGATATTTTATTAATTACAGTGGGTTTATTAGGTTGACATTATTGGGAGGACAGAAATTAGGCAATACCGACTGCATGTAGTATTATGAAAAAAAATGCTATTTAATTGAAAATTGTTATTATAATTAAGTTGTTAGAAATATGTCATATAGACATTCTATATCGCATAATTTGAAGATTTTTGAAGTCTGAAATTATAAAATTTATACTTTTATGGTTCATTGCTTCAATAATATACTTGGCTATATTAGCTTTTTACTCACATCTTATTAAGTTACAATATTTAGTTTTTTTATTTGTTGAACTGGTTCTGAGTTTAGATCTTTTTGACAAATAATTTATGATTATCTTGCTTATTTTAGATTATTCGCTTTTTATAATATGTGTTACTGAGTAAATAGTTACTGTAACATTTCGGAAAATAATTTATATTTTTTGGTCGAAATTTTTATAAAAAATATTTTTATGAAGACATGGTTTCTTTGAATTATTTTAATAAACAAATAGATGATGAGGAATACCTGTAGTTGTTAATGCTGACCAAATCCTAAATTTATTTTTAAAAATGTTCAAATTCTGTTTTCATTGAAATTTATTCTCAACAAAAAAATTGACAACTTTAATTTTACTCAAGTAAGTTAATATTTTATTTTTTAATATTCTTCCTTTTTATGAAGTAGCTTCAATGAACCCATTATTGAAAATTACTACGGTCTCCTTTTTAATATTAAGTTGAAAGGAAATGAAAATTACTTTATGGAAGGAAATTGAATTACACTTCTAATTTTAGATCTGCTTCTCATATTTCAATGAAATATCCTTAAAACATCAATTGATATTAAGCGTATTAAAAATATACTGGCCGGAACTTTATTCGTAATCTTTAAGATTTACTTAGAAATAGCCATTGTGGTTTAATCAAAAAGTAATATTATATTAAAAGTTTCAATGCAAGATATACATTTATGGGTATATTTTTTACAAATATACTACTTCATATAACCTTGATCTAGTATTACGTCAGCAATATTTATCAGGAGAGTTGGAATAACTATTTATTTAATTTATTTTTAACTTAATTAACTTTTTATACACTATTTTTATTTTTTATACCTTTACCCTGGTTGTTTTTTTAACTCACCACATGCAAGCTTTTATAGAAGTTATATAGAGATAATCTGAATAAAACTTTGAAATATCTATTCATATCTTTTGTTATGAATTTTCAAACATTGCCGTTTATCTCCTGATAAAAACGTCATATGAGTCAAGTTGATGATTGCTTATACATCTTTTGCCCTCTACTTTTAATAGTGTTTTAAAATTTTTTTAACTTGTTTCTGGCTCTTCAAGCTCTACTCTATCCTATAAATAATATTAATATATTAACTTGTTACCTGAATGAAATATCACCATCACAAGAATTCATAAAATGATTTCTCTCTTTCATTATAATAGCGCGTTACGTTACTGGTCTATTTTCTTAGATAAAATACATTTTTAAGAAGAAAACTTCGAATAATATCTTTTAAAACTTTTCAAAAATCAATTCAGTTCAATTCTGAAGTAGTCGAGTACAAGATCTGACTTTTTCGAATTTTATTACTGCACTTGTCAAGCGAACAACGACCGCCGGTACTGTTGTATGAGATTATCAAAGTTTTGCAATTTCAAGTTGGCTTTGTTCGTCATATTCTATATATGCTATGGATATCCTTAACTATTTCTGAGTCGAATTTCATTTTATAAACTTCATATAATATTTGCCTGCCTGCTATATATTGCTTTCGGCATCGAAGTATACAATAACCAATCAAAGATTTAAAAACGTACTTTTATTATTTTTATTTAAAAACTTTGAACGTTTCAATTATTTTACTAATGTAAAATCATTCTTTATGCAGATTTCTAGCATTAACAATAATTGATTGCTATATTTTTAAATCCTTAGAGAAGAAATTAATTTTAAAGTTATTATTTAAGTAAATGAAATGTTATTGAAATAATAATGTAGTGGCGGAAACATACTTCATCGTGATATATATGAATGATTAATAGTCAATATATGTATTCAAATAATTATCGATAAGTTTTGAGAAAATGGATCATTATGCAGACAACTTGAATGCAGTATTTTCTATCAATTTTAATTCAACCATTTCTTGACAGAATTATCATTATATCCACAATATTTTAATTTAAACTAACGCAATGGCGCAGCTTCGTATACCAAAAAGCAATAATTTTTATTTGAACGTTAAACTAAAGTTCCTGCAATATCAAATCCACCTTTTTCCATTTCCGTTTATTAAAATTGAAATCACAGTTCAGTTATACGAATGAATGCTTTTTAAATGATAATCTTCCGAGAGATTCAACGCTCTGGCCGTTTAATATTAAAAGCTTCTACGATTTAGATTTCCTGGTCTCTCATCACTCTGATGATTTCTTCAACACATTTTTGATAAGTAGTGAACATAACTTTTTTATGGAATTTGATTATTTACAAGATTCAGAAAGCACAGTAAATTTTATACTGTTAATGCAATTGAAAAGGACTCTGGAATTGTAGAAAAATATTATATATGTCAATATTCTTATACAATAAAAAATATAACAGCATTCTTGTATTGAATTTTGTTATAGTAAAACTGATAAAAAAAATTAGATATTTTATTGATGCATATTTTTGATCAAAGTTTAAAATGTTATAAAAACGTATAAGAAATGTATTATGTACCTTTTTTAATAAAGCAAATAAATCCACAAACAAATTAAAACTTTAAGACGTTTATATTCAATACAATTTCTTGCAAACAATAATCGTTGAAGAGTATAAAATGAAAAATTGTGAGTAAACAGTGTTTATGTGTGAACTTGATGTATTCAAATTGAGTAAAATATGTTTTTAAAAACGTTTCTTAGAAATTTAAATATTAACCTAAAGACCTTTGAAAGAAAACCGTCTATGGTTGAACTTGATACCATATTCAAATTGAGTGAAATGTGTAAAAAAAACAAAATCCTGAATAAGTTTACAGTCAATAAATTTGAATAATTACAAAATTTAGATAGAAATTGAAAATTGAGTATTTTGTCTTTACATTTATATATAAAGTTTTAGATGTATATTATTGGCGAATGAAACACTCACCAGACGTGGAAAAAGTAAATTAAAATCGTAATCGTAAATTAAATGTGATTTACACAATTTCATTACAAAAAATTGATGTAAATAATATTTGTCATGATTAACTAATCTAAAATGAAACTATTTAGTATAAAATAGATTTTATAAAAGATAAAAATTAATAATTGTATCCATTTTTAATATTAGTATTTCAACATAATTCTAATTTCAAGATACACATTTCTCATGACTTTGGTCTCTAATAAAAAATCTCTGCCTAAAGATTGACTAATATACTGCCTAAAGATAAACATATATTGACTATTAATCATTCATATATATTCACGATTGAAGTATGTTTCCGCCACTACATTATTATTTCAATAACATTTCATTTACTTAAATAATAACTTTAAAATTAATTTCTTCTCTAAGGATTTAAAAATATAGCAATCAATCAAATCATTTTTTTATGGATTGTGTAGGTTAGGCTTGACAAATATAAATCGTTAATATATCTTATCCGTATTCATTTTGAGTAAAAATATAAGTATTTTTATATGTATTTTATTATAATGGGTAGAATGAATGCGAAAAATGATAAACGAAATGACTGCGACAGCAATCCATACATCAATTTCACGTATTTAAATTTACATTTTTATCCCATTTCCTACACTCGCTAGTAGATTAAGGACGCCATGACAAAGATAAAATATTTTTAATAAAATTTATTGATCTTTGACTTCGTACAATGAAAATTTTTATTACTCAGCAAATTATTATCATGGCGCGATTGAAGTGTAATATACAGTTTTTGTTTCAACTTCGAAATGAATCACTAGAAAGGATATTTTAATATGTGAATATTTGAGTTATTCAATAAGATATCAACATAATAATTTACGAGTATATCAATAATTTATAAGTATATCGAGTGGCTGTAGATGTAGAGCATCATAATGTGAGAAAACTATTGCAAATTTTTGTGCGAAATTTTCCAAATGTGGACTTCTTACATATAGTTGAATTTTAATATATTAATGAATAAAAAATGAGCAAGTTTCTAATATAAACATGGTATATTAAAAATTAATAAATATTTACAAGGAAATGGGCAGACCCACCTTTACGGAATCAGCACCAATATCTTTCAAACTGTTTTTAGATTATTAAAATTAGTGCAAGATTTTTGGCTAAAATGTGGACGTAAAATATAACCATTTTTGCAAAAATAGCTTGGTCATTGTCGTACTAGACTAATCAACGCGAAGTATATATATTTTGATCATCGAAGTATATATATTTTGATCAATTTATGTTTATAAATTATATGGTTTTTCAGAAAATGTCAATGCAATATCAAAAATTGACTGACATAATTTTGCCAAGTTTAGTATCAAACAATTTAGAAGAACTTATAAACGATTTAGGAGCGTCAAGAAAACAGAAAATTAGCCTAAAAACTGAGTTACCGTTTGGGGCACTTTTTGCCCCGTATCTTCGAAACGGCTAAACCTGCCTATGCCAAAAACTAATCAGCACGTCACCTAATCAACAGCAACCGAATGTTTGTTGAATAATTAAAATCGGTTGAACCGTGTTCCTGAAATCGTCGACGAACATTTGTATCCGCACATACACTCATACATCGATTTTTTTAAGGCATGCCAGAAATATCTGAAACGTAAAGATATATTAAAAATTTTATTTTCGATTTTTTTGCGATTACTATACATAACTTGCCCTACGGGAAGTTAATTTTCAAAAATTGAGATAAAAATAGAGAGCAGACTTTCTAAGGAAAAATTGTATAATTTAATATACTTATAACGTGAAATAAAATAGTTTTATCTATAATATGTGTTCAAAAATTATGAAGAACATGAAATATCAATATCTGTGCATTAACTTTACTCTATAATGTATCATAAATATGAGCTTAATAGCTTATTGGAAACCACTGAGTGCCTTGAAGTAAAATAGTCAGGGTTTGCAAAATATTGTTCATGCTAGAAATCTATTTTTTTATGCTGGATTATCTTATTTATGTTAACTTCTTATACGATGTGCTTTTAGTATGTTTCATGAAATTTACATTCAAAATAAATGGTATGGAAATACGTCACCTTTTCTGTCTGATATTAAACATTCATAGTGTTCGCAACAAACAGCTTTTGCGTAGGTAGTGATACCCCGTCGCAATTTATCTTATTCGCCTGTCAAAGTGAATGTATTTATAGGAAACTCCTTATTATGTATTTAGCTCGTAGAATTTCTCAATATCGGCGATAAGTGAGCCATTGGCAACAATGATTAATACCGCGCTGTGATTAAACTCTGCCCGGTGGAGCGAACGGGCGGCAGATAAGCCCCGAGCTAATAATAATCATACGTGACCCAAGTGAATTCGAATTTCGCTTGTTGCAACTGAATGTATCGACTTTGCCTAATTGATTGGAATGCAGTTAAGATATTAATCAGGGATAAGGTTCCTTAGTTATAATATTACACGATTTTAAAAAGAAAGAGAAAATTATTCGGATCCTTGTAACTAGTACTTGACGCAACTGGGGGCAAAAATGTAAAAAAATTAGGTCGAACTTTAAAAAACTGAAGTCTGAGGTGCATCATATACTACTATATCAATATATGGTTTGAAAGCATATATTCAATTTTTTTATTATTCTCTATTTTATTTACAAGTTAAGGACATTTAATAAATTTGGAGAATTTACAATTGTCAACCATTCTGAATGAGCATGTTGGATAAACAACTCAATAGTTGTTTTCCCATTTGTTATAGTATTAAAAATATTTTATTAATAATTATATAATCTTAACTATTTACTTATAAATAATTTCTTCTGAATAATGACCAAGTTATTTCAATCTTTATCAGGAAAATTGAAGATTTAAATTTAATGGGGCTTTTTTTTTCAACCTACGTCGTTAGTTCTCTGTTATTAAAGAATTTGCTAGTAAATTTGGGTAATTGATGAGCTTGTTTCTATATTTATGTGCTATTTTTGTTATTACATTTTTTATGGTAGGTGTGTTCGTGTCGAGATGCATTAGCCAGTTCTGCATATATTTTAGTACTCCTAAGGCAATTTTCAAAAATTTGTTCTGAATTTTCTGTATTATTTCTATTATAATATAGTAAATAAAAACTATAGAACACAAACTATAAAATTTCAGAAGAACAAATTACTAATAATGGAGCTAGCCTTCTAATAGCACAATAACAAAATATAATTGTTACTAAATATTGAGACAGCAAAGCAATTCTGCAATAACTTCAAAGCAAATAAAAATGTGTTATCATGTTTGTGTTTTCATATTTTAATAAAATGAAAAAATTGAAAACTTCAAACAATATGATGCAATAAGCTCAAACTAATAAAATATCTTATATCATTGGCATGAATATAAAAAATTGTGTTCAAAGATTTTTAAAATTAGTTCTAGCTCAAATTTAATAGTAAATAATTATTTATAATAGGATCAATTAATACTAACTTGAGAATTATAAGAAAATATTGAAGAACTAGATAATGTTTTTACTATTCAGGGGAACAAATTTCATATATACATTTATGCATATAAAAAATATATATATTAGTATATTCTTGTACTTAATTGTAACTGACGAGATATAATTTTTCGATTATGATTTGAAATTCATACTATTTTTAGAATCACGTCGGATCTAAGTGTGATGTAAAAACTCAGATTTGAATAATACGTGTATATCGATTTTTATTTGAGTTATTCGGAAATATTTGGTTTTTGTCTCTACAACTGATATTTCATTATATTTCGGTTTTATCAAATTTAATTACTTAAAAATGTATTATTATAAATTATTGAAATTAAAATACTATAATATTTTTGCACTTAGATTTGTTTGATTAAGCTGAATATAATAATGCATATGGTGTGTAATTTAAACAATTTGAAATAAAATGAAATTCTTGTAGAATCAAATGTATAATCAAATCCACCTCATTTTTATATGAACGTAATGAAATGTTAAATCTTTCACCGGTATGAAGTTCTATAGTACTAACCATAAAACATAAATATATACTATTAAATGTAGAAATATAAAAGATTTATATTTTGCTGAATTTTATTCTGAATGCTTATTTAGAGTTTTGTGGAAAACACTTATTCACAGCGATTTATGAAATATTATTCGAGCAGCTCTATTTCATCTATAATCTGGTTAAATTCCGTATACCAGCCAATGCGGATTTATTCGTAATCGAGTTATATATGATAAATGTGTATCATTAGTAGTTTAGAGCAAAGAATCTCTAAAATTAATTCTGGTTACTGGATTAATGACTGATTCTAATTTTACTATATAAAATAAATAAAATGAATTTTGGATAAACTATAATTTTTCAACATGACTAAATGCGTGATATTAAATTTTAATTACGAGTTGATTGATTTGAAGCTTTTAGTATAATGTATAAAACATAATGTTTATTCAGAATGTTGTTTTGAAGTTGTTTACAAACATGTAGTGTATTTGAAACTATATCCATCGGAAAATCTATGTGAACTATGTTTTACTAACATTGAGCACTTATCCATAAAGGTTGACAACTTTTCAGGAACAGGCTTCAAACTATGCAAACTAAAATCGCTCCAAAAGCAGTGTATAAAATCTCAATAACTATAAAAACAATTCTGGGCAACTCGTTGGGGATGAGCTTGAACGAACGAAAAGTACGTGACGGGCATTTCAAAATCTGCATTTGAAAGTAATTGCATAATTTCGAGAAAAACAGAATTAACATACTGCCGTATTGTAATGTCTTCGCATAATAATTAGCCGGACGCTTTTACAATTGCTTTCTTATACGGCGACATGAATTTACATATAGAAATATATCCTGAACGATATAGAGGATGCATGCACGTTCTGAATTCTTTTGAAATAAGTATGTGACGCTTGAGTATCAATTTTATGAGTGGATCTCTCCTACCATTTCTGCATTTCCACAATTTCCACCATTTTCCTGCTTTTGAAATTGCCTCAGTACGTTCCAAATGATGAAAATTTCCGCACGCGGTGTAGTTTTATTCCAAAAAGAAACTACAGTGCCATCATCGTATGATAAATAAACATTCAAGAACGGTTTCGTATGCAGATATATTGCAAACGTGCTCATATATGTATGTGACGGTAGTTTTATGAGTTTGTCTGATATTTATTCAACAAACGATATAATTAATGCGGTACGTATCAAATTTATTATGTACCTTTATAAATATATATGGTCGCATATATATATATATATATATATGTGTGTGTGTGTGTGTGTGTGTGTGTGTAAGTAAATGAATTGGTCCGAATAGGGCAAATATACACAGCAAAATTATTTGGACCCACATCAAATCGAGAAAGTGAGTTTTGTCTTGAATTATAAATATGGTAAATGATACTATTTGGCAAAACCTTAAAGTCTTGTTGAATTTGATTACTCATCTTTTGCTATATTTTATTCTTCTTCTGTTTTTATCATTTTTTTTATATCTTATATATTCCTAGTAAATACTCGACTGGGTCTAACTACTAACTTCTAGTCAATGTTATTTCCCATATATATGTTAGCAGACTGCTTATTATTTATAAAAAACAGATAACAGAGTAAAGAGAAATAAAAATGAAATAATACTAGTTTTTATGGAATATAATTCCATATGGAATAAATGTCATTTCATCGTTCCTATTCAAAACTTCAATTCAAATCCACCTGCATATAATAAGGCTTGTTGACTTTGCACAGGTTGGCGTCCAAAATATTCTCAAACACTCGAGAAAATAACTAACGCAAACAACTCTCGAGTTTTTTATTCGCACTAAACATTTAATGCTTAGGCAACTATTTAAACTCAGCGCCCTTAACTTAAAAGCTTGTATATTTAATGCATTCTGGTAACGTTTTTCTCGGTTTGGTATGCAAGCCGACTGCCATTGCGCGGGTTTTATACGTGAATCCGCAATACAATTTTCGTTGTATTGTTGGATAAGATATGCGCACGGTTTTAAATACAGCTTTCAGTTTAATTTATATCCACCTCCAAGCAAAACAGCGAGTTTATCGCACGAATTGTGCACGATGCATCATGCGCAAATTTGATAGTACACGGCGGAGAAAAATAATAGGAAAATCGAAAAAGAAAATTTATGATTTCAGCGCATAATTAGAAATGATTTCTAGCGCATTTTGTTATGTTAACTTCAACTTTAGATATATAATTTTATTTAATCATTATTATAATTAATCTAGAGACTATAACCACATCCGTAATCAACTTCTATTATGAGACAGATAAAACGCGTTACATATGTTCTATAAAACAGGAAACAATCATACATTCCAAATTTGCATCACATTAACCTAGTGTGTGACATGAATATTTAAGAGAATAACTTATCATCGAATACTCAGAAACGAACTATGTTGGAAACTGTGAATTCCCATCGGATGTGGCCCTCTTCATAAAAGTTCGTGTTCCTTTTGAAACCCGTGAGCCTAACACATATATATTCATAAGCCGTGCTATATCACTGGAAACATACAAACAGGACACTATTTTTCAAAATGATTTGACAAAGGTCTACGATTAACTACGCATCCTGAACAGAAGTAGCGGTAAAGATTCAAAGTTGACATCAATTTAAAGTTGAACGACAAAATGATGTCGGCAGTACGAAAGGAACACAACTGTATATAGTCCTATCGTAGGAAACAGAGAGATAGAGGAATATGTAGTTGCTACTTTGGGTTTAGGTAATGCTGAAAGTTATATTAAATGTGGTAGATAAATTTAGCCCCGAAATAAATTAAGATGAATTTATTTCAGTATTAATTTTATCTAAAATTTTGCTATATTATAAAAACTTAGCAAATAGTTGCAATGACAAGTGATAAATGATTGAATGAGATATATTAATTTTACTTTATCAAATTACACTTTAATAAAATATTTTGAATATAAACTTATGTCAACTAGTTCAAATTCCTAGTCTGATGATTCACATTACGTATACTTACTATTGAAATGTAATATGTAAAATATGAAAAATCAAGATTAATAAAACTTTAATTGACGGATTATATCTGTACATTATTACCCATACATTCACGATATTTATAATTTTTAATAATTTTCTTGGGTCATAATTTCTTCGAAGAAATGTATCTACAATAAGCAAATTTCATTCCGGATTACGAGGATGGTCAATTTACCTAGTCTATAACTAGTTGAATGATAAAAAAAACTTTATTACCTATATATATATATATATATATATATACATATATATTTCGATCATTGTCTTCAATTCGGTATTAATATTGGATTCCGAAAGCCACACGGGAGCTTGTTAAAAGTTGTGGGTCGACACGGTGGAGCGATCTTGTACTTCCAGTTTGCGACTTGATCAATTTCAAATCATATGTATATAGCTACGTTGCAGCATTGTATCCTTATTACTATGATCGTCCTTTGTGGTGAACAAATTTCCATAAAATATATATGCAGTTACTGTTTCATTTTACTCGAAGCAAGTAATAATACGCTAAAGTATAATATTCATATAAACGAGTTACTTATTTACGAGATGAGCAATATTGCGAAAATTCGCGTAGTTTTAAATTATGGCTGTGTTTTTAATGTAAACAAGAAGATGTTAGGTACAATAACTAAATTAGCGGTTTTTGTGTTGCAATAAAATTTCGTTTTTCTGTGTCAATTTTGTTGAGCATAGTCAAGCCGGTTTTTTATTGTCACTCTTATTTGTGTGTTATTATATAATTATTAAATCTATGTTTTGTCATGTTTTAAAAATAATTTATGCTTGCTTGTATTACACCAGATTATTATTTTAAAGTATAAAATATTGGAAATTTTATTTGCGGCAATATCCAAATGTTTGACACATGCTGCATACTTTTGAATCTCTCGTTTTAACGAATTAGATGTCCGAATATGTCATTTGTATATTTGAGCAAGCTTGAATCAATGAATAATTTTGCGCTAATGTTTCGTTCGGTATAAATCAATTCTATATTCTGAACAGAATTGTGAACGACTGTTTGCTCTGACAATGGTGTTATGTAATAACTGTGTTGGTACAATACAATTTAGCATTTTGATATTAAAAGCGACATTGATTGTAATACGTATGGGTGCCAAAGCGATAAATCCAATTAACTCAAATAAGTGTTTGTAATTTAATATAATTTAATAAAAGTTCGTCTCTCGAAAATTGTAATTTGTACTTGAATTACACACACACACATATATATATATATATATATATATATATATATATACATAATATATATACATATATATATATATATATATATATATATATATATATGTATATATATATTTATGTATATATATATATATATAGTGATTTTTTAGGAATAATTATATATATATATATATATATATATATATATATATATATATATATATATTATTTCTAACAAATCACTTTGTAGAAATCGAGTGAATCTACTTTAAATTTATTAGTTTTTTTGATGTATTTGATTATTGTGCGAAATATTAAATTGAATTGATAATTTTGATTTAACCAACTATTTTATCTTGCTTTAATAAGTACTAATTATAATTCCAAATTTATTTTCAATGATTTGTACGATGAACACGACTACACAAACATGAATGTTGTGAACGAATTGTGTATATACTATTTGTCTCAAATATTTTGGGGTTCAGGTTTTATAGCTAAATTGTACATTTATCATTTAAACAATAATCAGAATATAATATTAAATTAGATTTATAGTTCCGATCTAGTACTTTGGCTGCTTTCTCTAGAATTTTATAAAAAAATATTTTTATCTTATCTGGTGACTTCAGGTACGAAAATTGTAGTTTTGTATTAAAATAAATAAAATTTATTTATTTTTAAATATATAATAGTACTACCTTTAGTCAGTGTTTCTGCTACACCAGTCAACAACATAACGTTTACGTATAAAATTGGAGACTTATAAGATTTGTCAATACCTGTAATCATACATTTTGCTTGGTAACTAGTATATAGTGCCTTCGTTGAAAAATGGTCTGTATTGGAAGTTTTGTACTTTATTGGCTGTAAAGTTTCTGACGTTGAAAGCTAAAAAAAGTTTTGAAGAATGCATATATGAAACCACATTCGTAAACTAAAAAAATAAAGTATGAGTCGAATACCTATATACCCAAAAGCAATTGATACAAATAGTAGGAAATGGAACAGCTGTCACATACACACTTTGCCCGGACGTTGGCTTGAAGTTTATTCAGCGGCGGTAAATTGAAAAGTGTCAAAAAAGGGGTACGAAAAGGTACAATCCCATGAGATAATTTATTGTCAAGCCATTACCGACCGAACATTTATTATTTCCTTCTAGTTCCAATATTGGAGACCCATTTAAATGTACCCATTGAAAATTTGTTTAATGATGTGTTATGAATCTGCAGTTAATGTTTGATATATTTATGCAGTTTTGGGATCTTCAAGTAATTTTAAAATAAATGGTCTATAAAAATCTAAAAAAGAATTTGATTTAAGTACGGAATGGCGATGTATTCCAATGATTTTTGCTATCTTGAATTCTGAGAAAAAGTAATGCTTCAGATTGTAGCCAAAATTCGCGAATAGAAGGGTCAGTCAAATATACCTATATCGAATGATTTTAAATTCTCAAAATCATAGTCCTGGCAATGAGCGAAATAAAATAGTATGTGAGTGTAAAATCTACATTTTATTTTTTGAACTGACAGCTTGTCTTAATAAGTCTTATTAACGGAATGACAATGTTGTGATTATCAGATCTATCTTTTTATTCATTTAAACAGATTTTTAACCCGTCATTGAACAGATTTTGAAGTCTGTTTGACCACCTGCTACTAAAAATTTTATGGCTATTTTTCACGTCGAATAAAGATAGAATATAAATATAGGATTGGGGTTTTATTTTGAAACGCAGATTTGAAATAAACATTTTATTTTTTGTTTGATTATTTACAATTTACGTTTGTTTTTGTAGAGAGAGATATAAAAAAATTGGCGCTATTTTGATCAGCAACATATTATTGGTTCAACAGCCTATGATTATGATTTAATTTTGTAGTTTTAATGTGTTATATATTTTTAATTTCTAGTAATAATCAATTACATAAACTTTTGATATTCAAAATGCATATTTTAAATATTGTATCAACTTAAAATTTTATAATGGTAATGCTAAATGAGATATTAGAAAACGCTAAATGTGATATTATAAATATTATTATTAATCGCGATATCTTTTAATTCTAAACATTTTAAGTAAAGTAGCCTGAATATTAATGGTTTCAATATTTATTCGCAACTACTTAAGGTAACATCAATATTCTATTATAGTACTGGCAAGTATCATAAATTAGTTTTGCATAAGGCTCATATTACACTCAGATCACGTAAAGTAACTCTAAGAGTCTAAGTGGCTCATATATGAGAATACATGTTTAAATTTATAAAATCATAGAAGCAAATAGTGAGTAAATTTATCATGAAAAAATAAAATAAGGTAAAATGCAGTACGATAATCTTTAATCTTATTCTGCTTATGAGTCAAAATATAGTTACTAAGTGAATACCAGTAAAACTTGTACCTACCATGAAAGATGTTTACAATTGATTCTTATATTATTTCAAATAGAGATTTTTTGCACAACAGCATAATACTTGACTTAAATGTAATTATTTTTATATATGTTTATATAAAATACATTTATTTTATTTTATCACAAGCGATCCATTTATTTTTATCGTTTTCTAAAACCATAATTATTTTTTGAATAAAAATGTTTTTCTATCTGAATATAAAAAATAATCATAAGTACTAGCTAGTACTTTATCAACTTCTGCGCTTCCACATTTATTCGTAACTACTTTAGCGAACATCAATATTCTATTATAATACTGCGAAGTATCATAAATTAGTTTTGCATAAGACTTATGTTATTAGACTTGCATAAGACTTATATCGCACTCAGATCGCGTACAAGTAACTTTAACTAGTGCATCAGAATTGTCTGCTCAAGAAATAAATAAATTATCCACTTCGATATAACATGTCTAGTGATTAGTATGCATTCCGCAATACAAAATGCATCACATCCGCAATTCTGGAATCCCACAAAGCGCTTGCTTTTCTTGCCGCTCGTCTTCGTGAAAGCGTCAAAAGAATTGCCCAACCAATTCGGATAGTAGAGAGAGAGTTGGAGAATTTTTAACGAAATAAAATTTTGAGAAATTATATTTTATTAATTTTATATGTGACTCCAAATGCACCAATCTTGGAGAAGGATTGTTCACGTTGCAAAGTGCTAAAAAATTATATAAGATCAAAGATATAAATAAATATGAATCTTCATTGATTGCTACATCTTGAAACATTGTTCTAAATATGGGAAATCTAGGATGAATCCAGATGAAATTCAATGGTCTTTTAATTTATATCTCAAAATATCAAAGTATCTATACAAGTCATTCTTAAAAGTCTTGCAAAGCTGTCTACAGATTATGTTACTTTATCAAATAATTTCCATTGATTGCTACATCTTGAGACATTGTTCAAGATATGGGAAAACTAGGATGAATTCATATGAAATTCAAAGGCTTTTGCAATTTAAATATCGAAATATCAAAGTAATCTATCTGTATATAAGTAGCAGTCATTATTAAAAGAAATTGAACGTAAAAACCTACTTGACTCTTGAAAAGCTGTCTACAGATTATGTTCCTTCATTAATTAATTTTTATTGATTGCTACATCTTGAGACATTGTTCTAAATATGGAAAAGTTAGGATAAAATTATGTGAATTTTAAAGTTTTTTTTCAATTTTTATATCAAAATAACAAAGTTGTCCATCGGTATATAAGTAGCAGTGATTATTAAAAGAAAAAACGTGAATAACCTTTGATTCTTGTTTATAGATCATGTATTGCTAACTTAAAGCAATCATGGAAACTTGTTCAAACAAACATACTTTCTCCTTTTGTACCCTAGCTTAAAACATTATAATTTAGCTGTTATGACGACTGTCACTACGGTTCCTTGGCACAACCGTACCCAGTCTCCCTCAATAAACGAACTACCAAAAATTTGTGTGTGTGTTCCAATATGAAACTGCTCTTGTGCTATATATGTCGATGTAAGTACTTTTGAAAACCGCATGTCGTGTTTTGTATTACTCTCGACAATAGTGCAAAATCTAGAGTACCAGAACGTTTTTGGAATACAAATTGCAAGGACCTGAACAAAGCTTTGTGCTGTGCAATAATTTTTAAAACTACTAATTCACCAAAATACTTTGCATCATTTAGTTCTCTCAAAATTTATTAATACTCGTACAATATAAGGTGTGTCGATTTTAAGGTCACTTAGGCGCATATGATATTTGGATACTAGGGATTAAAATAAAAAACTTTGCTGAAGAAACCATACCTCTGAAATAAATTCTGATGTCCCGTGCATTGACCCAAAGATATATTAGGTTTATTGGGCCTCTATAAATGGGTGTGAATAGAATTTTTCAAATTTTAACACTTATTTTTGGGTCAATTTGTCACGGGACATCAAAATTCATTTTAAAAGTATGGTTTCTTTGGTAAAAAATCTTATTTTGATCCTTAGTATCCGGAAAACATATGTGCCTGAACGACTTTATTTGACTCATATAAATCGACCTGCTCTAATTTACATATAGTACACATGTGTTTTGTCAATGATAGGAATGGAAAGTAACATTTTTACCTAAATTATCTTCAAAAACCAAACTCGTATGTTTTGCCATGTTATGATTCAGTAGATGCATTTTAATATATTTTCTATATAATGTGTTTTTCATTAGTACGATGTAACATGTAGATAGACATGGAATTCCTGTGTGCAAGATTTATATCAACCGATAGATAAATAGTGATATCACATTTTGATAAATGGTGATATTTTAGTTCATTGCATGTAAACTTTATATATGATATAGAAACTATATTTGTTTTCTAATAATATTTTATTTTATTGGCATACAATCTTCAAGTAATTAGAGTAATTTTCTATAACAATACCTTTAACTATTTTAGTTCGTGAATGTATACCTACATCATTAAAGTAATAGTCTCATTCCGACCAATTTAACTCCAGACTCAGAACAAAAAGTACAATATACTCATATTGTTTCATTATTCTATCAATATAAAGTAAACTCTTTTCGAAAGATTTGTGCCAAAAACGTATATAAGAAACAAAAAAAGTCTCATGTAATATCATAAAGTCGTTTACTTTATATGAAAATAAAAAGGGTGAATTTCGTCTGAAAGCTCTCTTTATATTATTGCGTTAGACTCTGGGATTTTGTTCGCGAAGTTCAGCCGATTGCCGATGGCTGTTGTAACACGATTTACATACATGAGACTCTTCTTCCCCGCGAGGATTTTTATTTCGGTGCGTATGTGTGCGCGGACGTCTGAGTCCTTTGTCGAAATATGAGCAAGCAAATTATAAACTTTTATAAAGAACTTATTTCTTCGACAGTAGATAAGTGTGGGTGTATGGATTTTCAGTTGGTAGACGATATTTTTCTGAAGTTTTGCCATCGCAGAATTTTATGTACTTTTATATAGAAAGCGAAGTCTCACATTTGGCATTTCAAATGTAAGTATAGGGTAGAGAGGAGCTTGAAGGTTCGAGGGTAATCAGATCCACCACTATTATCTCAAAACCAATTACAAAGTATAGAATTTTTTAACGATACTGTTCTTAAGTAGAAGGCAAAAGATGTGTAATGAGTCATCAGCTTAATTCTTTCAATTTTGCCATCAAGAGATAACTGACCATATATGATCATTTATAACAGAAGTACATCGTATAGTCGGTAGTTTTTCTTGGTTTTGAGCTTTTATATTTAGTATATTATCGCTGAATGAAATTTTTAGGTACATATATTGTGATTTAAATGTTTTATGAAATTAACTGTTATTTTCAAGTTACATTCCTAAGTTTTTTTATATAATTGTTATAAAAGCTTACATGTGGGTGCAGTATAAAAGGACCAACTAAACCTTTACACTGGCAAAGGTATGAATAATGAGAAAATAGTAAATACAAGAGTAGATTCATGTAAAAAAACAATTAAACAATTAAACAAACAATAGTTTTTTCGATCCAAATAGGTTATAAATTAATAATTTTAGTAAGTATGTTTAAATATAAATCTTAACTATGAAGCGCATTATAAGACAATTAAGTTTTCTAGAAAATTATGAGTTTATTCCTGAAAAATCTGAAAATACACAGAAATGAAAATAATCTTATCAACATTATAATTTAACCAAAACTCGTAATCATTTCATAAAATAAGGCGCTTTAGTATAATATCATACAACCTCCGTTGTAACGTGATTGCGCGTCATTATGAAAATGTTTTGCCCTCAGAGATATCTAATGACTACGGGCGAAACGTATAATATGATAAACTTTTTGATTATATCATTTTATTAAAATTTTTGTAAATTATCATGAAGCAATATGTCCTGTGAATACTAGCAACATACATAAATTATTAAATAAATTGTTTAAACCACTCTTTGTAAGCCGCTAATATGTGGTTCGTTAAGATCATAAACTTCGATGATACTTCTATCAGCTACTTAGTTGCTTGGAAAGCAACCCAATTATTGTCCTAACAAGATGTTTTTATACTAGAAGGCAATATAGATCAATGATTTTTCTGATACTGATGATAAATATTTGGAACTTATTGTAGCAATGCCGGAAATAAAACATATGCACTTTGTTTCATAGTTGTAATTCAAGTTGGCTATCTTTACGGATTTGAACTCGGTACTCAGTGAATACAAACCCAATTATGAACAGCTTTTTATAAAAAATATATATATAAAATTTAGAAAGATATTTTTAATATTTGCAATATTGTTTCCAATCATGCTTTATAGTTATATCCCATCTACCAATATCGTTAGTTTCAAAAAACAAAATTTTCATGGAATCGTTTTTATGACAAATGTGGTGTCTCAGAAACTAGAACAGTGCTCTGTTTAGTTGTCTACTTATTTGATTATATTTTAAATTGTAACTTATTAGTCGTATCGTCACCCATAATAATTTACCAAAATTCTTATCAAGATGATCAAGGAGTTATCACATAATACCTTGCGCCCGTCGTCATTAGATATCTCTGAGCTGAAAACATTGTCATAATGTGGTGCAATCACGTTACAGTCATCTACCTCCTTCTGGTAACCTGATACCGCTCCTTCACTGAGGTTATATCATATTAGCGTAAGTTAGTGCCTCATTTCGCTAGGATTACTCGCTTAAACTAGATTAAACCTTCGGCAAAACACACCCTATAACCGCGCACTTCATCTGCCCGAATCCCTGGAAGTTATCTTCTCAGTTCGTCTTTTCATGTAGAAATACTCCACACTAAAATGAAATAACACGAAGTCGTGGTATTAATTAGCGCACGATTCACCTGGAGTGAATTATTTGAAATCTCTGAGAGGAAAAACGAAATTTGGCAAGGATAGAGGATATACTATTTAGGATATCTATGTACGGGATAATTTTTAAGTTTCACGAGCAAGGTATATTCGATAATATATTTGATGTAAGTTTTATCCTGGTGATAATAATAATTATTAGTGGTGTGCTGCCCAAAAGCAAGTTCTGGTATGAGTGTAAAAGTGCGTACAATATTTGAGATAGGCACGAAGACATATTGTAACTGCCACTTTGCATTTGCTTGCCAAAAAATTTGTTCTTTCAAGTTCACTTACTCGGCAAACAAGTTCCTAAAATGTTGAAATTTGTTCATTTTGAATTATATGAACCAAGATAACCTTAAATTCTACATAATTTAAATATTATCTGCTGTATGTTGTGTCCGTTAAAAATATACTAGGATATTTTTAGTGAAAACATTTGTTCAATTGTATATTTTCATTTATACTATATATGGTTTACCGATGGCTGTATTCCCTAGAAGCTATTAGACGAATTGTTTCGCAAACTTTATCTCATAGTTTAGTCCATCTGTTTGTCAGTTCATCTGCCTCAACTCTGAAACTTTTAAATGAAATAAATAGACAAGACGAGGAACTAAGCATTTCATGTAGAAATACGAAGTAGTTCGTAGATATAATTTGAAACTATTTCAGATATCTATTGATTTCTTGCTAATTTAAATTGGCATTTGTGTTATTGCATTTAATTGTATTTGTCGTAGAAGAATGTTATTTATTTGGCAATGTTCTATCATTGTAAAAATATTATTTTTAATGCATTTATTGATCACATAATTAATGTGTATAACAACAATTGTAATATAAATATGATTCAAGCCATAAAATTATTAAAATTATTAAAAAATACATAATTATTTTTTTAAATTCTGACCTAATTATTGGATTTTTTCAAAATACTGATTAAGTTTAATACTAAAATGAATGTACATACATCACCATCAAAGTCTTTATCATAATTTGAATCAATGATATGTGATATGCAACATAAATTCAATGAGTCTAAAATTTAAAATTCGATATTTCAAAATAATTGCATTGTTACTTGTTACATAAATAAACAATGATCCATACAAATGCAGTTGTTGATTTTATCGCGGCACAAAGTGCAAATTGTCAATATCTTGAGTATAGTATGTCACATCAATTATGTCAATTACAACAATGAAAAATTATTCTATTCGTTATAAATATAATAGGCTAGGGTGGGGATTAAAGATGGCATTTGATATAATCAAAAATTTGGAGTTTTTTCCTCAACAAGCAGTGCAGATATTTCAGTAAACAAATATCTTTTTTAGTTGAGGTCTCAATTCAGGTGGTATAGCATGCGAATCCTGTTCGGGTTTTCCCTTGACAAATCTTTTCCAGCGACCACCGTGGTCCTTGTGGAAACTGCTGCTGCGGCTCAAATTTTTGGATAAGTTATCCTGATTGTTGCTGTTTTGCAAAGGCTGCGGCGGGTTGGGTGGAAAAACCCAAATGGGCTGTTGGCTGAACGCCACTGGCTCAGCAGATGCAACAACTGTCGTAATTGTCTGGGACGCCTCTGGATGAACCGAGTTAGAGTGGTCTTCGCGTTTCCTCAGTTTACTACGAACGACACGAATTGCCATCATTGTACTGTTATTAACTAATAATTATCACTCTATCCAAATATTCTACGACACCCGTTTTCAACGATTTCATAAATTAAATATCACTATTTGTTTTTATACAAAAACACTTTTTATCTTCAAGCACGCACAAGACTGTAATTACCAATGTAATATTTGGCTAGAATAATTTAAATTATTTTATGCCGAAACGTGGTGCCAAACACGTCCATTCGGTTTGAAGAACACGATACAGTGGTCTTCAGTACTCGAGTGCAAAATTTGATATGTGCAAGAGTACAAAGGAAATTGTTCAATGTTTAAACAAAACAAACGCATACTTTATCTACCCACGTATATTAATATTGTATTTAACATCGAATACCTTTGTTACGTATTGTTTTCATAATACGTTCAATTAAACACTAGAGTTATTTCGTGTCCAACGATGGATGTGGGAGTATTCAATATTTAATATTATCAAAATAAATATTTTGAAAGGCTGGATTCCAATATAGCATAAGTCCATGAAGGAAAAACTGGAGTTGGCGTTGGAGTATATACGAATATCTGATGTTTGTAAGTGTTGAGGTTTTTACTGAACAAAATGTTATTTTATATTAAAGATCAACGCATCAGTTATCTATAAAAGAATCTTTTTGCAGAGTACAAGAGTTTGTTCAATGACTTCGATTCAAAATGGATTTATAATATTCAAAATGATCTTCTCGTACTTTTGGAACTTTAAACTTAAGATTCAGAGTGGAATTTATTGGAAACGATGCAAGCATTTTTATGATCTGCATAGATTTCGCATAGATTTCGATTTCGCCTCGAGGAGCCTGATGTCAAGCAGTTGTGACATTTGTTTTCACTTGTAAATATAGCTCGGAATATGTTTCCAAGTAAAAATATCTCTCATCTAGCATTGCTGCATCATAAAAGATTCCACATATTACAGAAATTATTATATTAAATTTTATCACACAGAGATGAGACTACTGTTGTGGTTACCATCTCTTAAACCGACGTAGTAGTGCCAAATTAGTGCAACATTTAGGACTCATAAGTATTGATCTGCGCAATAAAAAAATCTATAAAAAATATGAATTGATTTACTGAAAAAAGTTACGAAATAAGATCCTACTTCTTTCAATTACAAATTTTATGAAAACATTTTGAGATTTGGATTGCAATTGCATTGGGTAGTCGACATATCCTAGTTATAAGATATTGTTTATATACTCAATAGTATTATTTTTAACTTCATATTGTATGCAGCAATTCTCACAAAAACGATTTTTACTTGAGATTAAATTTCAAATCTATGAGCCCAAGTAGAAATTTGGTATCAAGCTGCCAGATATTTACTGACCCAGGTTAGGAAACAATCCGGATACTAAAGATTTACCAACACACGTTCTTAACTTTCACCGGAAACCTCAAAACCCTACTGGACTAAGTTAATTTTATGCGGTATGAAGACAAATTTAATAATACGATATCAAGCAAAATATGTAGGGACTGTCATCATATTGTTGTGCATAATAATCATTGATAGATTGTGTTTGCAAAAATGTATCCGACCGCCTAAATCTTACTTCCCGCGTAATCGCAATAGTTCGAATAGTTGGTAGGAGGCTTGATTCATTTTTTATTACCGAGAATGGCGTTTATCCTCGACAACCCACTGAAACCCACTCGAGTTCTTTAGCCCTCGCGGTGGGTGCAGGCGCGATGCCAGCGTCGTCGTCATGGACACAGTGACAAAACAACGGGCGCGGAACTTTGTAGTAACTTATGCAATAGACGGGGGATAGATAGTAATAATATTAATTTCTAGTATATTATGTTGATTGTTCACCTATTAAAAATATTTAGCGGACACTAAATGAGTCATGTGCCTATCAAGATAGAGCTATAAAATTAATATCCAAACACTACAAGATCATCAAAATTATTGAATTTAAAAAGATTTTATATTTTTTATCTCTATTGATGGAATGAAGACTTAATGAATTTTTTAGGGAGGTGGGTCCAGCGGTTACGGTGAATGATTCTGAAAAAAAAAAACACAAATGACATTTTGCGGTCAAAAATCTTCATTATACATATGCCCATCCAATCGTTCGATATTTTATAGAGATACTTTACTAATGAATACTAATTTTGTTTAATTTTTTTTTTTTTTGAAGGAGGATTTCGTACTAATGATATCTGAAGTTTACTTATATAGTTTAAACAAATTCTCTCGATATTTTTGTCGCTATAGATCAATCTATTTGATTGGGTTTCAAAATTTTAGTTTTATCAAATTTTCAAAAAAAATTAAACATAAATTTTTCCAAAAATGTTGGAAAAAACATGTTTATTGCCCCACTTGTTATGTTTTGATTTTAGTTCATATTATAATATGAACTACATATATATATAAACCTAGTTTTATTTATATGAATTTTAACTATTATATTATTACTAAACCTCGTAGCATCGATAAAAAAATAAATAGTGGAGCTACAATATACAATTGTATTCTTTTTTCACTGAATTATTTATCAGCGTTAGTATGAATTGAATTTATTGTTAAGGTTAGAATCATAAAGTTTTTAAATTTGATGTAAGCTTGAAAATAAAAATTCTTCAAAATTGCACATTTGCCTAGTTAATATTATGTACTTGTTGGTAGTCATATTATTTTCATAAAATTAATATTATTTTTATATTTGTATAACATCAGAAATTTATTCGTGGAATGTAACAAAAATTAATGAATGTTGTGAATACAAAAATAATTGCAACTATTACTTGTATATTTTGAATATTTTTGATAAAATCATAAATGATTATGGAAGAAATAACTTCATAATAATTACATTTGGTGTTGGTTTTATTAACTCGCTGATTTTTTATGATTAATATTAATAATAATTATACACTCAAAAATTAATATTTTATAATTAATAAATGGATTGTTGTCTGAATAAAAAATAAATTTACAACTAAATTATATTAACTATTGCACATATTGAAATTGTTTTTAATATGCACTCAATTTTTAAACACTATAAATTATCATTTGTTACTGTATTAAAATTATATTAAGTGCATTGCGATTTCATTGTATAATTTAGATTTTTTGTGTTCATTATAAAAATCTGATACCTTTTTAATATTATCAAATTACCAGTGATAACGATACGTTACCTCTTGTCTCACATGTGAAAAGGAAATCGTAACACATCTGTTTACACATGCGGAGTACTGTTTTGAATATTTGAAACTGAGGCACCGGAATGTTTAAAACATTTTTATCGTATGCAATCAAATGAATTTTATCAGCCAATTTTACGATCTAATTTCATAAGAAAAATAAATTTATACAATATAAAATATATATAATATTTCGGCGCGATAACGGATATGATTATATAACTTTTTATAATAAACTGCATAATAAAGCGGAAATAATCGAAAATTTATTGGTATAATAAAATTAGTTTAAAAATGATTTAATTAATGGCATATTCAATATTATTTTCAAAATTTAATAATAGGAAAAATTTTTGCATATCTTAATGTTTCAAACCTCTTGGACATTTTGGCATACCTAAAATTGTATGTTTCTGTTAGTGTGTCTCTAAATGATTATTAAAAATCATTATTATGATTCATATACATAGAGAAATATTGATACACAAATGCCAAGTGGACAGGTAAACAGGTAGATGAGTGGACAGGTAGTCAAATAGGTAAATGGAAAGGTAGAGATATAGTCATGAAGATCGGTTGATAGATAGACATGTAAATAGGTAGAAGTTTAGACAAATACATAAATAGACAAGTAGGCAACTTAGGCAGGTAGATCCTTAAACAGATAATCTGTTAGACAGGTAGATCATATACAAATCCAATATTGATTATCTCTATTATTTACACATATCGCAAAGTTTATGCAACTTGCCTTAGGGCAAAATGCCGCATACACCTACTTTGTGTTTACCTAAGGCTAGAGCTTAAATCATTGGCCCCGAGTTTGATGCCTACTGTCTGGTATCAAGCTGTAGTGATATCGGTTTTCACTCTTAAATATAGATAGCAATATGTTTTCAACTGAAAATAGCTCTTTCCTGGTATTGGTGCATTAATAATATACATACTCATCATCACTTTTACAGAAATTGTAATAATAATTGAATTCATCAAATAGGTATAAGACATTTCGATTGTTGTCTATAGTTCTCTTAGGTAATAACCGAGTTTAAGACGTTTAATGTTTTAGTAAATATTATTCACCTGAGAAATACTACTGCAATTTGCAATAAGAATATTGAATTTTATATGCATAAGCATAAATATATATCTTTAATATATCATTATCTGTTACTCCGACATTGAAATTGTTAGAAAACAATAGCTTATCAGTTATTGTTTTCTAGTAAGCAAACATTCGCACAATATACAAAAATAGAAAAAAATCTATGTCAGTCCACGTGAGTTTTCTTTTTCCGACTACGAGCAGTTGGAAGTATAGTTGGAAGTTGGAAGTGCCGACAGATGTCGAAATGCGTCATGTATGTACAAACTATCCATAAATGTCGCGATAACGTCGGGCTACCTGGAAATCCACGCGATATGTGCTGAATCGTAAGAAGAGAGCTGGAAATATTTACCAAAATTCTTTGATATTGATTAAATTCGGCTACTATTATATATATAAACCACACCATTCCAATGCACTAGATATTTAATGCAGTTAAGTCCTGTATTTCATATTATCTTTCTTGCATGTTGTGATTCACATTGATCACAATTACCTAAATTACCTACATGAGACCACTGTACTATTTGTTTTTTGTTTTCAATATTTTCTCGAACAGCAATCAGAACTTAATTGTCCTATAATCTGTCTTACTTTATACTATACCGGTTTTACATATTGCAACCCAAACATATCTTCCATCCTTGTGTTATAAATTTTATTATTACATTTTCTGTTATATGGCGAATAGTTAGTGCTATTTTTCCTTGACAACAAATTGTTATTTATCGAATTCCGGACCTCTGATTCAGGAGCAGACGCTCTAGCCACTTACCCACGAGTGATCTCAAAGAACATAATACAATATAAATTGTTGATGATAAATTACTCTATTAATCATTGGTCTAACTTTACAATTGAACTATCTCAAATTTTTAAAACGAACTCTTAAAATCAGAATGTAAACCATCATAAGCATATGTTTACCTTATTAAATATTGTATATTTTGTCACAATTTTAACAAAGCCTTAGGTTGCTTTTAAAAGCTGATCATTTCCAAACTACTTTAAATATTTCTTTTTTCTAAATTTTATAAGGACAGTTCTGGTTTGTATATATATTCTATACTATCTTTATTTATATCCTTTTCTATTTTGATGTTCTTATAACTAATTTTTTCATTCTTTTTTTTCTTCTTTCTTCTAAATGTGTTCTCTTGAATTCTCATCTTGTTTTTGCATCTTACTTCTAATTTTTTATTCAAATTCAACTTAAATCTGATCTTCTCAAATTCTAATTCTTTCTTGCTTTCTTCTTATTTCCAATTTTATTCAAATTCAATTCAATTCAACAACTCTAATATTATTTAATCTCAAATCAACTATTTTTAAATTCTACGTCATTTAATTTCTAATCAATAATTCCATTTCTATTTCATTTTTTGGGTACTCTTCTGATGGCTATTTAATAAATTATATTATAATTTGTGACCTCGCCAGAATTATAATTTTTTCTTTGAGTATTTTTACTATATGTTATTTGTACAACATATATGTACTATATGTTTTGTCTTTATTAGGTCTTCTGTCGGGGTCACCAATTATGTAGGTAAACACAGATTATACAATTATAAAAATTTATTTGTGTGTTTTTACTACATGAACCTATTTGATTGATTTTGATACCATTGATTGCCATTTCAGTGGTGGTCAAATAAAGGGTTGCTAAAAATGTTTAAATCGTTGTAAAAAAATGGAGTGAAAACGTAGAGAACATGTAAATTACCATATCATTCTAAATAATTTATCGTTTTAAATTTCGACAATGTGGCTACAATAATCATATCAATCATATACTATAGGATAGGTATGTAAAAATAATCAGAATGTATAAAAAAATTAGAGAATTAGAATTTAAATGAATTGAAGTAAGTAAGTCAATCATATACTATAAGATAGGTATGTAAAAATAATCAGAATTAGAGAAAAAATTAGAGAATTAGAATTAAAATGAATTGAAGTAAGAAGAGTTTAGAAGATGAAATGAGAAGTATAGAAGAAGAAGATAGAAGTGTTTGTAAGATAGTAAAGAAGAATTAAGATAAGTTGAGAAATATAGAAAGAACAGGATTATATGAAGAAGATAGTGTAAAAATTGAAAGATTACATAGATATATGATTTGTATAGAATAATGTAGGTGGCTAAATGCTCGAGTAAGCGAGGCCAATAAAAATTTAAAAAAATAAATAATAATAATAATAATAATAACATATATAATAAACTAGTCATTTGTAATTATAACTTGAAGAACAAACACACAAGACTATCATATATTTCTTACTCTAAAAAGAAAAGTCCTCCCAGCTCTCGATTTACCTGATCGAACGGCGGCGCGTCCATTGTTGCACAAAACGCGCGACACAGTTCACGTGTCGCGGCTAGTGTAGTGCCACTACAAAAACTCAGTCGGTTCCCCGATCGCACAATACCTGGCCGCATTGTTACCTGTCGCGTAGACGCGATTTGCAAAAAGCGGCCGATTTAACGCCCCCGACGCGCTCCCTGATTTCCTAAATGATTTATAGTCTCGGCGTGGGTTAGTGTTCGCGGTTCGTTGACATTTTCTGTTCAGTGCCCTTATATTTTAGGCGATTGTGCAAAAATAGAGTGTAGAAAGTGTCATGTGGACAAGTGTGGAAGTGATTGTGGGATACGAATTTAATTGATGTGAAATCTAGAAATACTAAAATAAATGTGGTAGCGTCAGGAAAACATCTTTTGGTACATTGGATTTAGGTTTATTTCTTGATTTTAATCTGCAACCAGGAATTAGTAACTCCTTTGCAATATTTAACAAACTATAATCAAAATTAAATATTATATATATATATATATGTATGTATATATATTTATTTATTTATTTATCTTCTGTGTGTGTTGTCACTAAACTGCTCCTAAACGTCTATTCGAATTTTGGTAAATTATTTTGGAGTCTGTCAACGCATATAAAATAGTGGTATGGAACTATAAAAATCTAGTAATAGTAGAGAAAGAATTGGAAAAATTGAGAAAAAATATCATTGTTTGACAAATGAAATGAGTTCTGTCAAAATGTCAACTTAAAATTTGATGAATTTTTTTCTTTTTATTTTTTTTTATTTTATTTTCAATAGCAATCAGAATACATGATGATTCTATGAGCTATTTGGCTTATGTCATTCACTCACATACATACACACACATTCAAACACACATACAATATTATCGGATAAATATTACAATCATATTTAGAGAGGTTCTCCATATTAGGTTTTAGGTTCCTCCATATTATCTTCGGGCAGCTTCTTCTTCAGTCTTCTTGAAGTTGGTGTCTCAAGAAGCTGAATGACTATATAGTTTGTATGTTGTTGTAGTTTTGGAAAATGTTTGACACTGTTGATTTGTATAATTTTGTTGATAAATTCAATATGAAGAGTCGTGTAAGGTTTTATTACTAACAAACCACGGAGCACGTTACATTAGCACTATGTTGTATTTGCTCGCACAGTCCCTCAATTCTAAGCCATAAGACCATATTGGTTTTATTACTACCTTGTAAATCAGATGTTTATTACCATTTGATGAATTTGATGAAAAACTTAAATAATGAAATATGTCAAATTATGAGTAAAACACGTCCATTAAAAAATTATTATTGCCGCAAAGCGACTAGGATATGCCAGTGATTAAAATATTAAATATGCACAATAAAATATAATCTTCTTAATAGTCAATAGTTCAAATGCTCTCAATGTTTTTAAAAAATTAAAATTTTTACTTAAATACCTATATTTGTTTAATTCAAATTAAGATAAATGTAAAGTCGACAAAGCTATTAAAGAATTCTTAATTTCTTTTCTCAATATGATTTTGTAATTATTAACAGATATTGAATACTAATTGTTTTGAATTCCAAATTATCACACAAGTTTTCGATAAAGAGAGTCAAATGTATATGTACAATTCATTGCTACAGAGTATGAATTTCTAAAACATTCTTTATTTACGTACAAGTCTAGGTTACTTTCATTCAATTATGTTTGTAGTATGCTTGTAACAATGTGAGTTTTTAATACAAACATTTCTTATAGTGTTGAGTGTTGTCAGGCATTACAACGTTTTGGAATGTAAATAATAGTCAATTCGTGGAAAATAATGAATGAGATGTATTAGTTTAATCGATATATTTTCTGCATTTAGCATTTATTTAATTAATTTGTTCAATATTTCAATAAGAACATATTCTTTATAACTTCATTGTTTTGTCATTCAATCATTAGCAGATCACCCATGTTATTTACATATATCATCTCGAGAAGAAAAAAATCGAGTACTAGTTTAATCATAATAATTTTTGCGTTCATAATATTTTACTACCTTGTTTTCATTAATTTTTAAACCTCCTTATTTTTATCAGTTTCTCAATTCGTTGTTTTATACTTTTTTGGTCTATTGATTATTCTTAATTTTACATATTTTTATCTTAATATTTCACTTTATTTATTAAATGAAACTAAAGAATTTTTTTTGATACATATATGTTCATAAATATATAATAAGTGATATGTACTATCACGCCATTACACGAATATTATGAAATATCATTAAATATTTGCTCGAGTCGCAGTCAACTGCAATTTTATTTACATAAATATTTTACATATCTCAATATAATTTACAATTTGTTATTATATATTGTTGTGAATAATTCACCTGATAGTTGCAAAAGCAAAAGCATTTCGTAAACACTGATAAGAATACTGAGCTTTGCATAATTACTCTACATAATTGCATTATTATAAATTCATTTTAATTACTCAGATATCGTTAACGGTTATAGTTATTTCCGAGTGTCGATATTATGGTTCGTAGTTTATTTTTACAGCTTTTCTCTACAATAGGAAAGCTTTTGACCACATTCATATTCGATGTTATTTTTATGCAATGCTCAACAAATTCACACATTAAACAAATTGTACTTTTTATACAGTATGGGATATTTTCGTGGTTTTCATCCCTACATTTTATATAAGTCATAGTTCACTTTATGCAATGTTTTTTTTCTCTATGTAAAAGCTTCTCTATAAATTTTTAATGGGTTTCATTGTAAGCCGATCTGCGCAGTCTCGGGGCAAGTCGTACCGGTGTAAATTTCCACATGTCAGAGAACACATAGATATATCAATGTAAATATATTTTAAAATATTTACACACGAGACGAATAAAATTCATATTTACCTACGCAATGCTCCATATATCTATGACAAATGTAGGAAATTGTGATGTATTTTATTGGACATTGAATTGATATTGAGTGCTATATAAAACACATATCTATGATTAATATTTCTGATAAAAGTATAATAAAGGAATTGGCTTTGTGGGGAAGGCATATATCTTGTTGTCAAAATACATTTTAGGTCTATATTTCAAGGTATTTTTTTAACTTTTCTATTTTTTAAGGTTCTGTACTTTGATTTTAAATTTAGCTTTATAAATATTTTGTAACCTCATGCCCTTTTATTTTCCGGATCGTATTGTGCATCCACACTTTTCCAATATAGGTTCATTTAAGTATCTAATACTGTTTTTTGCAAATCTACATACAAATTTCATATTTTTACAGATGTTACTTGAATAATTTGTATAGCCAAATTGCAGATACAGATAATATATATTTTACCACTTCCTCAATATATCGGCAACATATATATCTGCTATTTTGTAAATCAATTTGTATTAAATTTATGCTACAAACCTTTAAGGAGCTTGAGTATAATCTATCATTAAAAAATGGAAAGTATGTAAAATATTAGAAACAATTGAAAAATCACATCATTAATTTAACTTACAACTTTCGATTGTCGGTATTATAGAGCAAGGTTCAGAAATACTCTCAAATCTAGATTGCTGATAATTATAGAAGATGACCTTATTGTTTCATTATTTTAGATCGTGATTATTATTTTTTAAATCTTAGTGTATATCATTTCAATTAATATAGGTTAAACGTGAAGTACTTGTGTTTTGATGGTTACATATTTATAAAGAGCATTTTGAGTCCTAGTTTCCTCCTTAAAGACTCCTCAAGATTTGACTATTAACATCTCAACATAATTATAATATAAATATTTAAACGAAACTTATAACTCAGTTTTAATTTAGCAAACAATAAGCATTGACAATGTATAGAAAAGCGATGTCTAAGAACTCCTCCAGTGAGATCTAAACGAACAATATGAAAACTTATGAAATATTTAAGAATTCAATAAATTTCCTAATATCTTCTAATAAATTAATGTTCTTATCTCAGTAAATATTTGAGTACTTTACATTCGAAGGACCATGAAGCAAGGTTCGCATGTCATTATTAACCTAGAAATATGTAAACACGTGTCACGGTATATTGAATTTCATATGATATGCGTGACTCCGTTATTCATTTTACAAACACAACATTGTATTCATCATAAAACAATAAAAATTAAGTTTGTGGTGGAAGAAGATACAGTTTCGTATTATAAAAACCTTTGTTGAAAAGCATTGTAGGAATAATTCATTGATATCGTTTTACCTTGCGTATTGTTATGCGAAGAGATGTTATTTTGTCTGCAAATCATAATGAATTACATAATAGGTTGTTGAACCTTGGTTAGAAAATGATTTTCCACATCGACGGATAGTATATAATTAGGACTTCGTGAATTATAAATAATAATAATAAGTAATTAGAAAATCATGCCTATATAGTGACGTATATATTATTGACTAACGATATTTTCTGAGCACGTCGAATGACTTTTAAAATTGGTCCAGTCGTTTTTGAGAAAACGTCGACGAAAGGTCAAAAAATTGGTTCAGTATGATATCAAGTTTTTAATTGAATTTACAGATCTCAAATATATTTTCAAGTGAAAATAGCCTTTCGCAGGCATTGCTGCTTTACCTTCCAACCAACACTAGTAGACATACATAGAAATAATACATAATAATAATACATAGTAAAAGCATGAAAAATTGGTTAATCACTGGGTTGCCATCTGAAAGAAAATAACAGATTCAAAATATACATTAGCAAACAACTCTTAGAAGGCGTAGTTCTGTTCGCTGTTATAAAAAGAAAAAAATGGGACAGTTTTAATCAATCTAGCTGACACATTTGCTCCAAAGACATGTTGTCCAAAAACAACATTTTATAAAGATCATACATGACCCAGCCAGTTTGTTAAGATATAAATCACAATTAAACATATAACATATAATAAATAAAATATGTATACTCGTATATTTACCATCAGTGTTTTATAAAATCCTACAAAGTTGTCAAACCGTAGCTTATCTTCAACTACATGAAAATCCAATCAAATCCCCTTGCTTGCAACTTACCCAAAACAAGTATCCCATCAACACAGTTCGATTCAGTTAATTCATTAACCAAATCATGGGATTTACACTTAGCTGCATGTTCAACAGACAGAACAGTTCGTCCAAAGTTTCCTCGGACAGAGTGGCCGTCTGGAACATTTTCTCCACCACATATTTAGCCGGTTCGCTCAATTGATCGGTTCCGGGAGGCCAACCGGTTTTATTCCACTTGTGGCAGAATCTCTGCAACTCGTAAATGAGTCGCATTGTCATCGTTTGAGCCAAAATGACCGATTCGAAATGAGATGAGATCAGGTCTTCGGAGAAGCAGAGCTCGATCAAATGTTCTATTAGGAACAAGATTGAATCCTTCACCTCTTTGTCAGTTAATTGATTGTGCGCAGGATGGTGTTGGCGCATTACGTAAGCCAGGATTCGGTCGTCGCTCTAAGAAAGGAGATAGCAAAGTTTCAGTATTCGTATATTTGTGTAATTGAATATTGATGTGGATCAGGGATTCCCAAATTTTTTGAACCTTACTTTTAAAAAATTAAAAAAAAATCCTTATCGATATTTAGCACTGCATTTGGCTAACCCAAAGCAAAAATATTGAAGCCATGTAAAATTAATCTTTAAATCTATTGACTATGGACCTGCACCCTTGTGAGTAGGCTTTGTGTTTTAAATCACTGAGATATATGTTTAAGATTTGTTGCAATAATAAAATCTTTATCGTTTTCACCTTTTTCCGCAGAGGTGTTCTCGCCTATGTAATTGTTACAGATGTCTTTTCATTAATTCACAATCATTAACAATAAAAATAGAATTAACATATTACAATTATCAAAAATTGAATCCGCAGCTATAAATCTTGCCCCAGAAGTCGACACATTGGTTGTCGTCTATAAGCGACTCTCATTCAGGCAATTTGTCAATCAGATGTCGCCTATAAACGACGCACGTCATAAAAGGGTTGTTGATACAAGTCAGAATTAACATCATTAGTTTTAAATATATAATTAACGAAATAGATTAGATAAAATCCAGGTATAATATTTTCCTGTATTCATTTCTGTTAGTTTTCGCTTATTGCTTGAAACTCGACTACATTAACTCTTTGAATATAAATATTTTCATATCTACTTATAATTAGAAAAGTTAATTCTATATATGTCTGTTATTAATTAAAATTGAGCCTTTAAATGTGTACATTGAATGTTCATTTTTTGCTTGGCATCTCAATAAATATCCCCAGGAAAAGCATATGTAAATATAATAGTTCTGATATTACATTTTGTTTAAAATTTTTTGAAGCAACGTGTTCTGTTTGAAAAATGTTAAGATAATTTTTAAGACAAAATTTTAACAAATTTTTAACTTAATTGGCATTACATAAAAACATATGTTTATAGTTTTATTACAATTAAAATAAATATCTTTAATTAAACAACTAATTATAACTCGAAGTGACAAATAATTGATGTTTATTAAAAATTGAGACTTTATTCTGTTGTTCGGTCTACAAAAGTTTTTTAACTGAATTACCGTTATTCCAATTATTTTCAAAAGCTACATGATGGATTAATTTAAGAAACAATTATGATAAATATTATTTGCACTTAACTCTATTTTTTTAACTTTTACTTGTAGATACTTGTGGAATGATGTCTATTTGAATTATGAACCAAAATGGTTACCAATTAACCTAAATTATTCAAAATATTTTAAATAAGATATATTTACACATAAACTATTATCTAGGCTAGAATATTATTAATTACCTTTTGACAATATGCATTACTGCGCATTATAATGGCTAAAAACCAAAACCATAAATTAAGAGTTAATATATTCATGAGGTTAAAAATTAGTTTAACTTATTAGGCATTACACGTCGTTTTAATTTGAATAAAAAGCATAGATCTAATTAAGTACAATTGAACGTCAAAAATGATTAATATAATGTTTATTGAAATGTGACATATAGTTTTTGATCATATGTAAGGGCATATAATTTATTTTTCTCAAAAAATATTTTACAAAAATAAGGCAATACTTTACAATTGCATACTATCAGTAGTCTTAGAGCTTTTGAAGATTTTGAACATTTTTAAGAAACAAGTACGATAAATATTATTTAGACTTTTTCTTTAATTTTACTAGTAGACATATGCGGAATTAAATAATCAGTAGAAAAAATCGTGCTGCTCAAAATGATTATTTTCTCGTTACCTTGCAATGGATTCATCAATAAGCAATATTACTAAAATACGTTTTTAATAAATTTAAATATTTTCAAAATATTCAAGTGAAAAGTATATTTATATGAAACTACTGTATAATGTCCACTTTAACCTAGGGTCAAATTAAAACTCGAAATGTAGAATGTATAGCAGTTTTTGCAACATGATTTAAATTTTGTTCTCATAATTCAATCTCATAACTGTTGATGTTTATTTTGTTTGTCCATCACGATTTTCAACGATCTGTTAGTCGGCCATGCTGAAACAAGTAAACTAAAGGCGAACTCGAATGTAATTGTTAAAATACATCAACATCCATCTGCTCCGAGCAATTTCGCCCAGTTTCATTCAGTACAACAACAAATTTAAATTTCCGAAACACATCTGTGCCATTTATCCAGTGAGCTAATCTCATGCGATAATAAACCAGTATGAAAACTCTATTTATAAATCCTCTCACAGATTAGTTTTGCCACTGATGTTTCATTAATGCAGCAGGTAGCACCTGGCACTATATTAGTTCTGTCTGCACAATGTTTGCAGAAAACATTTACCAACATCATGCCGGTACCTTTATATACATAAGCATTTCACATTCTGTGGTTTTTTGATCGCAGTGCCCGAAATTCCGACGCTTTCGGGCTCGGACATAAGGTAGATAATGTACGGCCTCAATTTACCAAATGCTTCTATACGTAAGTTACTAACTCTGTATTTGCAGGTGAAAAAAGATGGATGAAACGGTTCAAACGTTTTTTTCTCCAGTTATATAAATATTTATTCAATTTAAAACACATGCAATTAGGAAAAGTAACTCTTAACTTTGGACCAGATTAAAGTCAAATATGCTCTCGTGTTTAAAAATATACCACATTCGCTATATGGACCATTGGAAGTCAAAATTTAAAATTTATATTCAGTTTTCATCTCGATATCAGACAGCATGATATCAAAATTGCAATTGAGGTTATAGATCTCTAATATAATCTCAGGTGAAAATTGCCTTCTGTTGACATAGCTGCAACATCACATATAACACTTCTGATTGCTGTTAAATTAAAAAAAAATCGTTTAAATTTATTTCTATGAAGATGTAAGATGTTGATGATACCTTGTACTTCAAAAAGAAAGTTGACTTTTTAACACAACGCACGCAACGTAAATTCGATTATCGACTTCTAGTTGCACTTTCACAAATGTTCACACTTTCAAGTACTTAGCATACTTGGTTCAGTTTTGATACAAATAAACATCACTTGAGGCATAAATTGGCTTCTTGATAATTTTTTGGTCGCTGTTTTGGTGCCTCATAAAATTTAGTCTAAAACTAATACACATATTATATTTTTTCAATGTATTGAATTAGAACTTAAGAGTGCTATTAGCTACTGGGCTTATTCGACTCAATACCAATCGGTTTTGTAGATGACATCCCAAACAGTTCTCATTCTTGTATGATAATTTTTTTGCATTTTTTTGCAATAGGGCAAATATTTTCATTGATAAAGAAGTGCCGTATGAGGGCTATTTTCACTTGGAAACATGTTGCTTTTTATATTTCCAAGTCAAAACTGATGTCTACTACATCAAGCTAATCGATTCAAAATCGAACCCCAGACCTCTGATTCAGGTCCAGTCGCTCTAGCTACTTGCCTACTGGTAAACCCATGTACTATTTAAAATTATTTTCAACAAGACTTTATATGGAATCAATTACGTGCCAGGAGCTACATTCGATATAAAATGTTTACAAAATATCACATACTCTTACTGACGGATATGGCATGTTTACTGTTTTTTCTGATCTCATTTTATTGTTCTGTGTCAATCTGATGCCAACAATAAGTTTTTCTATGTATAGATCATTTCTATGTGTATTGTTTGTTGGAACTGAACTGGTGAAGTGTAAATAGGTTATCGTGCTCGATTTCTCAGCTCAAACAGAAAACATAAGATGTTGACGCATTATTCTGCACAGGACGTTTGTGTCGTCGTCGGAAAAATTCTTGAAATTTAGTAACAAAGTAGAGAACAATATGATTGAATTGAATAATGGTTCAAATTTAATGAGGGTACTTTGAAAAATAATTCATTGTTATAAATGATAATTACAATTGCAGTAGGGCAGGACTTCTGGTAAATAGGTCCACCACCGGTTACTTAAAAGTTAAAAATTTTTACCAAACATATTTGAACAGCTTCCAGAACTCACTACTAAATTACTAAATTTTTGTTGTTCAACAAAAAACACATAACAAGAAATAATAATTTTATTTGTTCACACGCCATAATTTTGGTACTACACGCGTGTGTCATTGATATGTGCTAATTTATAAGAATTGTTCACAGGCAATGGAAAGTTAAAACCTATGTAGTGTTTGCACATAATTAAAAAATATTGTTTTGCCATTTGACAATGACAAACAGAAATTAAAGTTAATTTTTAAAAGTGGAATTTAACCGGTTCAAATTTTTTTAGACTTGGTATTTTTGTGCCAAATTTTATTGTGCAAATATTAGAATAAACTATATGCGTGCATTCTTGAATTATGTAATTGTTTTTAAAAATTTACTTAAAAACGTCAATTGTTATTTACAATGACTTCATAAATATTAATTTTTGCTTTGCTAACGTAGAAAGGTACTCACTTCAGTCAATTTGGAATACTAATTTTTGATAATTTGTTAACCAGACTTAATTATTTCACTCCGTTTTATGTAACATTATCTTAAAAATGTGCTAACTATCACCACTATACTATTTTTGTCATTTTACAATCACTTCAAAATTTGCGTTTTGCATCCATAAATTAATAAGTCTTAAATATAATGTTGCAAATTCAATTTGAAACATATAAATTTAATACTTTTGCTGTTCGGAAACTTTAGCCTATATTTTTTATAATCAGTACTTAATATATTTTTGCACATTTCTACTAAATATACAATACTATTAATTTGTACGCAACCATCTACTACTTCCAATTCAAATAACACAACAATTAATTAATTCAATATCATTTACAAAGCTTTTAGTTATTAATTAACGAAATGGATCAAGCAAATTCCGGTTGCAAGAGATGAGTTTTCCATTGATTACTAAAAGTAGACAGGTTATATACAACAGTGGAGGTAAACCTAGTATTCGAATATAACAACTATTGAAACTAAAATATTTTGAGACATACTAAGCATCTACATATTTTTAATTATTTTTAAAAATATATTTCCATAGTTAGTGCTACTCAAAGTTTGCACTTATAAATAAAATAGGTGTTCAGCTAAATTGGTAGACAGATAAACAGGCAAATAGATACACATATATGCAACCAGATGAACAACTCTGAACTATTGTTATTTTGGCTTATGTGCATTTGGAGGTTATATTAGGTAGTGAAGAGTGACAAATTTAAATATTAACACCATAGGAATTTTTGACTGCTTTGTGACCACCAATACAATGCAACATATTGTATCAAAATAAAATATATACATAATAGAGTGCCATATTTGAACGTACTTTATGATTTCATGGGAGACCTAAACAAGCAGTATAATTTCGGTATATGTGGCAGAAAATAGATTTAAGCAATAGGCAAGACAGAATTCTTGCACTAACAATTTGAAGATATTGCCATAAAATAGACTAATGTTATGGCAAGGCTATGTTATGTAGCAGCTTTCATACAAAGTGGTACTAAAAACTGTCAGAATCCATTGTGGTCGCTGTACAGTCAGGCGTTCTAGATAAGTAAACCTGACTCAGAAAACGCACGAATATCAAAAAAACGATGTTATGATAACTGCATCTTTGAGATATGGGTTGATAACATTTGAGTGAAGTTGCACTTTTTGTGTAAAACGTCTGATCGCGCAGCAAATACATGGCATTTTGACAGTATTCAGTAGCCTTTTGTATGAAAACATAGCCTTGCCATAACATTGTTATATTTTACGACAGAATCGTCCCGATGGTATCGCGATTAAAAATGTGGTATTATTTAAATACCATTGGATTTCAATCAAAAAAGTTTCTCTACCCCTGTAGAAGTCGTTCCTTTACCTACCGTGAACTGCCCCATATCCTGCAAATGTTCCTAGTACATGGGAGTATTATGAATTACTGAACGGTGGAGGATCCGAATGAGTTCGCCTCAATGGCTCCGTGATTTATTCGATTCGCCTAAGTGACAACCGACAGCTTTAACTTCCTGTGACGGATGTCAGATGTATGATAAATAGGAAGTGTTTATCCGCATTTGAATAACCTTTGTTGGAAAAAAAATCTTTAGCATATCTGGAAGCTTCGAAGAGTTCTGTGTTGACGTGTTTTTAATAAGTTGTTCGAGCTTTTTGTTATATTTTTAGATCCGCATAAAGTTTTTGGATGTGAAATCTGTTAAAAATTGAGTTGAGATACGGTGTTGTAAAAAAATTGTTTTTTTACCGATCTAGGTCCCTCGCGCGCCTTCTCGTTCTATCTGAAAGCGTTTTTGAGTTTGATTCTGTAAAATATTGTTTTATTTTTTACAGAAATTTAGATTCTTGGTCTATATTTTCATAAAATAAACCAACTAGCAAATAATGTTTATACAAATTGAAAATTGTAACATTTTTACAAAAATTACACATCATTTCCTCTTACTCCAATTTTAGAGAGTAATTATTCCTGGTATTTTTTTCATACATTGCGAAAAAATGCAAAGCACTAAAGCGGTTGACATAGGGAAGTTATGGGCTATTTTTAATAGAGATAACTAGTAACATGCGTTTTGCTATAACATATAAATGATATTAAAATAGTTTTTTGACTTCATTGGACTCCCGTTGCCCGTCCCGACTTAGAAAAATCACCAACACATTTTGGGAAATTTATCATAAACTATATTTATTAATTCATAAACGAATATCAAAGGAAATTTAATAACTGGAGAAGTTTCATATTAATTTTTTATCTTATTTATTTCGAAAATTCTAAAATTAATCTTATAATTTTTTCATGATCGAACTGTAATTCAAATAAACAATTTGATTCTCATTCTAGTGATTAACAGTAAATTGGAAATATTAAAACATTTTCAACTTTCGTCGTTACTACATTTTTTATATTCTGCTGATAATTGGGATTATATGATTAAGTTATTTATGCTCAATTGAATGATTTGTGATCGTTATTTAATTGGATCCGGCGATATATTTATTTGGGAAATATTTTTTCAACTTCATGTAGATAATAACATTTGCGTAGATATATATTTTTTACATATGTCAAATCAATACTTTATTACACATCAGTGCTTTGGATATTGCAATGCTATAAATTAAAACAAAATGTAATATTTGTCACAAAAATATATGTAAATCTAATAAATTGATAGACTATTTCATCTTCGTATGGTAATATAGCAGATTGGATTTATTACTATCATTACAATATTTCATATTTATTAACGTGACAATTTATATACAAACTATAAAAATAGAATAGAATATTTGGTCAATTGTGTGTTTATTTTTCCGTGACAATTTTTTCAGTTATTGCTCTGCAAAATCATCTACACAATGAGCGGTATCCTAATTTTTTTAAGTGGTATAGATTTTTAAGATTTCGAAACCAATTTCAATTTTTGTGAATAAATATATGAGAAAACAGTATTAATTCAATACTGTATGTAGTTACAACTTTCATCAGCTTGTAGATTTTTCTGAAAATTATTAATTTGTCTATATCATTTAATATTTTCATTTTCGTTAATGTCAACACTCCCTCTTTTTGTCCTGATATCTTACTGCACAAGAAAAGAAACTTTATGGGTTTATAAAAATTATTAAGGTAGAAAGTTGGTCAAAGTTGAAATTAATTATGCAACATCGGGAACAATTTTCTTGCAAACTCAATATTAATTTGCTACAATGTAAATGTTTCATTTTAAAATGGCTCTGAGCAGTCATTAAAGTGTAGTTTAAGTAGCACGATACTAAGTGAATATTTTTATATTCGAAAAAGACGTTCTGGGAAATTGTGAATTGGATATATACGTTTTTACAGCAGTATTGTTGAAACAGAGAATTTGTAACAGCGTTTGGTTAATTTGAAATTTTAAGTTCATAATTCATTATATATAAAGTGGCATATCTATCGTACTAAACGGGAATAATAATTAACAATCTATGCACCATAAGGTGAAGTATAATCAAGTGTGATAAATGGTTAAAAAGATTTAACAGGGGGCACGAAGGTACATTTTTAATTTGAACAATTATATTGTGAAAACCAAACAAATTATATACCAACAAATAGCGCATATCAAATGAACAACTATCTGACTATGTTCAGTAAAACTACCAGCTACCTCATCATTGTAGAAATATTTTTTTCAATTTTTCAAAAATTGTCATTTGGCAAAGTAAAATGGTGTAAAAATTAGTAATTTGCTACCTGGGGACACCCATTTTTTACAAAGATAACTCTATACAACCTTGATCTGATGTTTTATTAGAAATATTTATCAGCAGAGTTGGAAAAACTATTATTTTAATTTTCTTCTTGTGAAATTGTTTTTTAACTTAATTTACATTTATATTTACAATTTTTTATAGTTTAAGCTTTTGCCAGGGTAATGGTTCAGTTGATCTTTTTTAGTTCACCCACATGTAAACTATTGCAGATATGATATAAAAAAAACTGTTGAACTTAACATTAAAAACACATAACAAAATTTAATAACATATACTTAAAAAGTATACGAAGGTCTCGTAAACTAAACAACAACGAAAGAAAATACTTTTATTATGGATTTTTAAACATTGCAGTTTATATCCAGCGTCGTAAGAATCAATGTGATGGCTACATACATCGTTTTTTCTCTACTTTCTAATTATGTTGTTAAAAATTCTTAACTTTACTTGCTTTTAAGATATCGATGGTGGATCTGTTTGTACCAGAAAAATTCTCTATAATCGTATGTAATTTTAAAAGCGAATGGAGTTTGCTCTATTAAACGTTTTAATACACATTAGTGTTTAATTTACAGTGTAGAAATCGCAAAGTGCACATAATAGGTAATAAGATGCTATAAACTGGCTTCGAACGGAATTATTTAGGGTTTAATTAAAGTGCAACGTGCAACTTGGCAAAACCGCGAACGCCATATTGCATGTTTTACTTGCACGTACTGTTTTGCAATACATAAACCATACATGGATAATACGAGGTCCTAAATTAATTCGAACACTTCGAGTTGCAAAGACAAAATCTATTATTCAAAGTTAATATTAGGGTCCCGTACACAACTTTTGTCTAACAAACATTATGAGGTGAGAGTGTGTCACCTAAGATCTGAATGAACTACAAACACCTGTTTTATGGTTGCAAGTACAATCGGCTGAACCGATTTCAAAAGTTTAAAAGCCATTCGATGTAACTCGATAACTTTTGTCAGTTTTGCATTTCGATCAGCCAAGCCGTTTCTTTTTGAATAGCAGGGAAGTAGAAATTTGTTGTCCACCTTTTAGCCCTCAATCCTGAATCGATTTTAAAAATTCAGAAACTGTTTGAAAGATATTGGTTGGAAAAGATACTTATATTAATTTTATTTTAGTAATGACAAATGTTACCCAAATGTATTCATGTGAAAATTATAATTCTATTGTAAATACATTTTCATCATAATTTTTTATAATACCTGTGATAATTGGCTTTACGTTTTATCAAATTTAACTTTGATCAAATTTAAATTTGATACTTAACGCCAACTTCCACGTCTTTATTTAATTTATTATTTATTAACAAAAGTTTATTATTTATCAACCCTTTTAAGCGATATGTTGATCAACCCTGATTTAAATTCATGTATAAGAGTTTACTATTACTTTGCAGATTTGTAAAACAAAAAGCTAGATTTTGGTGATGTGCAAGAACATTGATTATGTTTGAGAAAAAGTTAACTAAACTATGCTTATAAATAATTGTATATTTACATATTTGTGTCCTATATATTGAATATTCGCATCACTTATAGTAATAGATTTTGATGAGGCAGTAAAAAATTATTCGCATTAATATTAATTTATTGTATAAATATGCATATTAAATTCAATAAAACACAGAATTATGTAGATCATTACACATCGACAGTTATGTCAGTTGGAGTTTATCATAATTTACTACATCTAGGTCATTTTTGTTTCGAACAAACAAAGTGGAATTAATGATCAATATATTTCCGATTTACTGATTTAAATTTTTATTCATCAATTTACTTCAATAACAAATTTTTAGCAACACTTCGGTCTTTCTAGATTTACGATTCGAGTTATTGTAATAAATTTTTATATTAATTCATATGTTTTTATATCTTGTCTATTACAGTCTATCTGTTCAATCCGAATCTTTCATTTCAAATGTACATTATTATTTTTTCATTAGAGAAAACTTCATCTGCCATAATATTAGTTACTTTATTTTCTTTCCCCAAGCTGAGAGAGTGTCCTTGTTAGTTAATATAGGTTTCGCGGCATATGCAATTAGATTATATATGTAATCGACTTGGTGTATATTCAGCACTGAATGTTCGCAATAACTATCTATGGTCTCTTGTAATTGTGAATATTGTATGAAATACATTAGTCAGAGGATTAAAACAGATATTGTGCCACCTAATCTATTAATATATAATATAATTTGATAATGCATTTAGGTGGAAAACATATCACAATTAGCTGGGTGTATTGGATGATAATTGGATTGGATTGTTCTATTATTATAATCATGAAAGCTTATATTTAATTCCTAAATAAGCAGTGATAGTACTTTATAGTATTGTTTAATTATTAGTGCTTAACCCTTTTACTAAAAAATGTTGTCCATGGACGACATCGACTCGACTACTTGTGTACATGAGTGTTATCTATGGACGATATTTGCAGTTCAAAATGTATTTACAATAAATGTTCGTATTTCTATATTCATTTTAAATATGATTTATTGTGATGAATGTATGCAAAGCCTTAAAATGGTGAATATTTTTCGCATTTTGAAACATGATTGCTCGCTCGTTTTAATACCACAGAGACCTTTGTTTCATAAAACCAGCGACTACTAATTCATTTTGTGTTGATTAAAAATTTTACCTCTCGCAAGTTATAAATTAGTTTTTTTAGGTAAATAACAGTTTTATGCAACAAAGTTATTTATTGCCTAAAATGTTATTTATTGCTTGAAACAGAGCGAGTTAATTAACTGACTCCAGTCGAGGATTAAATCATAAATTCGTGAAGTATAATGATGATTTATACCTCTTTACCTATTATTTCTGTACAAGGGTATTTTGAAATCATCTCGATTCGGCTTCTGATAAAACACTTGAATATTAAGATCTTTCATTTGTGTTATTTACATTTGGAGAAAGGATTACGTCTAAAATATACTTTCTAATTTGCTTATTTGGAGTTCGCGTTATTTCAAGAGAGAAAGCCTAAGTCGAGATGTTTATTCAAACCATCTCCTATTATTTTAATAGCACTTTCCTGACATCATAATTTTCGCTGAATTTGTTTTTATATTTTATTAATTGTGTAGTGTTTATTTATGAAATTTAATTTTCTGGTAAAAATTATCAGATGCTTCGTGAAAATTAATTGTGATTTCAAATGCTTGATAATTAAAAATATATAAGATCTTGTACAGAATTTTAGAACTTTGTAATCTTTCTGTTATGTTTCTAAGATCCACTCTTTGATTCAATAATTTAGCTCTAAACAGCATATCTTTTTTTCAATTTCTGCAATCTCTACTATTACTAGTATATTTCCATTCCCAAGTCGACTCAATAGAATATCCCGAATGGGTTCGGCGGTCGACTCATTAGCCACTCCCGATGGGGTAACTACGAATGGGTTGATTCAAGTCGAGGCACTCATGTATTGAAAATTACAAACCGCTACTCGGACGTTCGAAATCGATAATTGATGAAACATTAACATAGACGACCTTGTATTCCAATCGAACTCGATTCCTATGCCTTGGTTCCAATTAGAAATAGTCTCCGAGCCAGTAGTAAAAAAAACTGTAGGAATATATCGTCGACTATATAAGTAAATACAACAAGTATAGTGCTATACCATTTGTCTTAAACAATGTTTGATGATATGATGTTTACACTGATTATGGGACAAATTATAGTTTTGAAATGTTTGTAGGTAACTTCAAGATCATTTAATTAAATAGTGCAAATTATATATCTTGGTACGAAACCTATAGAAACTAAGTTTGTCAGTTTATTATTAAATGTTAAGAACTTCTCGTAGAAAATGAATAATCAATATAAATTCGTAGTGCATTTTTTTAGGTATTGGTATATTTTCTCCTCAGGACCAGCTTTAACATTTCTCATACAGTTATATATTATTGAATCGATCGCATGTTTGACTCACTAAAATACACCTTTCGTGTCCAAACAACCCACATCGTTCAAATGTCACTCATCAATTCATCGTAAGTCATATGTGACGTAGTTTTTCCTCAGGCTGACATTGACTTTGATATTTAGATATAAATATGTTTGTGAAATGCGGGTTACATGAAAAAAATACGATATTATTGGTAACAAGATTGTTATGACGAAAAATCAGATCTGGCTTTTGTATTCAACCATTAATGATAACACAACACTGCTATATTTAGTAATGAAGGTAAGCTAAATCATGATGTAATGAATTCTTGAAAAAATATATGTGGAAGCACTATAATATTGCCTTACATGATAAAACGGTAAGGTTTTATTTTATCTGTTTTAATCTAAACTAATACAAATATAGCTTAGAATGATTATGACGTATATTATTAAATTTTTTGTACTCTTTGTGTTGTTTCCAATCAAAATCAAAAAATAAAAAAATCTACCTTGACATTTCTAAGTAAAATATGATAAGTTTGATTAAGTTTATATGTCTATTTATATGTCATCCATTTTATTTCCGTGCTTTTCATAACGTCACATTATATTACCTTAAATCCACAGAGACTGAAAGGCAATGATTTCTCAATAATATTTCTGATATAAATATCATATTACTTCCGCATATTTCTACTAGTCAAAAACGGCATCAACATTTTCATATATATATGACTTACATATCTACTATTCGAAAATAACGACTTTGCCGAAGTATGAATTTCATATATGAAATATAATGTATATCGAACGAGCCACTTGTGTCTCTCAATTTATGATAATGTGGCCTGTACTATAAAAAACATACCGAAGATTTTTCAAAAGGGCACATTCATGCGTTATCACGCGCCCTCATACAATTTGTACGATATATCCGAAAAAGTAATAAATATGTTTCTTCCAACATTTTGATATGTGATCGTTTCGAAGCATATAAGAGTATCAAAATATTCATAAAAATTTCATAGTTGTGATGGCTTTAATCAGAACCAAATTTAAAACTTCTATTTTAAATTATCAGATAAAATATAGCCAAGGTACGACTTTGGCAGTGGTATGACTGGAGCAACCTCACCCTATATATTGTTACCAATTTCTTGTTTTTTCTGGTAAATTTATAATTTAAACTGAAATGGCTCTTATAATTATAATTATACATCAGAATAAAAATTAGGCTTAGACTGGATTTAATTTATACATATCAGTTGGGGATTTAAATATATGGGCCGATTCTGCCGTAAAATAGGCAAGGCTATGTTATGTAGCAGATTTCATATAAAGTGGTACTGAATACTGTCAAAATATCATGTATTTGCTGTGCGATCAGGAGTTTCACACATACATCGCAATCCCATTTATCCTGACTGCAAAGGAACCACATTAAATTTTGACAGTTTTTAGTACCACTTTGTATGAAAGCTGCTACATAACATTGGCCTATTTTACGGCAGAGTCGGCCCCATAATCACTGTACTATATTTTATATTGGTCATAAATCAAGTAATCACCAAGTAATTGTTTTTGTGACATGTGTTTCATGTTCACGAATTTTTAGCACAGACATTATATTTGTTGCATGTACCAGCTGCAACTTTTGTTATTTTTTCACAGAACAAACAAAAAATATATATGTATAAAAACCGTAAAAATCAAGCAATCTCTTTGTTAACCAATATTGTAAAAACTCATTTTAATTAAATTCCAACAAAACAAGTGATTGACAAAACAATGTGTCGTCGTTCATCAGTGTTAAACTAAAATCATGTGTAAACTGTGACGAGTTTTTTTTATAAAAACGAGTCGCATCGACATCGGACAAATGTAATTCCGTTCGGACAAGAGTGTGGTTGTTTAGTGACAGCAAAATATATCAGGATCGCCACAGAATGCCCCCGGGCGGGACGACGGGACCAAACATGTGTTCGTTGTGTCCATTGCAACGACACTCCACCGGAACACAGGGGAAGAAGTTCGTTCGATTCGACTCCCGAGTTCAGATGCTATCGATACCGGACTTCAAATCGATATATCGGGTATGACATTTGATAAAGGCTTATAGGTGAATTGTTATTGTTATTGCTACCCAAAGAAAAATCTTTGGAATGAAACACGCCACATTTGCTTCAGCCCTTTTTCCTTCATTGTCACTTTTCAAACTACCACTTTCATGACTTCTTGTACTTCTACTTCTTAGTCTTCGGATTATCTCTTCTTGCACAAGTTGTCCATCATTTTCATTATTTTGTCCTTATCCATTAAGTCTTTTTATTTTGAGCTTGATGACGTCGTGCAGAAGACACTCTTTTTTCATCAGGGTTCTAATCTAATTT
>NW_020537758.1:19838888-19863567 GCF_003426905.1 Ctenocephalides felis | reverse complement strand
TCTACTCAATGTCAAATTTACTGTCTTCCGCAAGATGCAAATGGAAAATATGAATATATAATATCAGCATATATAAACAAAATGATTATGCATTACAGTACATTATTTTACAGTACATAAAAATAAGACATTTATCAAGTGTGAAGCATGATACTAAAACCTTTGAGCAAATATACCTGTTTATCAAACTTCAAATATGTTTTTATTTAGGAGTATAATCCGTTATAGAACTAAAATATCCATGTTAGTTGGCTACATCGATTTTACAACGATTTAAATTATTTGTTCTTGTACTGGCTAATATCCCATACTGTATAAAAAGGGGCAAAGTGTGAATTTGTTGAGCATTTTATAAAAAGAAACATTGCAAATATAAAAGTAGCCTAAAGCATTTCTATCTTACAGAAAAGCTATAAAAATAAACTACGAACCATAAAAAATCGACACTCGGAAATAACTATAACCGTTAACGATATCTGTAGAATTAAAATGAATTCATAATAATGCAATTATGTAGAGTAATTATGCAAAGCTAAATATTCTTATCAGTGTTTACGAAATGCTTTTGCTTTTGCAACTATCAGGTAAATTATTCACAACAATATATAATAACAAATTGTAAATTATATTGAGATATGTAAAATATTTATGCAAATAAAATTGCAGTTGACTGCGACTCGAGCAAATATTTAATGATATTTCATAATAGTCGTGTAATGGAATGATATAAACTTTTATTATATTCTTATGAATAAGTATATTATATCAAAAATATGTCTGTAGTTTCTTTCAATAAGATAAATAAATTATTAAGATAATAGCAAGAAGAATTAAGGATAATTAAAAGGAAAACAAAAAAGTGTAGAACAACAAAATGAGAAACTGAGAAAACTAAGGTGGTTTCAAAATTAATGAAAACAAGGATGTAAAATATTATGGACTCAAAAAATATCATGATTAAGCTAGTACTTCGATGCTTTATATATATATTATATATATATATATATATATATACCATGGATGATCTGCCAATGATTGAATGACAAAACAATGAAGTTATAGAGAATATATTCTTATTGAAATATTGTTCCAAATATTGAACAGATTAATGAAATAAATGCTAAATGCAGAAAATGTATTGATTAAACTAATACATCTCATTCATTATTTTCCACGAATTGACTATTATTCCAAAACGTTGTAATGCCCGACAAACACACTATAAGAAATGTTTGTATTAAAAACTCACATTGTTGAGGCAAACTACAAACATAATTGAATGAAAGTAACCTATACTTGTACGTAAATAAAGAATGTTTTAGAAATTCATGCTATGTAGCAATGAATTGTACAAATACATTCGACTATCTTTATCAAAAACATGTGCGATAATTTGGAATTCAAAACAATTAGTATTCAATATCCGTTAATAATTACAAAATCATATTGAGAAAAGAAATTAAGGATTTTTTAATAGCTTTGTCGACTTTACATTTATCTTAATTTGAATTAAACAAATATAGGTATTTAAGTAAAAATTTTAATTTTTTAAAAACATTGAGAGCATTTGAACTATTGACTATTAAAAAGATTATATTTTATTGTGCATATTTAATATTTTAATCACTGGCATATCCTAGTTGCTTTGCGGCAATAATAATTTCTAATGGACGTGTTTTACTCATAATTTGACATATTTCATCATTTAAATTTTTCATCAAATTCATCAAATGGTAATAAACTTCTGTTTTACAAGGTAATTAAACCAATATGGCCTTATGGCTTAGAATTGAGGGACTGTGCGAGCAAATACAACATAGTGCTAATGTAACGTGCCCAATCGGAAATACTGAGGCAGATTTCAGATGCTCCGTGGTTTGTTAGTAATAAAACCTTACACGACTCTTCATATTGAATTTATCAACAAAATTATACAAATCAACAGTGTCAAACATTTTTCAAAACTACAACAACATACAAACTATATAGTCATTCAGCTTCTTGAGACACCAACTTCAAGAAGACTGAAGAAGAAGCTGCCCGAAGATAATATGGAGGAACCTAAAACCTAATATGGAGAACCTCTCTAAATATGATTGTAATATTTATCCGATAATATTGTATGTGTGTTTGAATGTGTGTGTATGTATGTGAGTGAATGACATAAGCCAAATAGCTCATAGAATCATCATGTATTCTGATTGCTATTGAAAATAAAATAAAAAAAAGAAAAAGAAAAAATTCATCAAATTTTAAGTTGACATTTTGACAGAACTCATTTCATTTGTCAAACAATGATATTTTTTCTCAATTTTTCCAATTCTTTCTCTACTATTACTAGATTTTTATAGTTCCATACCACTATTTTATATGCGTTGACAGACTCCAAAAAATTTACCAAAATTCGAATAGACGTTTAGGAGCAGTTTAGTGACAACACACACAGAAGATAAATAAATAAATATAATATACATAATATATATATATATATATTTAATTTTGATTATAGTTTGTTAATATTGCAAAGGAGTTACTAATTCCTGATTGCAGATTAAAATCAAGAAATAAACCTAAACCCAATGATCCAAATGATGTTTTCCTGACGCTACCACATTTGTATTAGCATTTCTAGAATTCACATCAAATTAATTTCGTATCCCACAATCACTTCCACACTTGTCCACATGACACTTTCTACACTCTATTTTCGCACAATCGTCTAAATCTAAAATATAAGGGCACTGTACAGAAAATGTCAACGAACCGCGAACACTAACCTACTATAAATCATTTACGAAATCAGGGAGCGCGTCGGGGGGCGTTAAATCGGCCGCTTTTTGCAAATCGCGTCTACGCGACAGTACAATGCGGCCAGGTATTGTGCGATCGGGGAACCGACTGAGTTTTTGTAGTGGCACTACACTAGCCGCGACACGTGAACTGTGTCGCGCGTTTTGTGCAACAATGGACGCGCCGCCGTTCGATCAGGTAAATCGAGAGCTGGGAGGACTTTCATTTTAGAGTAAGAAATATATGATAGTTTTGTGTGTTTGTTCTCTAAGTTATTATTAAGACGCAGTTGAAAGCAGCAGACATGAAATCAGTGTCAATTACAAATGACTATTTTATTACATTGTGTATGATTGTTATGATTATTGTAACCACTTTGTCGAAATTTAACTCTTTTGAGTCGGGTGCCGTCGCTCTGGCGGCAAAATTCATATAAAACTCGGAATTCGCGAGTGGAAAGGGTTAAAACATAAATTTTTAGACTGATATGTCCTGTACATTTTCACTCAAATTTTGTTTACAATAATTTGAACATTTATAGCAACCCTTCATATGACTATCACTGAAATGGCAATCAATGGCGTAGCAACCAATCAAATAAGTCCACAATGCCAAGGACCGAGTATAAAACCTGGGCGACTTATCAAATATACACACTTGCAATATTACCATCAAGGAAACAACAACATGTAGTAAAAACGCACAAATATTTATAAATATACAATTTGTGTTAATAATATAATGAGATTAAAATATACTAAATTTTTTAAAACAAAGCTAAATACTAAGTTGAACACAAAAATAAAAATGGTTCTGTAATTAACTAATAAACGCAAAACTTTAAAATATAGATAATATTTAAATTGAAGTTTTTGCGAGGAATACAACACAAATTTCATGTGACATCTAATTCACCATAAAGAACAAGATGTCCCAGAACTCGATGTCAAATCGAAACGGAGTATTGACCGTAACTGTTCTTAAAAAATTTAGAAAATAAAAGATCTCACATTGTTCGGAAATTATGAGCTTTTAAGTGCAACCTAGAGCTTTGTTGAAATTGTGACTATTTTTCGATTATTGTGGGTAAATTTTTGTACTTTTATTATTATTAGTATACTTCCAATATGATTATGATATTTATTTACATTATGGTTTTATGAGTTCTCTTAAAAAATTGCGATATTTCAATTCTGAAGTTGAATGATTATTAGAGCAATTTAATATCATTAATTCATATTGTATAATTGTGTGACTTGTAATTAAATTCTGAATGCTTTTCTTGTATAAGATAAAGATTTTCTTTGAGGATGTACTTTTGAGTATTCTGTATTGTAGTATCGTTTCACAGAATATTCTATAATACTTAGCAAAAAATAAAAACTAAATATGCAAAATTTTTTTGTAATGGTATTTTTTGTAATTGGTAATGGTTTGTAATAATTACTTTATTTTTTCTACTTCTGTGACACTGTTTCAGGCCGTTAATAAATATTTAATTATATATAAATAAATACAATATATGTTTGCTACTATTTACAAATTCAATTTGCTACTATTTATAATTTAAGTCTCTATATACCACTGAGCCATTTTTTTAATATCACCATTATCGAACCATGACGTTATCTTGACATTTATTAATAGATAGCACAGTACAGTTGTCTAATGTAAGTTAATAACTACAATAGTTTCACATGGGTTAAATTACATTAGCAACCAATTTAAATAAACTAGGAAAAAGACAAAAATTGGTAATGATGGTAATTAATTTGAACCATCCAAATCAAAAATAAAATAATTTGTGATGCAGATTTAAAGTTTCTGCTCTACATGTAGTACAATGGTGTGATACTATATCAGTCAGGGTTAATTTGCATAATAGTAAGCGATTGAAATCATCCAAGATAAATAAAACAAAAATTAATAGATTGCAATATAAACGTGAAGTACTACTACAATATAGTACAGGATCACTCGTGGATAAGTTGGCTAGAGCGTCTGGTCCTGAATCAGATGTCCCGAGTTCGATCTCACTTTGATGTAATGACAACGGTTTTAACTTGGAAATTAAAATAGCAATATGTTTCCAAGTGAAAATGAACCTCATCCAGCATTGATGCATCAATAAACTATTCGACATATAGCAGAAAATGTAATAATAAAATTTAACACTCAAGGTCAAGACAAGTGTTTGGGTTGCCATCTGCATAACCGATATAGTGTTAAGTCAAATTAGTCAAACAGCTTATTGGACACTTAAGTTCTAATCGTGGTTCAAAAGAATATAAAGAACAAAAAACACTTAGTACAGTAGTCTCATGTGAGTTAATTCAGGTAATTGTAATCAATGCAAATCATAACATGCAAGAAAGATAATATACGCAATAGTAGCCGAATTTAATCAATACCAAAGAATTTAGGTAAATATTTCCAGCTCTCTTCTTACGATTCAGCACATATCGCGTGGATTTCCAGGTAGCCCGACGTTATCGAGACATTTATGGATAGTTTGTACATACATGACGCATTTCGCCAGCTGTCGGCACTTCCAACTTCCAACTATTCTTCCAACTGCTCGTAGTCGGAAAAAAAAGCTCATGTGGACTGACATAGTTTTTTTTCTATTGCCATAATATGCTTATTTACTGTATACTGTGCGAATGTTTGCTGACAAGAAAACAATCGCTGATAAGCTATTGTTTTCTAACAATTTCAATGTCGGAGTAACAATAATGATATAGTAAAGATATATATTTATGCTTATGCATATACTAAATACGAAGAAATTCTATGTTTTTTGCAAATTGTAGTAGATTTTTATCAAAATTATTATTAATAATTAAGAACGTTTTTTCAACCTGCATTTGAATTTGTAGATGTCAGTTTTTGTTGCCTTCTTTGTCTTAAATTTAGGTTCTTAAGAGAACTATAAATAGCAACCCAAATGTCCTATACCTATTTGATGAATTATATTATTATTAGAAATTCTGTAAGAGCTAGTTTCAATTGGAAACATATTGCGATCTATATTTCAGAGTGAAAACCAATATCACTACAGCTTGATATCAGACAGTCCAAGGTTGGCATCAATTTCGGGACCAATGATCTAAGTTCTAACCTTAGATAAAAAATTAAGTAGGTGTATGTGGCATTTTGCCCTAAGGCAATTTGCATGAACTTTGCGATATGTGTAAGTAATCGATTTTAGCTATAAATATTTGATTTGTACATGATATACCTGTCTAATCTAGTTTATCTGTTTAAGGATCTACCTGCCTAAGTTGCCCACTTATCTACTTATGTAGCTCCTTGCCCGTCCACCCATCTATCTTTCTACTCGTCTACATTTCTACCTATTTACATGTCTACTTATCAATTATATTCATGATTATATCTCAACCTTCCTATTACTTTTATTACTTGTCTACCTGTTTACCCATTTACTTGTCATTTGTGTATCAATACTTTTCTCTGTATATGAATCATAATAATGATTTTTAATGATCATTTAGAGACACACTAACTAAAACATACATACAATTTTAGGTATGCTAAAATGTTCAGGAGGTTTGAAACATTAAGATATTGCCAAATTTTATTTTCATTTAATTGTTATTATTAAATGTTGAAAATAATATTGAATATGTCGTTAATTAAATCATTTTCAAACTAATTTTATTATACCAATAAATTTGCGATCATTTCCGCTTTATTATGCAGTTTATTATAAAAAGTTATATAATCATATCCGTTATCGCGTCGAAATATTATATATATTTTATATTATACAAAGTTATTTTTCTTATGAAATTAGATCGTAAAATCGGCTGATAAAATTCATTTGTTTGCATACGATAAAAATGTTTTAAACATTCCGGTGCCTCAGTTTCAAATATTCAAAACAGTACTCCGCATATGTAAACAGATGTGTTACGATTTCCTTTTCACATGTGAGACAAGAGGTAACGAATCGTTATCACTGGTAATTTGATAATATTATAAAGGTATCAGATTTTTATAAGGAACACAAAAAATCTAAATTATACAATGAATTCGCAGTGCACTTGATATAATTTTAATACAGTAACAAATGATAATTTATAGTGTTTAAAAATTGAGTGCATATTAAAAACAATTTCAATATGTGCAATAGTTAATATAATTTAGTTGTAAATTTATTTTTTATTCAGACAACAATCGATCTATTAATTATAAAATATTAATTTTTGAGTGTATAATTATTATTAATATTAATCATAAAAAATCAGCGAGTTAATAAAACCAACACCAAATATAATTATTATAAAGTTATTTCTTTCATAATCATTTATGATTTAATCAAAAATATTCAAAATATACACTTATTTAATTTACAATATTAATTTTTGAGTGTATAATTATTATTAATATTAATCATCAAAAATCAGCGAGTTAATAAGACCAACACCAAATATAATTATTATAAAGTTATTTCTTTCATAATCATTTATGATTTAATCAAAAATATTCAATGCAATTATTTTTGTAGTCGCAACATTCATTAATTTTTGTTACATTCCACGAATAATTTTCCGATGTTATACAAATATAAAAATAATATTTATATGATGAAAATAATATGACTACCAACAAGTACATAATATTAATTAGGCAAATGTGCACATTTAAAGAATTATCATTTTCAAGCTTAGATCAAATTTAAACACTTTATGATTCTAACCTTAACAATAACTTCAATTCATAATAACGCTGATGAATAATTTAGTGAAAAAAGAATAAAATTGTATATTGTAGCTCCACTATTTATTTTTTTGTCGATGCTACGAGGTTTAGTTATTAATAAGAAACACTGATTGTGAAATATTTAATATAATAGTTAAAATACATATAAATAAAATTAGGTTTATATATATGTAGTTTATATGACAATATGTCGATAAAATAAAAACATAACAAGTGGGGCAATAAACATGTTTTTCCAACACTTTTGGAAAAATTTATGTTTAATTTGTTTTGAAAATTTGATAAAAGTTTAAAATTTTGAAACCCATTCAAATAGGTTGATCTATAGCGACAAAAATATCGAGAAAATTTGTTTAAACTATATAAGTAAACTTCAGATATCATATGTCTTAGTACCAAATCCTCCCTCCAAAAAAAAATTAAACAAAATTCGTATTCATTAGTAAATTAGTATCTCTATAAAATATCGAACGATTGGATGGGCATATGTCTAATGAACATTTTTGACTGCCAAATGCCATTTTTTAAGTTTTTTTTTCAGAATCATTCACCGTAAGCGCTGGACCTGCCTCCTAAAAAAAATCATCAAGTCTTCATACCATCAATAGAGATAAAAAAATATAAAATCGTTCTGAATTTAACAATTTTGATGATCTTGTAGTGTGTGGATAATGATTTTATAGCTCTTTCTTGATACATACATGACTCATTCAGTGACCGCTGAATATTTCAAATAGGTGAACAATTAAAATAATATACTAGAAATTAATATTATTACTATCTATCCCCCGTCTATTGCATAAGTTACTACAAAGTTCCGCGCCCGTTGTTTTGTCACTGTGTCCATGACGACGACGCTGGCATCGCGCCTGCACCCACCGCGAGGGCTAAAGAACTCGAGTGGGTTTCAGTGGGTTGTCGAGGATAAACGCCATTCTCGGTAATAAAAAATGAATCAAGCCTCCTACCAACTATTCGAACTATTGCGATTACGCGGGAAGTAAGATTTAGGCGGTCGGATACATTTTTGCAAACACAATCTATCAATGATTATTATGCACAACAATATGATGACAGTCCCTAGATATTTTTCTTGATATTCTATTATATCTTTGTTTTCACACGACATTTTTTTAGCAGCAATCAGAACATTACGTGCTATAAGCAGTTGGGCTGAAACTTCCTCTTACTTCGTATGTTTTAGATGGTAACCCAATGGTTAATCCATCCATATTTGATGATTTTTGGGATGATTGAAACAACTACTTTCATTGAGTCTATTCATCTTTTTTTTATTGTTTTGATCAGTATTTAAGAATCCTAAGTTGTTGTACCACTGGTTTAAGAGATGCGACCAGAACAATAGTCTCATCTCTGAGTAACAATAATTTAAATATAACATTTTTTGTAATATATGGAATCTTTTATGATGCAGCAATGCTAGATTAGAGATATTTTCACTTGGAAACATATTTTGCTAGCTATGCTAAAACAAATGTCACAACTGCTTGACATCAGGTTCTTCGAAACGGGATCGAACGCAATCATTTAAAGAATCTATGCAATCCCTAAAAACTGCAGCATTTCTAATAAATTCCACTCAGCTTTTGAAGTTGCAAACGTACGAGAAGATCATTTACACTTTAGAGAATTATGAATCCATTTTGCATCAAATTCACTGAGGTACTCAATGCAAAAAGATTCTTTCATAGATTGCTGATGCGTTGATCTTTTATACAGAATAACATTTTGTTCAGTAACAACCTCAACCACGTTTGGAAACACTTTCAAACATCATATACACGATATATATATATATATATATATATATATATATATATATATATATATATACTGCCAACTTCAGTTTTTTCTTCATGGACTTATGCTATATTGGAATCCAGCCTTTCAAAATATTTATTTTGATAATATTAAATATTGAGTACTCCCACATCCATCGTTGGGCACGAAATAACTCTAGTGTTTAATTGAACGTATTATGAAAACAATACGTAACAAAGGTATTCGATGTTAAATACAATATTAATATACGTGGGTAGATAAAGTATGCGTTTGTTTTGTTTAAACATTGAACAATTTCCTTTGTACTCTTGCACATATCAAATTTTGCACTCGAGTACTGAAGACCACTGTATCGTGTTCTTCAAACCGAATGGACGTGTTTGGCACCACGTTTCGGTATAAAATAATTTAAATTATTGCAGCCAAATATTACATGGGTAATTACAGTCTCGTGTGTACTTGAAGATAAAAAGTGTTTTTGTATAAAACCAAATAGTGATATTTGATTTATGAAATCGTTGAAAACGTGTGTCATAGAATATTTGGATAGAGTGATAATTATTAGTTAATAACAGTAGTACAATGATGGCAATACGTGTTGTTCGTAGTAAACTGAGAAAACGCGAAGACCAGTCTAACTCAGTCCATCCAGAGGCGCACCAGACAATTACGACAGTTGTTCCAACTGCTGAGCCAGTGGCGTTCAGCCAACAGCCCATTTGGGTTTTTCCACCTAACCCGCCGCAGCCTTTGCAAAACAGCAACAATCAGGATAACTTATCCAAAAATTTGAGCCGCAGCAGCAGTTTCCACAAGGATCACGGTGGTCGCTGGAAAAGATTTGTCAAGGGAAAACCCGAACAGGATTCGCATGCTATACCGCCTGAACTGAGACCTCAGTTGAAAAAGATATTTGTCTACTGAAATATCTGCACTGCTTGTTGAGGGAAGAACTCCAAATCTTTGATTATATCAAGTGCCATCTTTAATCCCCACCCTTAGCCTATTATATTTATAGCAAATAGATTCATTTTTCATTGTTGTAATTGATATAATTGATTTGACATAGTATATTCAAGACATTGACAATTTGCACTTTGTACCGTGATAAAATCAACAACTGCATTTGTATGGATCGTTGTTTATTTATGAAACAAGTAACAATGCAATTATTTTGAAATATCGAATTTTAAATTTTCGACTCATTGAATTTATATTGCATATCACATATCATTGATTCAAATTGTGATAACGAGTTTGATGGTAATGTATAGACATTCATTTTAATATTAAACTTATTAAACAGTATTTTGAAAACATCCAATAATTAGGTCAGAATTTAAAAAAATAATTATTAATTATGTATTTTTTGATAATTTTAATAATTTTATGGTTTGAATCATATTTATATTATAATTATTGTCAAACACATTAATTAAGTGATCAATAAATGCATTAAAAATAATATTAAATAAATAACATTCTTCTATGACAAAAACAATTAAATGCAATAACACAAATGCCAATTTAAATTAGCAACAAATCAATAGATATCTGAAATAGTTTCAAATTATATCTACAAACTACTTCGTATTTCTACATGAAATGCTTAGTTCCTCGTCTTGTCTATTTATTTCATTTAAAAGTTTCAGAGCTGAGGCAGATGAACTGACAAACAGATGGACTAAACTATGAGATAAAGTTTGCGAAACAATTCGTCTAATAGCTTCTAGGGAATACAACCATCGGTAAACCATATATAGTATAAACATTTTCGTTTATACAATTAAACAAATGTTTTCACTAAAAATATTCTAGTATATTTTCATAACAAACACAACATATAGAAGAAAAGATCTAAACTGTGTAGAACTCAAGGTAGTTTCATCTTGGTTTTATAAATTCTCAATATTAAAATTCAGAATGCAAAATAAATATTTTTCAACCTTTTAGCAACTTGTTTGCACTTTATACCGATTTTGAAATAAGAAACTTTTTGACAAAGCCAAGAATACCTTATTGCCATCGATTGACTGACCTTAATTTTTTTTAATGAAACACAAACTTTCAATTTACGACGTATACTAAAACAATATGGCATAATAAGATCTGGCAATATATATTTGATAATTTAGTTTTTATAATACATACATATTCTGCATACAGCATATATAATTTGATTTCGCATAGGAAAGAATAAAATTTGAACTATTTCCAACGAATATATACACAGTGTCCGAATTTTTTAACACTTTATTGGTCTATAGAATTTAATAATTTTTTCAGCCAAAATTTGGAATTATTTACGTAAATAAAAAGTGGCAGTTACAATATGTTTGCATGCCTGTCTCAAATATTGTACGCACTTTTACACTCACACCAAGAACTTACTTTTGGGCAATACACCACTAATAATTATTATTATCACCAGGATAAAACTTATATCAAATATATTATCGAATATACCTTGCTTGTGAAACTTAAACATTATCCCGTACATAGATATCCTGAATAGTCTATCCTCTATCCTTGCCAAATTTCGTTTTTCCTCTCAGAGATTTCAAATAATTCACTCCAGGTGAATCGTGCGCTAATTAATACCACGACTTCGTGTTATTTCATTTCAGTGTGGAGTATTTCTACATGAAAAGACGAACTGAGAAGATAACTTCCAGGGATTCGGGCAGATGAAGTGCGCGGTTATAGGGTGTGTTTTGCCGAAGGTTTAATCTAGTTTAAGCGAGTAATCCTAGCGAAATGAGGCACTAACTTACGCTAATATGATATAACCTCAGTGAAGGAGCGGTATCAGGTTACCAGAAAGGATGTAGATGACTGTAACGTGATTGCACCACATTATGACAATGTTTTCAGCTCAGAGATATCTAATGACGGCGGGCGCAAGGTATTATGTGATAACTCCTTGATCATCTTACTTGATAAGAATTTTGGTAAATTAGATAATAGAAATAAAAAACGATACGGCATGGATACGACTAATAAGTTACAATATAAAATATAATCAAATAAGTAGACAACTAAATGGAGCACTGTCCTAGTTTCTGAAACATCACATTGACCATAAACACCACTTCATAAAAATGTAGTTTTTTGAAACCGACGATACTGGTCGAAGAGAAATAATTATAAAGCATGGTAGCAAACAATATTGCAAATAATTAATATCATGTTTTCAAATTTTATTTTGCACAATTGGATTTGTGTTCACCAAGTACTGTGTTCAAATCAGTAAAGATAGCCAACAACTATGAAACAAAGTACATATATTTTATTTCCAACATTGCTACAATAAGTTCCAAATATTTATCATCAGTATCAGAAAAATCATTAATCTATATTGCCTTCTAGTATAAAAACATCTCGTTAGGACAATAATTGGGTTGCTTTCCAAGCAACTAAATAGTTGATAAGAAGTATCATCAAAGTTTATGATCTTACGAACTACATATTAGCGGCTTACAAAAAGTGGTTTAAACAATTTATTGAAATAATTTATGTATATTGCTGATATTTGCAGGAAATAATGCTTCATGATAATTTACAAAAATTTTAATAAAATGATAAAATCAAGAAGTTTATCATATTATACGTTTCGCCCGTCGTCATTAGATATCTCTGAGGGAAAAACATTTTCATAATGACGCGCAATCATGTTACACTGGAGGTTGTATGATATTATGCTAAAGCGCCTTATTTTATGAAACGGTCACGAGTTTTGGTTAAATAATAATGTTGATAAGATTATATTCATTTTTGTGTATTTTCAGATTTTTCAGGAATAAACTCCTAATTTTCTAGAATACTTAATTATCTTATAATGCGCGTCATAGTTTATGTCATATATTTAAACATATTTACTTAATTTATTTTGTAACACAACAAGCCTCTTCTGATCGAAACAAAACTTTCAAATAAAAAAAATTAAGAACCAGTATATATTAGTTTAAAAGTATGACAAAAAATTGTGTGCGGAAAATTGTATCCAAACATACATGGGTACACACACAGACACACACATACATCCATTTTCCCCTGAAATATGCCAAAATATTCAGAAATCTCTAAAACGTAAAGAAAAGCAAAAATTTTCATTTTCGATTATTTTGCGATTACTATAACTTACCCTGCGCAAAGTTAATTATAAAATACTTTTGGTTTTATGTGGCAGGTATATATTGTTTTAACTTTGCGTATTTTCAGTAATCTTACAATATTGTAATATTATTAAGCTAAACTAAATACTGATATTGAGAAACTCAAAAAATTACAAGTAGATAGATCATTTATTGAAATATGTAAGGATGCTGTACATTACGCAGTACATTATTTACAAAGATTACACCGTACGTAAATTTTATTTGGTATTTTGTGAGAAATATTTATTAGCAGAAATAGAATGAATTAATTATATTAATCAACAAAATTCTCTTTGCTAAAATTGCTCCTTTTTAACTTAATCTACTTTTTTATTTTCTATTATCTCATTAATAAAGTGTTCATAGTTTTGCCAATGTGAAGGTTTAGTTGGCCCTTTTATACTGAACCCACATATAAGCATTTATAATAATTATATAAAAAACTGAGGTATGTAACTTGGTAATAAGAATTCATTTTATGAAACATTTAATTAACATACATATGCCTAAAAATTTCATTCAGAAATCAAATTAAATAAAAAAGCTCAAAACCAAAAATATTATCAACAATAGGACATAATTTTGGCTACTTATCTCCTGATAGCAATGTTGTAAAATTAAGATGATGACTCATGACACCTCTTTCGCCTTTTACTTTAAAATAGTGTCGTTAATTAATAAAAATTTGTACTTTGTAAATGTTTTGAGATAATGCACCTGATTACCCTCAGACCTACAAGCCTTGCTCTGCCCTATAAATATATTTGAAATGCCAAATGTGAGACTTCGCTTCTTATATAAAAGTACTTAGAATTCTGCGATGGCAAAACTTCAGAAAAATATCGTCTCCCAACTGAAAATCCATATACCCACACATATTTACTGTCGAAAAGAAATAAGTTCTTTATAAAAGTTTCTAATTTGCTTGCTCATATTTCGACAAAGGACTCAGACGTCCGCGCACACATACGCACCAAAATAAAAATCCTCGCGGGAAAGAAAAGTCTCATGTATGTAAATCGTGTTACAACAGCCATCGGCAATCGGCTGAACTTCGCGAACAAAATCCCAGAGTCTAACGCAATAATATAAAGAGAGCTTTCAGACGAAATTCACCCTTTTTATTTTCATATAAAGTAAACGACTTTATGATATTACATGAGACTTTTTTTGTTTCTCATATACGTTTTTGGTCTTATATAAGTCTTTCGAAAAGAGTTTACTTTATATTGATAGAATAATGAAACAATATGAGTATATTGTACTTTTTGTTCTGAGTCTGGAGTTAAATTGGTCGGAATGAGACTATTACTTTAATGATGTAGGTATACATTCTCAAACTAAAATAGTTAAAGGTATCGTTATAGAAAATTACTCCAATTACTTGAAGATTGTATGCCAATAAAATAAAATATTATTAGAAAACAAATATAGTTTCTATATCATATATAAAGTTTACATGCAATGAACTAAAATATCACCATTTATCAAAATGTGATATCACCATTTATCTATCGGTTGATATAAATCTTGCACACAGGGAATTCCATGTCTATCTACATGTTACATCGTACTAATGAAAAACACATTATATAGAAAATATATTAAAATGCATCTACTGAATCATAACATGGCAAAACATACGAGTTTGGTTTTTGAAGATAATTTAGGTAGAAATGTTACTTTCCATTCCTATCATTGACAAAACAAATGAGTACTATATGTAAATTAGAGCAGGTCGATTTATATGGGTCAAATAAAGTCGTTCAGGCACATATGTTTTCCGGATACTAGGGATCAAAATAAGATTTTTTATCAAAGAAACCATACTTTTAAATGAATTTTGATGTCCCGTGACAAATTGACTCAAAAATAAGTGTTAAAATTTGAAAAATTCTATTTACACCCATTTATAGAGGCCCAATAAACCTAATATATCTTTGGGTCAATGCACGGGACATCAGAATTTATTTCAGAGGCATGGTTTCTTCAGCAAAGTGTCTTATTCTGATCCCTAGAATTTGAAAATCGTATGTGCCTAAGTAAGATTAAAATCGACCCGCCTATATTAATAAATTTTGAGAGAACTAAATGATGTAAAGTATTTTGGTGAATTAGTAGTTTTAAAAATTATTACACAACACAAAGCCTTGTTCAAGTCCTTGCAATTTGTATTCCAAAAACGTTCTGGTACTCCATAGATTTCGCACTATTGTCGAGAGAAATACAAAACACGACATGCGGTTTTCAAAAGTACTTACATCGACATATATAGTACAAGAGCAGCTTCGTATTGGAATATATATACAAAATTCTGATAGTTAGTTTTTTGAGAAAGACTGGGTACGGTTGTGCCTGGGTACCGTAGTAACAATCGTTATAACAGCTAAATTATAATGATTATAAGCTGAGGTCCAAAGAGAGTAAGTATGTTTGTTTGAACAAGTTTCCATGATTGCTTTAAGTTAGCAATACATGATCTATAAACAAGAATCAAAAGTTATATTATTCACGTTTTTTTCTTTTAATAATCACTGCTACTTATATACCGATGGGCAACTTTGTTATTTTGATAAAAAAATTGAAAAAAAACTTTAAAATTCACATAAATTTATCCTAACTTTTCCATATTTAGAACAATGTCTCAAGATGTAGCAATCAATAAAAATTAATTAATGAAGGAACATAATCTGCAGACAGCTTTTCAAGAGTCAAGTAGGTTTTTACGTTCAATTTCTTTTAATAATGACTGCTACTTATATACAGATAGATTACTTTGATATTTCGATATTTAAATTGCAAAAGCCTTTGAATTTCATATGAATTCATCCTAGTTTTCCCATATCTTGAACAATGTCTCAAGATGTAGCAATCAATGGAAATTATTTGATAAAGTAACATAATCTGTAGACAGCATTTCAAAAGTCAAGTAAGTTTTTACGTTCAATTTCTTTTAAGAATGACTTGTATAGATACTTTGATATTTTGAGATATAAATTGAAAGACCTTTGAATTTCATCTGAATTCATCCTAGATTTCCCATATTTAGAACAATGTTTCAAGATGTAGCAATCAAAGAAGATTCATATTTATTTACGAGTATATCTTTGATCATATATAATTTTTTAGCACTTTGCAACGTGAACAATCCTTCTCCAAGATTGGTGCATTTGGAGTCATATATAAAATTAGTAAAAATAATTTCTCAAAATTTTATTTCGTTAAAAATTCTCCAACTCTCTCTCTACTATCCGAATTGGTTGGGCAATTCTTTTGACGCTTTCACGAAGGCGAGCGGCAAGAAAAGCAAGCGCTTTGTGAGATTCCAGAATTGCGGATGTGATGCATTTTGTATTGCGGAATGCATACTAATCACTAGACATGTTATATCGAAGTGGATAATTTATTTATTTCTTGAGCAGACAATTCTGATGCACTAGTTAAAGTTACTTGTACGCGATCTGAGTGCGATATAAGCCTTATGCAAGTCTAATAACATAAGTCTTATGCAAAACTAATTTATGATACTTCGCAGTATTATAATAGAATATTGATGCTCGCTAAAGTAGTTATGAATAAATGTGGAAGCGCAGAAGTTGATAAAGTACTTGTTGGTACTTATGACTATTTTTATTATTCAGATAATAGAAGTAGAATATAAAATAAAATTACTCATATCAAATATGAATGCATTTTTGTTCAAGAAATAATTATGATTTTACAAAGCGATAAAAATAAATTGATCGTTGGTGACACAACAAAATAAGTTTATATATATATATATATGAATATATATATATATATATATATATATATGTATACATATAAACATTCTATTTGAGCCAGGTGTTACACTGTTGTGCAAAAAAAATATTTCAAAATATCTTGGTACAAATTTTATAAGTAACTATATTTGAATATCAAATTTAGCGATTATCGATTAAATTTATTGAGATGAATTATAAGATTCAAGATTACTGTACTGTATTTTACCATATTACAATGAATTTACTCACTATTTGCTTCTGTGATTTTATAAATTTAAACATGTATTCTCATATATGAGCCACTTAGACTCTTAGAGTTACTTTACGTGATCTGAGTGTAATATGAGCCTTATGCAAAACTAATTTATGATACTTGCCAGTACTATAATAGAATATTGATGTTACCTTAAGTAGTTGCGAATAAATATTGAAACCATAATATTCAGGCTACTTTACTTAAAATGTTTAGAATTAAAAGATATCGCGTTCAATAATTATATTCTAATACCACATTTAGCGATTTAGTGATTTCTAATATCGCATTTAGCATTACCATTATGAAATTCAAATTTGAAACAATATTTAAAATATGCATTTTGAAAATCAAAGTTTATGTAATTGATTATTCTAGAAGTTTAAAATATTATTACTAAAACTACAAAATTAAATCAGAATCATAGGCTGTTGAACCAATAATATGTTGCTGATCAAAATAGTGCCAATTTTTTATATCTCTATTTACAAAAACAAACGTGAATTGTAAATAATCATACAAAAAATAAAATGTGTATTTCAAATCCGCGTTTCAAAATGTGAACTCAATTCTATATTAATATTCTATCTTCATCGACGTGAAAAATAGCCATAAAATTTTTAGTAGCAGGTGGTCAAACAGACTTAAAATCTGTTCAATGACGGGTTAAAAATCTTTTAATCCATACAAATCCTATGAAAAAATGCTTAAAAAAATACATCTGATAATCACAACATCGTCATTCCGTTAATAAGACTTATTAAGACAAGCTGTCAGTCCAAAAAATAAAATGTAATTTTACACTCACGTACTATTTTATTTCGCTCATTGTCAGGACTATGATTTTGAGAATTTAAAAATCATTCGATATAGGTATATTTGACTAACCCTTCTATTCGCGAATTTTGGCTACAATCTGAAGCATACTTTTTCTCAGAATTCAAGATAGCAAAAATCATTGAAATACATCGCCATTCCGTACTTGAATCAAATTCTTTTTTGGATTTTTATAGACCATTTATTTTAAAATTACTTGAAGATCCCGGGACTGCATAAATATATCCAACATTAACTGCAGATTCATAACACATCATTAAACAAATTTTCAATGGGTACATTTAAATGGGTCTCCAATATTGGAACTAGAAGGAAATAATAAATGTTCGGTCGGTAATGGCTTGACAATAAATTATCTCATGGGATTGTACCTTTTCGTACCCCTTTTTTGACACTTTTCAATTTACCGCCGCTGAATAAACTTCAAGCCAACGTCCGGGCAAAGTGTGTATGTGACAGCTGTTCCATTTCCTACTATTTGTATCAATTGCTTTTGGGTATATAGGTATTCGACTCATACTTTATTTTTTTAGTTTACGAATGTGGTTTCATATATGCATTCTTCAAAACTCTTTTTAGCTTTCAACGTCAAAAACTTTACAGCCAATGAAGTGCAAAACTTCAAATACAGACAATTTTTCAAAGAAGGTACTACATACTAGTTACCAAGCAAAATGTATGATGGCAGGTATTGACAGATCTTATAAGTCTCCAATTTTATACGTAAACGTTATGCTTGTTGACTGATGTAGCAAAAACACTGACTAAAGGTAGTACTTTTATATATTTAAAAATAAATAAATTTTATTTATTTTAATACAAAACTACAATTTTCGTGCCTGAAGTCACCAAATAAGATAAAAATATTTTTTTATAAAATTCTAGAGAAAGCAGCCAAAGTACTAGATCGGAACTATAAATCTAATTCAATATTATATTCTGATTATTGTTTAAATGATAAATGTACAATTAAGCTATAAAACCTAAACCCCAAAATATTTGAAACAAATAGTATATATACACAATTCGTTCACCACTTTCATGTTTGTGTAGTCGTTTTCATCGTACAAATCATTGAAAATAAATTTGGAATTACAATTAGTGCTTATTTAAGCAAGTTAAAATAGTTGCTTAAATCAAAATTATCAATTCAATTTAATATTTCGCACAATAATCAAATATATCAAAATAACTAATAAATTCAAAGTAGATTCACTCGATTTCTACAAAGTGATTTTTTAGAAATAGTTATATATATATATATATATATATATATATATATATGTGTGTGTGTAATTCAAGTACAAATTACAATTTTCGAGAGACGAACTTTCATTAAATTATATTAAATTACAAACACTTATTTGAGTTAATTGGATTTATCGCTTTGGCATCTATACGTATTACAATCAATGTCGCTTTTAATATCAAAATGCTAAATTGTTTGTACCAACACAGTTATTACATAACACCATTGTCAGAGCAAACAGTCATTCACAATTCTGTTTAGAATATAGAATTGATTTATACCGAACGAAATATTAGTGCAGAATTATTCATTGATTCAAGTTTGCTAAAATATACAAATGACATATTTGGACATCTAATTCGTTAAAATTGGTCTTTTTGCAATACTGTAGTTTAATATTAATCATGAAAAGTAAATAATCAATGACCTTTAGTCAGTAACAAATTATATAATGTACATTATAGTAACTTTATCAGTTGGCTGTATATTTATAAACTCTACAATAAACGCCTATGGATTATTATTGAAAACATGCTAGGAGACAAAAAATCATTAACTGAAAAATTCGAAAGTATGCAGCATGTGTAAAAATTTGGACTTTGCTGCATAAAATATCTAATATTTTATACTTTGAAATATTAATTTGCTATGATACAAGCAAGCATAAACTATTTTTAAAACATGACAAAACATATATTTAATAATTATATAATAACACATAAATTAGAGTGGCAATAAACAAACCAGCTTGACTATGCTCGACAAAATTGACACAAAAAACGAATTTTATTGAAATACAAAAACCGTTAATTTGGTTATTGTACCTAATCCTTCTTGTTTACATTAAAAACACAGCCATAATATAAAACTACGCGAATTTTCGCAATATTGCTCATCTCGTAAATAAGTAACTCGATTATATAAATATTATACTTCAGCGTATTATTACTTGCTTCGAGTAAAATGAAACAGTAACTGCATATATATTTTATGGAATTTGTTCACCACAAAGGACGATCATAGTAATAAGGATACAATGCTGCAACGAAGCTATATATACATATGATTTGAAATTGATCAAGTCGCAAACTGGAAGTACAAGATCGCTCCACCGTGTCGACCCACAACTTTTAACAAGCTCCCGTGTGGCTTCCGGAAATCCAATATTAATACCGAATTGAAGACAATGATCGATATATATATATATATATATATATATATATATATATAATAAAGTTTTTTCGTCATTCAACTAGTTATAGACTAGGTAAATTGACCATTCTCTTAATCCGGAAAGAAATTGCCTATTGTAGATAAATTTCTTCGAAGAAATTATGACCGAAGAAAATTATTAAGAATTATAAATATCGTGAATATATGGGTAATAATGTACAAATATAATCCCTCATTTGAAGTTATAATAATCTTTATTTTTCACATTTTACATAGTACATTTCACTAGTAAGTATTTGTACTGTGAATAATCAGACTAGTAATTTAAACTAGTTGACACAAGTTTATATTTAAAATATTTTAAATAATCCTCTAACTCCCAGTTCCCTACCGTAGGACTATATACAGTTGTGTTCCTTTCGTATTGTCGACATCATTTTGTCGTTCAACTTTAAATTGATGTCAACTTTGAATCATTTCCGCTACTTCAGGATGCGCAGTTAATCGTAGACCTTTGTCAAATCATTTTGAAAAATAGTGTCCTGTTTGTATGTTTCCAGTGATATAGCACGGCTTATGAATATATATGTGTTAAGCTTCAAAAGGAACACGAACTTTTATGAAGAGGGCCACATCCGATGGGAATTCACAGTTTCCAACATAGTTCGTTTCTGAGTATTCGATGATAAGTTATTCTCTTAAATATTCATGTCACACACTAGGTTAATGTGATGCAAATTTGGAATGTATGATTATTTCCTGTTTTATAGAACATATGTAACGCGTTTTATCTGTCTCATAATAGAAGTTGATTACGGATGTGGTTATAGTCTCTAGATTAATTATAATAATGATTGAATAAATTATATATCTAAAGTTGAAGGTAACATAACAAAATGCACTAGAAATCATTTCTAATTATGCGCTGAAATCATAATATTTTTTTTTCGATTTTCGTATTATTTTTCTCCGCCGTGTACTATCAAATTTGCGCATGATGCATCGTGCACAATTCGTGCGATAAACTCGCTGTTTTGCTTGGAGGTGGATATAAATTAAACTGAAAGCTGTATTTAAAACCGTGCGCATATCTTATCCAACAATACAACGAAAATTGTATTGCGGATTCACGTATAAAACCCGCGCAATGGCAGTCGGCTTGCATACGAAACCGAGAAAAACGTTACCAGAATGCATTAAATATACAAGCTTTTAAGTTAAGGGCGCTGAGTTTAAATAGTTGCCTAAGCATTAAATGTTTAGTGCGAATAAAAAACTCGAGAGTTGTTTGCGTTAGTTATTTTCTCGAGTGTTTGAGAATATTTTGGACGCCAACCTGTGCAAAGTCAACAAGTCTTATTATATGCAGGTAGTTTTGAATAGGAACGATGAAAGGAAATTCGTTCCACAAGAAATTATATTCCACAATAACCAGTATTTTTTATCTTTACTCTATTATCTGTTTTTAATAATAAGCAGAGTCTGCTAACAATGTATATAGGAAAATAACATTGATTAGAAGCTAGTAGTTACACCCAGTCGAATATCTACTAGGAATATATAAGATATAATAAAAATAATAAAAACGAAAGAAAAACAAATAAAATATAGCAGAAAAAGAGTAATTAATTTCAACAAGACTTAAAGATTTTTTCAAAATGTATCGTTTACCATATTTAAAATTCAAGAAATTTTTTTTCTCAATTTGATGTGAGTTCAAATAGTATTGGTGTGTATATATTTTCACTATACAGACCAACCATTTACTTACATATATATGCGATAATATTTATTTATATAACTACATAATAAATTTGATACGTACCGCATTAATTATATAGTTTGTTGAATAAATATCAGACAAACTCATAAAACTAACGTCACATACATATATGAACACGTTTGCAATATATCTGCATACGAAACCGTTCTTGAATGTTTATTTATCATACGATGATGGCACTGTAGTTTCTTTTTGGAATAAAACTACACCGCGTGCGGAAATTTTCATCATTTGGAACGTACTGAGGCAATTTCAAAAGCAGGAAAATGGTGGAAATTGTGGAAATGTAGAAACGGTAGAAAAGATCCACTCATAAAATTGATACTCAAGCGTCACATACTTATTTCAAAAGAATTCAGAACGTGCATGCATCCTCTATATCGTTCAGGATATATTTCTATATGTAAATTCATGTCGCCGTATAAGAAAGAAATTGTGAAAGCGTCCGGCTAATTATTATGCGAAGACATTACAATACGGCAGTATGTTAATTCTGTTTTTCTTGAAATTATGCAATTACTTTAAAATGCAGATGTTGAAATGCCCGTCACGTACTTTTCGTTCGTTCAAGCTCATCCCCAACGAGTTGCCCCGAATTGTTTTTATAGTTATTGAGATTTTATACACTGCTTTGGAGCGATTTTAGTTTGCATAGTTTGAAGCCTGTTCCTGAAAAGTTGTCAACCTTTATGGATAAGTGCTCAATGTTAGTAAAACATAGTTTATATAGATTTTCCGATGGATATAGTTTCAAATACACAACATGTTCGTAAACAACTTCAAAACAACATTTTGGATAAACATTATATTGTATATATTTATTATCCACTCCTATCCAATCCACTCTTAATTAAAGTTTAATGCCACGCATTTAGTCATGTTTAAAAATTACAGTTTATCCAAAATTTATTTATTTATTCTACTTAGTAAAATTAAAATCAATCATTAATCCAGTTACCAGAATTAATTTTAGAGCTTCTTTACTCTAAACTACTAATGATACACATTTATCATTTATAACTCGATTACGAATAAATCCGCATTGGCTGGTATACGGAATTTAACCAGATTATAGATGAAATAGAGCTGCTCGAATAATATTTCATAAATCGCTGTGAATAAGTGTTTTCCATAAAATTCTAAATAAGCATTCAGTAATAAAATCAGCAAAATATAAATCTTTTATATTTCTACATTTAATAGTATATATTTATGTTTTATGGTTAGTACTATAGAACTTCATACCGGTGAAAGATTTAACATTTCATTACGTTCATATAAAAATGAGGTGGATTTGATTATACATTTGATTCTACAAAAATTGCATTTTATTTCAAATTGTTTAAATTGCACACCATATGCATTATTATATTCAGCTTAATCAAACAAATCAAAGTGCAAAAATATTATAGTATTTTAATTTCATATTTATAATAATAAATTTTTAAGTAAATAAATTTGATAAAATCGAAATATAATGAAATATCAGTTGTATGAGACAAAAACCAAATATTTCCGAATAACTAAAAAAAATCGATATACACGTATTATTCAAATCTGAGTTTTTACATCACAATTAGATCCGACGTGATTCTAAAAATAGTATGAATTTCAAATCATGATCGAAAAATTATATCTCGTCAGTTACAATTAAGTACAAGAATATACTAATATATATTTTTATATATGCATAAATGTATATATGAATTTTGTTTCCCTGAATAGTAAAAACATTATCTAGTTCTTCAATATTTTCTTATAATTCTCAAGTTAGTATTAATTGATCCTATTATAAATAATCATTTACTATTAAATTTGAGCTAGAACTAATTTTAAAAATCTTTCAACACAATATTTTATATTCATGCCAATGATATAAGATATTTTATTAGTTTGAGCTTATTGCATCATATTGTTTAAAGTTTTCATTTTTTTCATTTTATTAAAATATGAAAACACAAACATGATAACACATTTTTATTTGCTTTAAAGTTATTGCAGAATTCTTTTATTGTCTCAATATTTAGTGACAATTATATTTTGTTATTGTGCTATTAGAAGGCTAGCTCCATTATTAGTAATCCGTTTTCTGAAATTTTATAGTTTGTGTTCTATAGTTTT
>NW_020537758.1:19813693-19837888 GCF_003426905.1 Ctenocephalides felis | reverse complement strand
ACACTTCGAGTTGCAAAGACAAAATCTATTATTCAAAGTTAATATTAGGGTTCCGTACACAACTTTTGTCCAACAAACATTACGAGGTTTGGGAGTGTGTCATCTAAGATCTGGATGAACTACAGACACCTGTTTTATGGTTGCAATTACAATCAGCTGAACCGATTTCAAAAGTTTAAAAGTCATTCGATGTAACTCGATAACTTTTGTCAGTTCTGCATGTCGATCAGCCAAGCCGTTTCTTTTTGCATAGCAGGGAGTAGAAATCTGTTGTCCACCTTTCAGCCTTCAATCCTGAATCGATTTTAAAAACTCAGAAACTGTTCGAAAGATATTGGTTGGAAAGGATACTTATATTAATTTTATTTTAGTAATGACAAATGTTATCTAAATGTATACATGTGAAAATTATAATTGGCTTTACTTTTTATCAAATTTAACTTTGATCAAATTTAAATTTGATACTTAACGCCATCTTCCACGTACTTAGTTAATTTATTATTTATTAACAAGTGTTTATTATTTATCAACCCTTTTGAACAATATGTTGATCCACCCTGATTCAAATTCATTTATGGGAGTTTAATTACTTTGCAGATTTATAAAACAAAAAGCTAGATTGTGGTGAAGTGCAAAAACATTGATTATGTATGAGCAAAAGTTAACAAATCTATGCTTATAAATAATTGTATATTTACATATTTGTGTCCTATATATTGAATATTCGCATCACTTATAGTAATAGATTTTGATGAGGCAGTAAAAAATTATTCGCATTAATATTAATTTATTGTATAAATATGCATATTAAATTCAATAAAACACAGAATTATGTAGATCATTACACATCGACAGTTATGTCAGTTGGAGTTTATCATAATTTACTACATCTAGGTCATTTTTGTTTCAAACAAACAAAGTGGAATTAATGCTCAATATATTTCCGATTTACTGATTTAAATTTTTATTCATCAATTTACTTCAATAACAAATTTTTAGCAACTCTTCGGTCTTTCTAGATTTACGATTCGAGTAATTGTAATAAATTTTTATATTAATTCATATGTGCAAGAATTATATAATTCAAGAAATCATATCTTGTCTATTACAGTCTATCTGTTCAATCTTTCATTTCAAATGTACATTGTTATTTTTTCATTAGAGACAACTTCATCTGCCATAAAATTAGTTACTTTATTTTCTTTCCCCAAGCTGAGAGAGTTTCCTTGTTAGTTAATATAGGATTCGCGGCATATGCAATTAGATAATATATGTAATTGACTTGGTGTATATTCAGCACTGAATGTTCGCAATATCTATCTATGGTCTCTTGTAATTGTGAATATTGTATGAAATACATTAGTCAGAGGATTAAAACAGATATTGTGCCACCTAATCTATTAATATATAATATAATTTGATAATGCATTTATGTGGAAAACATATCACAATTAGCTGGGTGTATTGGATGATAATTGAATTATAATGGTTCTATCAATATGATCATGAAAGCTTTTATTTAATTCCTAAAAAGTATTGTTTAATTATTAATGCTTAACCCTTTAACTAAAAAATGTCATCCATGGACGACATCCACTCGACTACTTGTGTACATTAGTGCCATCTATAGACGACATTTGCATGTTCAAAATTTTTCCATTTGATAATAAAGAATACAATTTTAATTCTGTAGGCAATTTTGAACCGTATGAATTATTTACAATAAATGTTCGTATTTCTATATTGTGTGATTTATTGTGATAAATGTATGCAAAGCCTTAAAATGGTGAATATTTTTTGCATTTTAAAACATGATTGCTCGCTCGTTTTAATACCACAGAGACCTTTGTTTCATAAAACCAGCGACTACTAATTCATTTTGTGTTGATTAAAAATTTTACCTCTCGCAAGTTATAAATTAGTTTTTTTAGGTAAATAACAGTTTTATGCAACAAAGTTATTTATTGCCTAAAATGTTATTTATTGCTTGAAACAGAGCGAGTTAATTAACTGACTCCAGTCGAGGATTAAATCATAAATACGTGAAGTATAATGATGATTTATACCTCTTTACCTATTATTTCTGTACAAGGGTATTTTGAAATCATCTCGATTCGGCTTCTGATAAAACGCTTGAATATTAAGATCTTTCATTTGTGTTATTTACATTTGTAGAAAGGATTACGTCTAAAATATACTTTCTAATTTGCTTATTTGGAGTTCGCGTTATTTCAAGAGAGAAAGCCTAAGTCGAGATGTTTATTCAAACCATCTCCTTTAGGGGGTTTATTATTTTAATAGCACTTTCCTGACATCATAATTTTCGCGGAATTTGTTTTTATGTTTTATTAATTGTGTAGTGTTTATTTATGAAATTTAATTTTCTCGTAAAAATTATCAGATGCTTCGTGAAAATTAATTATGATTTCAAATGCTTAATAATTAAAAACATATAATATCTTGTACAGAATTTTAGAACTTTGTCAAGAACTTTGTAATCTTTCTGTTATGTTTCTAAGCTCCACTCTTTAATTCAAGAATTTAGCTCTATTAAGAACAGCATATCTTTTTTGCAATTTCTGCAATCTCTACTATTACTAGTATATTTCCATTCCCAAGTCGACTCAATAGAATATCCCGAATGGGTTCGGCGGTCGACTCATTAGCCACTCCCGATGGGGTATCTACGAATGGGTTGATTCAAGTCGACGCACTCATGTATTGAAAATTACAAACCGCTACTCGGACGTTCGAAATCGATAATTGATGAAACATTAACATAGACGACCTTGTATTGCAATCGAACTCGATTCCTATGCCTTGGTTCCAATTAGAAATAGTCAGCGAGCCAGTATTAAAAAAATTGTAGGAAAGTATTATCGACTATATAAGTAAATACAACAAGTATAGTGCTATACCATTTGTTCTAAACAATGTTTGATGATATGATGTTTACACTGATTATAGGACAAATCATAGTTTTGAAATGTTTGTAGGTAACTTGAAGATCATTTAATTAAATAGTGCAAATTATATATCTTGGTGCGGAACCTATAAAAATGTAAACTAAGTTTGTCAGTTTATTATTACATGTTAAAAACTTCTCGTAGAAAATGAATAATCAATATAAATTCGTAGTACATTTATTTTAGGTATTGGTAAATTTTCTCCTCAGAACCAGCATTAACATTTCTCATATAGTTATATATTATTGAATCGATTGCATGTTTTACTCACAAAAATACACCTTTCGTGTCCAAACAACCCACATCGTTGAAATGTCACTCATCAATTCATCGTAAGTCATATGTGACGTAGTTTTTCCTCAGGCTGACATTGACTTTGATATTTAGATATAAATATGTTTGTGAAATGCGGGTTACATGAAAAAAATACGATATTATTGGTAACAAGATTGTTATGACGAAAAATCAGATCTGGCTTTTGTATTCAACCATTAATGATAACACAACACTGCTATATTTAGTAATGAGGGTAAGCTAAATCATGATGTAATGAATTCTTGAAAAAATATATCTGGAAGCACTATAATATTGCCTTACATGATAAAACGGTAAGATTTTATTTTATCTGTTTTAATCTAAACTAATACAAATATAGCTTAGAATGATTATGACGTATTTTATTAAATTTTTTGTACTCTTTGTGTCGTTTCTAATCAAAATCAAAAAATAAAAAAATCTACCTTGACATTTCTAAGTAAAATATGATAAGTTTGATTAAGTTTATATGTCTATTTATATATCATCCATTTGATTTCTGTGCTTTTCATAACGTCACAATATATTACCTTAAATCCACAGAGACTGAAAGGCAATGATTTCTCAATAATATTTCTGATATCAATATCATATTACTTCCGCATATTTCTACTAGTCAAAAACGGCATCAACATTTTCATATATATATGACTTACATATCTCCTATTCGAAAATAACGACTTTGCCGAAGTATGAATTTCATATATGAAATATAATGTATATCGAACGAGCCACTTGTGTCTCTCAATTTATGATAATGTGGCCTGTACTATAAAAAACATACCGAAGGTTTATCAAAAGGGCACATTTATGCGTTATCACGCGCCCTCATACAATTTGTACGATATATCCGAAAAAGTAATAAATATGTTTCTTTCAACATTTTGATATGTGATCGATATAAAAGTATGGAAATATTTTGGTTTGAACGAAATATCAAATTATTAAAATTGAATTAATAAAAATTTTTACTTCACGTAGTAGGTATTACTACAAATTATATTGATAGGTGTGATCAGAACCAAATTTAAAATTTCTATTTTAATTAAATTATCAGACAAAATATGGCCAAAGTACGACTTTGGCAGTGGTATGACTGGAGCAACCGCACCCTATATATTGTTACCAATTTATTGGTTTTTCTGGTAAATTTTTAATTTAAACGTCAATGGCTCCTATAATGATAATTATACATCAGAATAAAAATTAAGTTTAGGCTGGATTTAATTTATACATATTAGTTGGGGATTTAAATATATGGGCCGATTCTGCCGTAAAATAGACCAATTATATGGCAAGGCTATTTTATGTAGCAGTTTTCATATAAAGTGGTAATAAATACTGCCAAAATGCCATGTATTTGCTGTGCGATCAGACGTTTTTCACATAAAATGCCCATATCTCAAAGATGCAGTTATGAGAACATTGTTTATTGAAATTTTTGTGCGTTTTCTTAGTTAGATTTTCTATCCAAAACGCCTGACTGCACAAAAATTACATAGAATTTCGACAGTTTTTAGTACCGCTTTGTATGAAAACTGCTGCTTAACATAGCCTTGCTATCACATTGGTCTATTTTACGGCAGAGTCGGACCTCTAATCACTGTACTATATTTCATATTGGTCATACATCAATTAATTAACAAGTAATTGTTTTTGTGGCATGTGTTTCATGTTCACGAATTTTTAGCACAGACATAATGTTCGTTGCATTCTGCATATGTTCCAGCTGCAGCTTTTGTAATTTTTTCACAGAACAAAAAAACATATATGTATAAAAACCGTAAAAATCAAGCAATCTCTTCGTTAACCAATATTGTAAAAACTCATTTTAATTAAATTCCAACAAAACAAGTGATTGACAAAACAATGTGTCGTCGTTCATCAGTGTTAAACTAAAATCATGTGTAAACTGTGACGTGTTTTTTTTATAAAAACGAGTCGCATTGGCATCGGACAAATGTAATTCCGTTCGGACAAGAGTGTGGTTGTTTAGTGACAGCAAAATATATCAGGATCGCCACAGAATGCCCCCGGGCGGTACAACGGGGCCAAACATGTGTTCGTTGTGTCCACTGCAACGACACTCCACCGGAACACAGGGGAAGAAGTTCGTTCGATTCGACTCCCGAGTTCAGATGCTATCGATACCGGACTTCAAATCGATATATCGGGTATGGTATCTGATACAAGCTTTTAGGTGAATTATCATTATTATTAAAACTCAGAGACCTTTGGTATGAAACACGCCGCTGTTACTTTAGCCCTTTAGCCTTCATTGCCTAAAGATCACTTTTCAAACTACCACTTCCATGACTCCCTGTTTTGTACTTCTACTTTCTAGTCTTTGGATTATCTCTTCTTGCACAAGTTATCCATAATTTGCATTTTTTTGTCCTTATCTATTAAGTCTTTTTATTTTTTGTTTGATGACGTCGTGCAGAAGACACTTTTTGTTCATCCAGGGTCTAATCGAGTTTTCCTTTTTGCACCATCATTTTCAGAAGAGTTCTTTCGGCTTTCAACATACTTGTTACTAGTAGTAGGTAAATATCACATCCATACAATCATATTCTATACAATCTTCAGTTTCATACTATCTTCTTCATTTATTGTGTTTTCAACTTACCTTCATTCTTCTTTTTTCTTCTTTACTATATACTCATTTCATCATCTAAACTCTTCTTAGTTCTTCTACTACTTTTTTAGTTCCAGTTCTAATTTTCCAATTTTTCTATTATAATTTCAAATTAACTACTTGATATTATTTTATATTCTTTGTCGGGGATTCGAAAACGGAACCTCCAGCGTGTGAGTCGGGAATTCTACTCTGTGAGCTAATTCCTCCAGAAATAAAAAGTTTTTATATATAATTTTATACTTAAGCATTCATTTGAAATGTATATATATATATAAATTTAATATGTGCAAAACCTTGTGTTGCTTTTAAACAGTTAAATGTTGTTTTTGAAGTAAAATGCCACTAACAGTCTTTTTTTATACCTACGTATCCTCAACATATTCTAAAAAACTTGAAATTTGAGAACGTCTTTTGAGTTTTTAATCCAAAAATTGCCATTAGTCAATGGTTAGAAATGTATAAGCATTAATTTTTAATACTAATAAATCTTGTTTCTCCTTGCATTATTAAGTATTATTGCAGTTTCATGAAATTAACTATTAAATTACATTAAAGTTCAGAATTTTTAATTAAATAGATAAAAGAAATTTAACAGTGATTTTACTATGTTTGAATATAATTATATGAACATACTTTATTTTTATGAAATTACCTATTATTATTTTAGCGAGTGCATTCCAAATACTTCAAGAATTTCTAGTTAATTAAAATGCGGTTAATGCATACCTCTGATTCAATAATTATAAGTTTTTTGTTGTACATACTCGCTGTTTTAATGTATAAATATATATATATATATATATATATATATATATATATTTATTATAAATTTAATTAATATTTTATAAAGTATGTAAATACTCTCATTTCGAAAATTCAAATACCACAAATGGCAAGTTTGAATATAGTATAAATGGTTCTCATTCTAGTTATTAAATATATTCTGTTAGTGCAAATTCTTTAAATTTGTTTGCATTGTTTGCATGCATGTGTTTTGAGCTTCTAGCGGATAAAATTAATCTGAATTTATTAAAATTTTTTGGTTATTTATTTATTTTCATCATACTGAATTAATTAATTTATTGTTAATTTTTTATCAGAAATCTAGTAGTTGATTTGATAATTTATTTATCTTGATTCTATTCCATGTGAATATAATAGTATTTAAATTTAATGCGTTACAATTACCATTACAATTACAATATTTTGAAATAGATGTGGCAAATCACAAGTATACTGAATTCACCACATGTGCCAATTCAACGCCTATGTGGTTATTTAAAATCAAATAAACATATTCATTAAAATATTCACTATGTCGAATTTACTTGAAACAAACAAAATAACAAAATTTATCCCTAGATATCATGCAATTTATTATTTCAAACTGAGTGGAAGTAGCATTTTGCCTTTAGGAAAGGTGTGCACAAACACTCACTTAGGACAAACATGGTGTATGTACTAAGAACGTAACTTATTCCATACTTTAAAAAAATTTTATAATTATACTGCTTGTCATAAACCTATAATATTCTAAGATGTTGAAGACCATCAACTCTATAGCTAGGGAAAAAAATCATTTAAATCGTAAAAAATAACAATAAATTACCAAGAAATTTTCAGGCCAATCTTAATTTGAATCTAATCCTACAAAATAGCTTTTAAGTGTCTTGAATTACAAATTTTGAATTGTTTATGATCATTATGCACAGCAAACCTTACCGAATTGAATTACAGAAAAACTTCTTCTCCGGCTGTAAACATTGGATGATTTTATTGATTTTCAATCACCATCACCGTTCAACCGATGACAGTAATTGAATAAACGTTCTGGCGAGATCTTTGTTACTGAACATTCGAGATTCTCAACTTTGACCAATCAAATGGACAAAACTTTTTGTGCAAATTGTATTAGATTAAACGAGAATCAAAGAAAAGCAACAAATTGCTTCGATGAAAGAAATACAAATACTAAGTTGCTTTAACCTGTGAGATTTTTGATTTTTTTTTAATGTTTTGGTCGATTTAATTTTATTAGGTTTATCAATAAAAAAATTATCTAGTAGAATATTTATATTTTATTATGAGTCTAATTAGTAGTATATTTTATTAAATGTATTTGGAATTAATTATAATTTATATATTCCAACTTCATTAAAAGCTTTACAAATGATTTAAATTATTTCAATGGCTTTCATCAAATATTCAAAATTAATTATAATTATAAAATTTTAATATCATTAAAAGTTTTACAAAAGTCTTGAAATAATTATTTATATTAGGTTATTATATTTTCAAACTATAAATCCTTAACAAGTTAATCATTTATTGCTAATAAACCATTTCACTATTTTTTTATAAGCACATAGCATTATTTTTCTAGATTTGTTTACATTATCCAAATTGTCAATGAAGTATATCTGTATATGAGCGTGTGTATTTATGTCAATTTTTTTTACTTTTCATAAAAAATTAAAAAAAAACGGCTGCACTGATAAAAAAGCGCGTCTATCAGTTTATTACTTTCAATATTTTATCATATTATAACGCTGTACAGAGACTATATTTACTAACAAATTAAAATATTATTTTTTTATTGATTTAGTCGATTATTTACACAAAAATAATTTACTGAAATACCGCCACAATATTTTGTACTTTATCTAATGCTTTGTACTTGTTGATCTTTTGTCTAATTTCAATTTTATATCTCATTTTGAGAACTTATGTCTGAACAACTGACACGATTGGCCATATAATTCACATCCAATAAAAATCATATTATTTATTATAAATATATCTATATATATATATATATATATATATATATAATATTATACATATAATTGTACTAAGAAGTTTGATTTAAAAATGTGTTTCTATACAAAAATATATTGTGTAAATAAAACAATCATCCAACAAAAATCTTTATCTCCTGAGTGAACCTTTGAGCTTTTGTGTGAGATGAAACAAATTTGTCAGGTGAAATTCTCATAAGAGTGTAGGCATTTTTTCTCGGCTTTTGATTCTCTGCTAAATAAATAATTTGGCACTTGTATACGCAAACATCTCTGGCTCGAGATACTTACACTAGATAGCTGTTTAATAATGCAGCATGCTAGAAGGTCCATTTCATATCAAAATATTTGTATACAAAAAGAAATAAAGAGGCTTGGAAATATTTATTTTCGCCAATGAAATCAAACTTCACCTTCTTAAAGATAATAGACTTGTTAATGATTTTTTCTTTATTTTTTGGAACTAGTTTCTGACCAACGAACTCGACATTTTTTAAATTTAATCATTAATACCAAAGGACGTTCATTTATTATCAAAATTATTCAAGGGTGTCATTATTGACCAATATTTTTCGATCAGTTTTTGAACCTTAAAAATCAGTTTATAATTGTATTTTTTTATTTAGTTCTAATTACAGTAAAACTGTTGGGTTTTTTTCATTTGCTTTTAAATTCTTGAAATCGGAGAAGACATTTTCGAGAAATCGTCCTGGAAACCTAAATTTTGTGTTAATTTGAAAGAATTTAAAACAGCCCAAAATATTTCCAAATTTGGTTTAGAATGATCTGAAACGAGAAAACAGAAAGCTAGCAAATTGGATTTGTGTAAAAAATTAAACTTCTTGTTCGGAAATTTAATAAGTATAAGTTGAAAATATTCCATAAGGTTTTAGATAAATAAATACAACTTTTAATAATGCATATTATTAAAAAATATACGACACTTCAGAAGACATTAATTATATTTAACTATAAAATATAATTATATTTATAGACAAAGTCAAAGAAGTTCCATCGCAATTACACAACTAGTTATGGTTATGGGCCGAATCTGCCATAAAACGGACTAATATAATGGCAAGGCTATGTTACGTTATGATTACGTTGCAGTTTTCATACAAAATGCTGCTAAATACTGTCAAAATGCCATGTATATGCTGTGCGATCAGACGTTTTACACATAAAATGCAACTTCACTCATATGTTATCAAGCTATGTTTCAAAGATGCACTTATGATAACATTGTTTTTTGACATTTGTGCGTTGTCTAGGTTAGGTTTTATATCCAAAATGCCTGACTGCACAGCAACCCTATAGAATTTTGACAGTTTTTAGTTCTACTTTGTATGAAAACTGGTACATAACCGAGTCTTGCTATAACATTGATCTATTTTACGGCAGAATCGGCTACTTAAACTCAATTCTAATAACTTGAAAATCTCTTGAGTTTGCGTCTATAATTCTATTCAATACTCCCGTTGACCATGTCTAAAATATCCTACTCGCCGTACGTGTGTTCCGAGTGCTATCATCGGATGGTCAGAGAGTAGAGCCATTGATCAAGTGAAGATCGACTGATTTACCTTTTGATTACTATTGGCATTGCTGCAGGCAAGTGATTATGTATCAGTTCCGTAGTCGAGAGGCAATTATGTATTACTGATTGACGGGCCGAGTGCAGGAAGCGCTCGTGTTATCCGCGGAGGAATTGTCATGCTGTTACCGAACCGAAGCCGATACCAGATACCTGATACGTCACGTCAGACGCACGAAAATGGTTTACGGCTTTATCGTTTACACGTTTGATTATAATTTCGATGGGTATAATGGTTATAATGAATTTTGAGGTTTTGATTGAAATTGCCAACGTTTGAAGTATAACGTGCACGTTGGTCAAAGATTTTAATGATTCAACGTGGGTCAGAAATAATACTAGTAGAGCATCGTGTATTAAAGCAAATTACTGTTTAAACTTTTTTGAAAACTTTGAGAAAATTAGATTTTTGAGAATTTTTTAAAAAGATTTAGTTTTTTATATTTTGAAAATATTAAACTTTTTTTCAAAGCAATGGCGCTACGTTGCTGTATTAGATGATCATTCTTGAAAGCAAAATGACATTTTTTCACGATTTTTATTTCGTCAATACAAATAAAATGTTTTTTGAATCATTCATATTAGACTCTTTGTTCTCCCAAAAACTGAATTACCATTTTGGCACTTTTCGCCTTGTATCTCCAAAACGTTTGAATCTTCTCCAAAAACTATTCAGCACGTCTCCTTATCATTAGGAATCGAATGTTTTGGGAATTATTCAAATCAGTTTATTCGTGCTCACGAAATCGTCGATGAAAATTTGTATCCGCACACTCACATCTATTTTTTCTAAAGTATGTGAAAATGTTCCGAAACCTTTGAAACGTAAAAGCAAAAATTTTCATCTTGATTTTTCAGGTTAATAAACAGGCATAAAAACTTTGGTTTATACAAAAACCAACATTTTAGAAAACTTGTTTTCAAATAGTAATTTTTCTATAAAACCGGCTTTAACCGGTTTGAATTTTTATAAATTTGTTTTTGCCAAAATATGGTATGTGCAATTTGAACTAAATTTTTATTAGAACAAAAAAATAATAGTTGACCAGATTAAATCCCTTCAAAAGTAATTATTTGTTGTTTATGCATTATTTTCATACATTAGAATGTAAATTCTTTTATAATAGTGAAACGAGGAATTTGAGTAAATAAAAACAATACTAAAATAATTTTCATATTTTGATAATAACCATATATTTTTTTAATAAGACATGTTATTAGAACCAGTTCGATTATTACTAAAAATAATTACAAAGCAAACTTGTTCTTCGGAAAGTAAAACATAATTAAAACCGAAAGACAAGAGTAACTAATGTTTATGCATATACTGATTAAAATCAATATTAGTTTAATTATTTTAAATTTGAGAAATTTAAGCAAAAATCCAAGTATTTTCTATTCAAAAATTTTAATACAAACTTAATATACTTGTTTCCAAACCAGTTTTTAGAAACCTAATATAAACCTAGCTTAAAGCTAAATGACATATATTAAAATTCAACATTATTCTGAAAAATAAAATGTGAATTTATATACGTAATTAAATAGTATAATTATATTGAATATTATATTGAAAAATGAAACATGACTTTATTTAAGCAAATAAACAACCTGCAATACTTTCTCATAATATAAAGCTTTTACAGCAACTCACATAAACCTTCACACATTCACAGGTTAATATGTAATCTATTGATATAATATATTGATATATTCTACTCCTATTACTACATATAGATATTGTTCCGAATTATTTTATAGTTAAGTAGTAAAAAAAATCTTGAAAGAAAATATATTAAATGCTGGTAATATCTCTTGTGTATTTGATATTGCGCCAAACATTATCTTCAATGTTTTTATAATATGGTTTATTATATATATATATATATATATATATATATATGACATTATATTTATGCATATCAACCACAATCTAATTCGTCCCATTTTTGATGTCCCGATTCATCAACTTGAACGACTTTTTATGAGAAAAATACTAAAATTTTACGACATGAAACGTTTGCACAATCAGATGGTAATTTATCTAAACACGAATGTTTTATAACTTTTAGCACTTCCTCAGTTCCTCGATTATATCTGGAACAGTCCTTTGATTTTTACCATTTTCTTTTACGAGATTTTAATAACAGAAACAGTAGCGTCCATGCCATAAATGGCTCATAAAAAAGTAGAACAGAAAGCGATTTATAATTTACTACTGTAATAAAGCAATTTGGATGTTAAATTAAATTGAGATATAAAATAACATAATGTAACACAATATATAAATATATAATAATTTTATGGATAATATATATCGGGGTATGTAAAATGTACATTTAAAAATTTACTGTTATCAAATCAATTAAAGAAATTGCTTTTACATTAAATATTGTGAATGAAACTTAACATATATGAAACAAACATTAAAACAGTAAGATATTTGATTCAACATAAAAATAAAAATAAATTATCTTAAAAAATACCTTATAATTGCATTACACGTTCTGTTCCTCTGATGAGGAACGGAAATTTACCGCAGCGAAACGTCTGTCCAAAGAATATTCTATATTGAAACTTGTTTTATAATTTATTTATATATATAAATAAATTAAATTATATATATATATATATATATATATTTATATTTGTTATATAAGTTTGATATTTTATTTATATAAATAACTCAATATTCAATATTCGCATTCATAAAATATTTTGTTACGGCCTATATGAAAATACAACTTTTTCATAATTCCCAATCATTTTATCTATTTGACAAAATTCAATATTGGAAAATATTTCACATATTACTCTTCATCATAATGTTCGAAAATACTTTTGTACCAAAAATTCTAAGGCACTCTAAAAAACATGATATGTGATGAACTGAATCATATATCAGAAATTCAATATAAGATATTACTTGGGAAAAATTTTATTTTAATATGTTTTACTTATTAATTTTCTTATTAAATCTATATTAGAGATGCCTTTTCATTCTATTACTTTACTTCTGTGTATAGTTTATTTATGAAATATAAACATTTATTCTTATAAAAATATTCTTTGGAACAATTCTTTATATGATGAAATTTATGCTAGAGCTTTTTTAATGCGAAATTGGTTTTTTATACTTCTAAGATTCTAATTAATTTTTTTGAAAAGTTTCATAATGTTGGTTCAAATAGTTCTTCTAAAATATTTTTTGGAAACAATTCTTCATGAAGAAATGTATGTTAGAAGTTGATCTAATGTTTTATAATATTTATTGAATGCAAAATCGTCAAATTTGGAATAGACTTTAAATAGTCACAACTATTTCAATTGACTATTTTTACTTTTTCATTTATTTTAGTCAAATATACATAATTATTAATGTGTAAAAAAAACAATATAAAAATATAATTATATGAAATATTCAACTTTAACCATTTAAAATTAAATTTTAATTATTATATTTTCATTTCAGAATAGCGAAAGTTTGAACGAACATGCACCAGAACAAGTGAGTCAAATTTTATTACTATAATTTTATTTTACACTGCCAAACTAATTGAAAACGCACAGATTTATGGTTATCGATACATTGTTAGATAATTAACAAGATGATAATTATTTAACATATTTCTAATTCTTATGTCAAAACATGTATATTCTTCTAAACCGTTTGGTAACTGTAAAACATACTAATTTTGAAATGTACTAATTTTAGAATATTAACACATTGATGATGAATGGAACGATTTCTATTCATTTTTGTTTCCAGTGACTATTCCAAGATTGTTTCTTAATATTTAAAATAAGGATTTATTACTTTAAAGTACAAATTGTTATTAACAATTAATAAAAAAATAAACTTATTCAATTTTGAGTTTCACTTAGAATATTCAACTCTTAATTCTGGAATAAAACCATATTTTTATCTGTTTGTTTTATTTTTAATAAAAAAAATGGGTGCACATATAAGTTTGTTATATAATAGCCCTGCAGCTTCCCTTTTTTTAATATTTTTTTGTCTTTTATACATGATCTTTCATTTTTATATCTTCTATTTTCCATTCAGACTTGTATTCCTTTATCTTATAATTAGTTGCTTGTCGTTAGACGTATAATTTTTTGTACAGTTACAATTTCCATACCAAAGACTTGGTCCAATTTATTTTACTTCAGAATTTCCCTCGTTATTATCCGAAGTATTTCCTCATTTGTCATTTTTTCTGATATTATTTTTGTTATGTGGAATTTAATTGGTGATTTGACAATGCAACATTATTGATTTTATTAGCTATCATATTTATTTATTAGATAAGGCCTTGCGAAAAAACTACATTTGCATATGGTTTTGATTATATCACATACATTCAATCAACTCATCGCTAATAAATTAAAATGCACATATACTACTGAAATTAATTCTGAAAAATGAATGAAAATAAATTTTACTTAAAGGTAGTTTTTTCTTGTATTTACTATAAAAGTGATTTTTTGGTAAGCTGCAGTGAAAGACTAAATATAATGGATATAATTGCTTAACCCTCCGTTGGTCGGAGTTGTCTGGCCAGACTTTTTTCGACATCAATTTAAAAAAAAAATACTTTTAGTAATCTTATTGACTTGAAATTGCTGGACCTTTCCTGAAATTTCATTAGCTGTCGATCGATGAAAAAATCGGGACGAAAAAATGTGCGGTCCACCCAGACCACTCCAATCGTTCGAAGGTAAATAAATATCCGACCAACGGAGGGTTAATATGAAGTAACTCTATCAGACAATTCAAGAACAATGTCTAATATTTCTAAGTATCATATAGATGAATTGCAAACTTAAAATTATTTATTTGAGGTATATAAGTGATGTTTAGAACTAGAATATTAGAATTAGAATAAAAATCCGAATTATTTCTTGATTAAAATAATTGTCTAATATTTCTAAGTATCATGTAAATGAATTGCAAAGTTAAAATTATGTATTTAAAGTATATAAGTAATATTTAGATCTAGAATATTAGAATTAGAATTAAAATTCGAATTATTTTTTGATATTCAAAAAAAAAGCAATCGTTTCGTCAACACAAGCAAAAAGTTTGTGTTGTTTTCAATCATTCAAATCCGATGCTTAGTTCTTTCATAAACTGACATTTTTAGCACTTCTTGCTCCATATCTCCGAAGCCGCTGGACCTGTCTTCGTCAAAAATTAATCAGCACGTCATTTCATCAATAGGAATCGAATGTTTTTAACCATTCAAATCGGATTATCCGTACGCCCGAAATTGTTGAAAAAAAATTGTCTCCACACATACACACACATACACGTCCATTTTTTTGAGGTATGCCAAAATGTTCAGCAACCCTGAAATGTAAAGTCATTACATAAAATACAATAATTAATTTAAAATATATATTATAACAATAATTATTTCAATTTTTCAAATAGCGTTAAGGTTATATCAAGGCTAAGTTAACATGTATGTATTGCCAACATAATCATTAAAAAAAATGAAAACTGATACCAAAAATACCAAGAAAAAATCAATTTTTTGTATATTTTTTTACATTTAATATCAGTATATATATTTATGCGATGCATAACGTGAATAACGACCATTATCGATTAATTGTTAAACAATTATCCCAATAATTAATTTATAATATAAATTATAACAAAAATTATTTAAATTTTTCTAATAGCGTTAAGGCTATATTAAGGCTAAGTTAACATGTATGTATTGCCAACATAATCATTAAAAAAATACCAAAAATACCAAAAAAATCTAATTTTTTATATATTTTTTTACATCGAATATAAGTATATATATTTATTTGATGCATAACGTAAATAACGACCATTATCGATTAATTGTTAAACAATTATCAATATCTTATTTACACAAACACCATAGGTGTACAAATAAGCTTCCCCATATTTGTTTGCGTTCTTCTTCATATTATTATAATGTTGCCTATCCACGATGGTTCACGTATTCTGTCACTCGCATAACTGTAATTTCATAAACACACTCTTGCGAGTGCGTCATACCATACAAAGCACTGTGCCCTGTCCTAGTACCTTTGTGCCGACGAATGTGTTAGGTTACCCGCTTGTATACCTTGCCGATCCAGTGGTGCAGTGTGAACTGAACTGTACGCGCGAACTTCGTGTTACTTAATTTGTAGATTAACGGATTTTTTTTTATTTACGGTATATTTTAGCAACCAAATTATAAATACAAAAAAAGTGAATGCTGAAAATCAAAATAAAGGGGAAAAAAATAAAAGGATTAATTAAATGAATGAATGATAATCAAATAATATAAATAACAATAAAATAAGTAGATTAACGGAATAAAAATAATATATATATATATATATATATATATATATATGAATATATATATACATATATATATATATATATTAAATAAAATGAATGCTAAAATTCTTACTTTTCTTGCAAATATCCATTTTTTATTATTTTACTACTTACTACAATATAAATGAAAGCCAAAATATAAGGGGTCATAAGTATTGATGTTTTGCAATTTTAGCCACATTTCATATAACTAGTTGAACAAATAGTAAAAAATAAGTGTTTAAATCTAAATTATTTGGATAATTTATGCATAATTCGACTTTACAAATATAGGTGTTATTTTGGGATCTTTATCAATTCAATAGCATTTAGTACGTATTTGCATAATTTTTTTAATATATCATTGCGACTCAAAATTAAATTAGTTATTAAAAATCTAGAAAACATATTTTGAAAAGTGGAATATTTTTTTAGCAAAGTTTTTTTCAAATATGATTTGATAAATCATCAAAAACCAGTCACTATTTTGAGGTTTATTTAAGGGTAAATGAAAATAAATAAATAAAAATATTACTAGGGTTATTATAAAAGTTGGGAAATATAATTATTATTTAATTTTATCTGCTTAAGTTCTTTTATACTTTGTGGAGATTTATGCTTAACTTATTGTTTTGTATACCACATATTATTAATTTAAAATTTGTTTTTTTTTTTTTTATTTTTGTTTTATAAGATTTTTATAACATTTAATAGTAAATACATTTTAAATATTCACCAATGGCGAGCATAGCTTTCTTGGTAGCGTGTTCGATTCACACGACAGGGATCTTCGGATCAAATCCTGTCATTGGCTTAGAATGTAGGAATGTAGGAAAATTTTTGTTGTTAAGTAGTATTTGAATAAAAATTTAGAAAAATAGGAATAACAGAGTTCGAATAGCTGAATTGAATTAGGACTAAGAAGAGAAATATTGGAACTGAACTAAAATTAAAAGAAGAATGAAGAAAAAAAAATGGAATGAAGCTAGAAGGTAAATAGAATTAGAAATTTGAAAAAGAGCAAGAATTGAAGAAAATAAGAAGAAAAATAAGAAGAATATAGAATAGGATACATATACAGATTAAAAATAATATAAAAATTAGAATGTAAATAAATAAAAATTGTAGGTGGCTAAATGCTCAGAGTAAGCGAGGCCAAATAAAATTTAAAAAAAAATGTTTACCACATGAATATCTATCTTTATTTTCTCTATTTAATATTTCATAACAATTTGAATACATTCAATTTAAAATTTTTGAATTTATTTCAAATAATTTAAATACTTGTGTGCATTAAGAGTAAAAAAATGAATAAATACAATATTTTGATGTTTTTCAAAGCGTATTTGTTCTCTATTCTCAAATAATTATTATTTTAAACAAAATAATTAGTTTTACTCTTTTAACTTAAATGTAACTTGAAGTCTGCTGTTTGACATTTCCGGTAAATTAATTTTTTTTAGTTATACGATCTGAAGTTGCGTGCTCATACCGACTACACACCTGGCTACGTCACTGGCCGTCGCTCTACAAGTGTTCATTCGTTCGGCAACGCTCGTTTTAGGTTTTAGTATGTTAAATGGCGACATAGAGCCGGTGGATTTAAACGCGTTGAAAACTATATTATATCGTGTTTAATACAAAAATAATTAAGTCAGTTTAGTGCAAGTTCCATTCACAAATTTTATACAAAGTGTTTGATACCAATTTGCAACATTAAAACAGTGAAAAATCGTTCTAAGTGCTGTGTGACGTGTGTGTTGTTATAGTTTGTTGGATTTTTTTACGAAACAAGTAAAGTGAAACATAATATTTATCTTGGATTACGTGTATGAAATTTTGATCAGCGATTTGGATTTAATAGGTTTGATTTGTTTGTATTATAATTATAATTATTATGGTAACGGTATACATGTTGATCACAAATCTCAGGTTATGTTGAAATACCACACCTTTACCGTACGAACATCGTGCAGAAGCCCTATGTACTTAAGTAGGAACGAATTTTGAATTGTGGAATTATGCGAAATATCTGTTTTGATATAAAAATATTACTTATTAGTCATTTTTTGTTATTTGAACAAAATTTTATTTCGTTCCAAACTTTTGACAGTTTGATTTGTTTGACAGCTTCAATAAATGCGATAGCCTTGTTGATCCAAATGTCAAAATGACAGTTCTCTTTATTTATTATTTGGCGGGACGAAATATTTAAAAAATATATTACAATATTATAATATTTATATTAACTGTACAAATTTACTTGGTATTCTATATATATTTTTTTAGAACAATTTATGATTCATTTTGATGAATTTAATTTTATAACCTATAATCTTGACAAATCTGCTTGGTTTCATAGAAACGCCTATTTAGTAAAATTAGCAATAATTATAATATTATTAACTTCCCGTAGGGTAAGTTATAGTAATCGTAAAAAAATCGAATATGAAATTTTTTATATATATTTACGTTTTAAAACCTTCTGAACATGTATGTGTGTGTGTATGTGTGTGTGCGAGTATGTGTGGATGTGCGGATACAAATTTTCTTCGACGATTTCGGGAACACGGATGAAGCGATTTGAATAATTCAAAAAACATTCGATTCGTAATGATAAGGAGACGTGCTGATTAGTTTTTGGCGAAGGCAGGTCTAGCTGTTCCGAGGATATGAAGCAAAAAGTGCCAAAAACGGTAACTCAGTTTTTGAGAGAACACAGCGTCCGATTTGAATAATTCAAAAACCATTTTACTTGTATTGAAAAGATGAAGAACTGATCAATGAATTTTAATTTTCATGAAGGCAGGCCTAGCGGTTTCGGAGATCTAGTAAAAAAAGTTAAAAAAAATGCCATTTGGCGGTCAAAAATGATCATTAGACATATGCACATCAAATTATCAGATATTTTAAAGAGATTTTAGCAATAAGTATAAATTTTGTTTACATTCCTTAAAACAGTACGATTGCTTTGAAAAAAAAAGTTAAGAATTTCCAAAATATTTCAAAATAAATTAGTAAATTTTTGTCAAAAATTTATAGTTTCTCAAAAATCTAATTTTTGAAGAGGAATTTTTATTTCAACAATGGTAATCTTTTTAAATAATTAATAATTTTTGGTACGGGAAGTTCCAGCAATTTGACTTAAGTCACGATGTCATGCGCCCCACTAGTTAAAGTTCTATAATTGTAAGACTTTTAGCTTAATATTTTTTGTTATTTTAGCAATATACTATTAAAAAATCCAAAGAAGTATCAAATACAAAATTATAGGGTCTTAATACAGTATTTTGATGACTTTTATTTCAAATTTGGCATTAAACAATGTTGCAATTTCGCACAATTTTAGTTGCAGATCGTGTGCACTGGTACTTAGAGCACCTAAAAATACCATAAAGTTCAACTTTTGCTGTAGCATGTGAATAACATGTTATATAACCAATTAAGTTAATTAAAAGTGTGTTTATCCTTTAAATTAATGGATTGCATTTGGGCACTCCCTTAGATGATCCAAGTTGATTGAGAAGTGGACTCAATATTGACCGCGAAACGTTGGATTTTTGAAAATATATGATAATCAGAGAATTCGAATAGTATTGTACTTAATTTGCGGAACACTACAATTTTGTTTTTTAACATGGATTAGAAATGTTATTTGCGGTTAATTAAAAGAAATTGTTATTGGCTTTTGCATTGTATTTTGTTCATCAATGGCTCTTGTATTGCATATTGTTCATCAATGTGTTCTTCCGTTCAACGTTTGAATAAAAATTTATGTAAATTGATGAATTTTTTAAAATAATCAAATCATTGATGTAAAATCGATAGTCTGTCTTACTGAAGTCTGTTTATCATTAATTTAAAACACGAGGTTCCAGATAAACCATTCAATAATGGGCGTCAGTCTACGCACGCCTCTCGTCTAAATATAGACAGATTTATTTTTGAATAACTTGCCTTCCTCCACATGCAGATTCCGCGATATTACAATGACCAAAAATAGATTTCATCATATAGGCCGTTCAATGGCCTTGAAAGATTGTTGGAAATTATGTTAATAATTATATTATAATAGATACAGTTCAGCTATTATAAAGAAAACGTTAAGCATAATTCTGATAATTCTCATTAATGTCATTACTCGAATTTTTAATTACGGTGCGTGATATTTCAGCAATTTGCATTAGGGCACGATGCCATGCACCACTAATTTTCTTAGCTATAAACCTTGCGGAGCCCGAGACCTTTCCAACGAATGCAAAATCGGTTCGTGCGTTATTTCGTCAGGAAGAAAAACCCGACTTATTTTTATATACGAGGTCTGTTCAAAAAGTACCCGGAATTTTCGTTTTTTCAAAAAAATATTTATTTATTCGTCTACATTAATGTGGTCCCCTTCAAAGTAGTCCCCCCCAGATATAATACACTTATGCCAGCGTTTTTTCCAATTTTCGAAGCACCCTTGATATTCACTTTTTGATATGTCCTTGAGCACTCTCGGCGATTTTCTTCAATCGAGGAAAACCGCCGTCCTTTCATGGGTCTCTTCAACTTTGGGAATAGGAAAAAGTCACACGGAGCCATATCTGGTGAATTTTTGCACTTTGCAACACTTTATTTCATTTTTTACGCAAAATTTAATACAAATTCTTTGACTTTTCAATTCTTCCATTGTAAAAATCGCCGAGCTCAGAAAAACACGTCGAACCTTAGCGACTACCACAGACAAAGTAAACAGTGAATATAGCTGAAAATTTCATCATACTTTAGGGGCATGTATACCAACACAATAAAAAAAAAATTTTGACAATCAGACACTCCAGACCCGCGAAATTTAATTATTAGTAATTCCGGGTACTTTTTGAACACACCTCGTATGTAGAAGATATATACATACATGTGTGTGTATTGTATATTCTTTTATCCTATACATTATTAAACTTTTAATTGAAAAACTTCCAAACGTCCCTTCCTCCTTCTATTTCATGGATGTACTACATATTGTTCGATTTCCTGATAATAATTAATCTCCAACAGATCAAAAATTAATTAAACCATTCAATTACTTGACAATTACAAACCGAACAGGCGAATAATCACAATGAAATAGATTGCGATTGAAAATAGCAAGAAACGTCGAAGGAAAGCGAATAAAGCTCTCTTGGCGAGACTCGAAAGCTGATCGTCCTTTGTTCTTACCTCTAACTTAATACAAAACTTTAGTTCTTAATTTGTGAGTAAAAATATCTCGCAAAGATCTATTTTGAAACTACCAATTCGAATCCAATCTAGCTCTACATACGAGTAACTAAATTAGCACTTGAAAATTAAAGTTTCAGATGCTTTAAGGGGGTTGTTCTTTTTTATTTTTTTTTTTTTTTGATTTTGAGATTTTTTGATATTATAAAAGCTAAAAACCTTAGAATTATTTAAAAAAAAATCATCTCAATATCTATTTTTTTGACGAAGTTATAGATATATATATACACCTAAGTCTGTTTTTACACGGTCTTTTTGTACACGGTTTTGATATAACACGGTTTGAAAATTGAATATTTTTAAATTTTTACACGAATTTATTCCATTTAGCACGATTTGAAATTATATGTACCTAAATTTTTTTTGTCAAATTAAATTTTTGCGAAGTATGTTCATATCACAAAAAAGTATTTATGAAAGAAAAAGTCTGAAACCATCGATAGTATCGATAGTTTGCGAACACTAGCTTAAAGATTTAAGAGAATTCCCCTTTAGCGCGTACAAACAATTTTTACTGGTCAAAGCAAATGTGAATAGCACTAATTTAATACTTGTTCTTAAAAATTCTTGTTTTTCACCAATTTTAATAGGTTTTAGAGATTAGGAACAAATCACCCATTTTTGTATAAGATCAATGTCTTTTTTTACACGTTCTTTTTTTTACACGGATTCTTCTGGAACCAATCTCCGTGTAAAACAGACTTAGGTGTATATATATATATATATATATATATATATCTCTATATGTATGATCTTCTAAAACCGTTTTTTTCATCGCTCCGGAGCTATTGTATGCCAGCTGCTCTCTTTTTCATTATAATACCTCATGCACATGACCTTTTTAATGTGTCAGCATTTTTGAACGGTGTATTTAGTACATTATATTAAAAACTTTAAATACGTTTTTTCTCAAATTGACTTTTTTCAATGCGGTGCCACAAATTAAAAAAAAACTACAAGTCGGATCGACTTGCATTTTTTTTTCAATTTGTTCACCACTGCAATACCTAGTCCCCCTACCTCAAACAACTTGATAACATTACGCAAAAAAAATTTGCGAAGCTTCTCGTCCCAAAAAAGGCCCTTTTTAACACTTTTTTTTAAATAGCTGCCATTTTTCCCTTCTTGCTTTTTTTCTTTTATTGCATGTGTGGATACAATTTTCCGTCCACGTTTACGGGAGCACGGATCAACCGATTTGAATTATTCAGAAAGCATTTAATTCTTATTGATAAGGAGCTGTTCGGATATAGGAACCAAAGAGAGAACGAAGCATCCGATAACCCAATTAAATAGCACATCAATTCTTTCCTAGGAAATTATTATGATCAACTCATTACTAAACTATGAATTGAAAAATATTCTAAAAAAATTTTACATGACTTACAGAATTTATATCTTAATTATAAATAAATATAAGGTAAAAATTATATATTTTGCATAAAAAAATTGCAACAAACATTCTTAAAAATTACTTGATTTAACAAATGTATTTTACAAAGTAAATTAATATGTACTTAAATTTTCTATTTTACTTATATTTGACAATTTATTAAAGAATTTTTAAGGATCTTGTTATGTTATATATTATCATTTTATTAGTTTTGGAATTGCTAGCTGAACTTGACAAGTAACAATCTCGTAAATTTATATGATTTGTGTACACATACAAAAATTTTATAACCCATTTAAATTGTTACAGAATTTATATATTTTGTGATTGTAAGTATGACATTCAATTTAATGGAAAACTGACTTTGTTTTTGACATTTAATTTGAACAGATAAATCATCTGTAGAGAAGTTAGATTGAATATTTTTAGGAAATAGTTAAAAACCATTAAATCAATTATACAATTATACTTCATATTTCATCATTTCTATTCTGTTTAATTCTACTAATTAAGTAATTGATATAACTACTTGATGCAAATGATCTAACCTGGTCTTCATTACAAAATACGGACAATTCCAAATTTTATCTTTATAAAGTGATGGATAATTTGCTTCATCTAATTATCGTCGATGAACAAGTGTGTATTTTGGATGGACAGGAGACTGTTTTGTTCGAAATTGAGTAAATCATTTTTTTAAATCCCAATAAGAGATATATATGCATAGATCTATGATTTTTATCTGGGTATGGTCTTGTAAATTAATTTATGAATAATTAGTATTCATGATGTTAAAACGGCAACGCGTATTAAGAATTTGTATCAACCATTCCATTAACAATGGAAACATTTAGTGTATAAGCATACCGTATTTAGT
>NW_020537758.1:19792394-19812693 GCF_003426905.1 Ctenocephalides felis | reverse complement strand
ATCAGCACGTCTCCTTATCATTACGAATCGAATGTTTTTGAATTATTCAATCGCTTCATCCGTGTTCCCGAAATCGTCGACAAAAATATGTATCCGCACACACACACACACATACATCCATTTTTTCTAAGGTATGCCAAAATGTTCAGAAGGTTTTCAAACGTAAATATATATAAAAATACTCATATTCGATTTTTTTGCGATTACTATAACTTGCCCTACGGGAAGTTAATAATATTATAATTATTGCTAATTTTACTAAATAGGCGTTTGTATGAAACCAAGCAGATTTGTCAAGATTATAGGTTATAAAATTAAATTCATCAAAATGAATCATAAATTATTCTAAAAATATATATAGAATACCAAGTAAATTTGTACATTTAATATAAATATTATAATATTGTAATATATTTTTTAAATATTTCGTCCCGCCAAATAATAAATAAAGAGAACTGTCATTTTGACATTTGGATCAACAAGGCTATCGCATTTATTGAAGCTGTCAAACAAATCAAACTGTCAAAAGTTTGGAACGAAATAAAATTTTGTTTAAATAATAAAACTTGACTACTAAGTCATATTTTTATATCAAAACGGATATTTCGCATAATTCCACAATTCAAAATTCGTTCCTACTTAAGTACATAGGGCTTCTGCACGATGTTCGTACGGTAAAGGTGTGGTATTTCAACATAACCTGAGATTTGTGATCAACATGTATACCGTTACCATAATAATTATAATTATAATACAATCAAATCAAACCTATTAAATTCGAATCGCTGATTAAAATCTCATACACGTAATCCAAGATAAATATTATGTTTCACTTTACTTGTTTCGTAAAAAAATCCAACAAACTATAACAACACACACGTCACACAGCACTTAGAACGATTTTTCACTGTTTTAATGTAGCAAATTGGTATCAAACACTTTGTATAAAATTCGTGAATGGAACTTACACTAAACTGACTTAATTATTTTTGTATTAAACACGATATAATATAGTTTTCAACGCGTTTAAATCCACCGGCTCTATGTCGCCATTTAACATACTAAAACCTAAAACGAGCGTTGCCGAACGAATGAACACTTGTAGAGCGACGGCCAGTGACGTAGCCAGGTGCGTAGTCTGTATGAGCATGCAACTTCAGATCGTATAACTAAAAAAAAAAAATTTGCCGGAAATGTCAAACAGCAAACTTCAAGTTACGTTTAAGTTAAAGTAAAACTAATTATTTTGTTTAAAATAATTAATTTGAGAACAGAAAACGAAGACGCTTTGACAAAAGACTAATATCAAAACAAAGTATTTATTCATTTTTTTTACTCTCAATGCACACAAGTATTTAAATTATTTGAAATAAATTCAAAAATTTTAAATTGAATGTATTCAAATTGTTATGAAGAATTAAATATAAAAAATAAAGATTCATGCTGTAAACTTTTGGAATGTATATATTATCAAATGTACATATTTCATTATTTTTCTAGTATTATTTTATTATTCAGAAATTTGATTTATATTTTTTATTAAATTTATTTTTATTATTATTTGCTTCTATTTTATATTAAATCATCATATTACGGATATTATTTTCATGTAAATTCTATCCTTTACACTCTTATTTATTCAAATTTATATTACTATTTATCAATATTGCTAGATGTTAATTATTTAACAGTTGTAATAAATATTGAAATTGAATATATATATATATATATATATATATATATATATTGTGAAATGTAATAAAAATCTTATAAAACAAAAACAAATTTTAAGTTAATAATTTGTGGTATACAAAACAAAAAGTTAAGCATAAATTTCCACAAATTCCAAATAAAATTAAATAATAATTATATTTCACAACTTGTATAATAACATTAGCAATATTTTTATTTATTTATTTTCATTTACTCTTAAATAAACCAAAAAAATCGAGAATTGCTTTTCGATGATTTATCAAATCATATTTGAAAAAAATCTTTGCCAAAAAAATGTTCCACTTTTCAAATTATGTTTTCTAGAGATTTCTAATTACTAATTTATATTCGACTCATAATAAAATAGTTGAAAAAATTATGCAAATACGTACTAAACGCTATTAAATTGATAAAGTTCCCAAAATAACACCTATATTTGTAAAGTCAAATAATAATACAAAAAATATTATAATAATTTAAATTTGAACACTCTTATTTTTCTCTATTAATTTAACTAGCTACTTAAAATGTGGCCAAAATTGCAAAACAACAGAACTCATGTGGCCATATTACTAAGTAAGATATATCACGTGATTATCTTATTTAATATCATTTTTATTTAAATGTACAGTTTAGCTCATAGAAATTATTTTTGTATTTCTGATTGCTAAAATAAAGTGAAATAAAAAAAAATGTGGCCATATGACCTTAAGACCTTATTTTGGGTTGCATTTATATTTTAGTAAGTACTAAAATAATAAAAAAAATGGATATTTACAAGGAAAATAGGAATTTTAATATTCATATTATTTAATATATATATATATATATATATATATATATATATATATATGTATATATATATCATTTTATTTCCGTTAACCTACTTATTTTATTGTTATTTTTAATATTACTTTTATTATTTGATTATCATTTATTCATTTATTTAATCCTTTAATTTTTCATTTTTTCTCTTTATTTTAATTTTCATTATTCATTTTGAACTAAAAAATTATACTTATGATCTGATTGTTAAAATATATTGCAAATAAAAAAAAAAATCCGTTAATTTATTCTACAAATTAACTAACACGAAGTTTGCGCGTACTCTTCTCGTTCACACTGCACCACTGGATCGGCAAGGTATACAAGCGGGTAACCTAACACGTTAGTCGGCACAAAAGTACTAGGACAGGGCACAGTGCTTTGTATGGTATGACGCACTCGCAAGAGTGTGTTTATGAAATTACAGTTATGTACGTGAACCATCGTGGATAGGCAACATTATAATAATATGAAGAAGAACGCAAACAAATATGGGGAAGCTTATTTGTACACCTATGGTGTTTGTGTAAATAAGATATTGATAATTGTTTAACAATTAATCGATAATGGTCGTTATTTACGATAAATATATAATATATATATATATATATATATATATATATATACTGATAAAGGATGTAAAAAAATATATAAAAATTTTTTTTTTTTTTGGTATTTTTGGTATTAGTTTTTTTTTAATGATTATGTTGGCAATACATACATGTTAACTTAGCCTTAATATAGCCTTAACGCTATTAGAAAAATTGAAATAATTTTTGTTATAATTTATATTATAAATTAATTATTGGGATAATTGTTTAACAATTAATCGATAATGGTCGTTATTCACGTTATGCATCGCATAAATATTGAATTGTCCTAGACTGTTGGTTGATATATTGGGAGGTATGTTCTGGATCACCAGTACGACCAGGAATTGTAATGATAGGCTGGACCCGAGCGGTGAACAGTTGAATAGTTGTTGAAATATTATATTTGTGAATGTGGACTCTCCAGAGTCCACTGGTAGTGTGAAAGGCCTTTAGGACAAACAGCGATTTGATAGTAATTTGTAAACACACTTCTTACTTTAAATGATACTTTATTATTCACTATTTTTACAATTAATATTTGTTGATAACCTTTTGGTTATCATATCAGCAAAGACTACATTTTACTGAATACTATGTCTGACCAACTCTATGTCTGTCTCCGAGTCTTACTCCAGGTTTGACTGACTGTCTAACTTTTGTCTAACTCTTATATACTAATTTATTGTTTACAACCTATTTACAAAATCCAACAGTAAGCACTTCCGATGTCCGCGTAACCTACATATAACTAGCAACGCGTTTTGTAATTATTAAACAAAATAATGATTCGAATTGTTATTACAGTTCAATATATATACTGATATTAAATGTAAAAAAATATACAAAAAATTGATTTTTTCTTGGTATTTTTGGTATCAGTTTTCATTTTTTTAATGATTATGTTGGCAATACATACATGTTAACTTAGCCTTGATATAACCTTAACGCTATTTGAAAAATTGAAATAATTATTGTTATAATATATATTTTAAATTAATTATTGTATTTTATGTAATGACTTTACATTTCAGAGTTGCTGAACATTTTGGCATACCTCAAAAAAATGGACGTGTATGTGTGTGTATGTGTGGAGACAATTTTTCTTCAACGATTTCGGGCGTACGGATAATCCGATTTGAATGGTTAAAAACATTCGATTCCTATTGATGAAATGACGTGCTGATTAATTTTTGACGAAGACAGGTCCAGCGGCTTCGGAGATATGGAGCAAGAAGTGCTAAAAATGTCAGTTTATGAAAGAACTAAGCATCGGATTTGAATGATTGAAAACAACACAAACTTTTTGCTTGTGTTGACGAAACGATTGCTTTTTTTTTGAATATCAAAAAATAATTCGAATTTTAATTCTAATTCTAATATTCTAGATCTAAATATTACTTATATACTTTAAATACATAATTTTAACTTTGCAATTCATTTACATGATACTTAGAAATATTAGACAATTATTTTAATCAAGAAATAATTCGGATTTTTATTCTAATTCTAATATTCTAGTTCTAAACATCACTTATATACCTCAAATAAATAATTTTAAGTTTGCAATTCATCTATATGATACTTAGAAATATTAGACATTGTTCTTGAATTGTCTGATAGAGTTACTTCATATTAACCCTCCGTTGGTCGGATATTTATTTACCTTCGAACGATTGGAGTGGTCTGGGTGGACCGCACATTTTTTCGTCCCGATTTTTTCATCGATCGACAGCTAATGAAATTTCAGGAAAGGTCCAGCAATTTCAAGTCAATAAGATTACTAAAAGTATTTTTTTTTTAAATGATGTCGAAAAAAGTCTGGCCAGACAACTCCGACCAACGGAGGGTTAAGCAATTATATCCATTATATTTAGTCTTTCACTGCAGCTTACCAAAAAATCACTTTTATAGTAAATACAAGAAAAAACTACCTTTAAGTAAAATTTATTTTCATTCATTTTTCAGAATAATTTCAGTAGTATATGTGCATTTTAATTTATTAGCGATGAGTTGATTGAATGTATGTGATATAATCAAAACCATATGCAAATGTAGTTTTTTCGCAAGGCCTTATCTATTAAATAAATATGATAGCTAATAAAATCAATAATGTTGCATTGTCAAATCCACATAACATTAATTAAATTAAATTAAATTAAATGACCAATTAAATTCCACATAACAAAAATAATATCAGAAAAAATGACAAATGAGGAAATACTTCGGATAATAACGAGGGAAATTCTGAAGTAAAATAAATTGGACCAAGTCTTTGGTATGGAAATTGTAACTGTACAAAAATTATACGTCTAACGACAAGCAACTAATTATAAGATAAAGGAATACAAGTCTGAATGGAAAATAGAAGATATAAAAATAAAAGATCATGTATAAAAGACAAAAAAATATTAAAAAAGGGAAGCTGCAGGGCTATTATATAACAAACTTATATGTGCACCCATTTTTTTTATTAAAAATAAAACAAACAGATAAAAATATGGTTTTATTCCAGAATTAAGAGTTGAATATTCTAAGTGAAACTCAAAATTGAATAAGTTTATTTTTTTATTAATTGTTAATAACAATTTGTACTTTAAAGTAATAAATCCTTATTTTAAATATTAAGAAACAATCTTGGAATAGTCACTGGAAACAAAAATGAATAGAAATCGTTCCATTCATCATCAATGTGTTAATATTCTAAAATTAGTACATTTCAAAATTAGTATGTTTTACAGTTACCAAACGGTTTAGAAGAATATACATGTTTTGACATAAGAATTAGAAATATGTTAAATAATTATCATCTTGTTAATTATCTAACAATGTATCGATAACCATAAATCTGTGCGTTTTCAATTAGTTTGGCAGTGTAAAATAAAATTATAGTAATAAAATTTGACTCACTTGTTCTGGTGCATGTTCGTTCAAACTTTCGCTATTCTGAAATGAAAATATAATAATTAAAATTTAATTTTAAATGGTTAAAGTTGAATATTTCATATAATTATATTTTTATATTGTTTTTTTTACACATTAATAATTATGTATATTTGACTAAAATAAATGAAAAAGTAAAAATAGTCAATTGAAATAGTTGTGACTATTTAAAGTCTATTCCAAATTTGACGATTTTGCATTCAATAAATATTATAAAACATTAGATCAACTTCTAACATACATTTCTTCATGAAGAATTGTTTCCAAAAAATATTTTAGAAGAACTATTTGAACCAACATTATGAAACTTTTCAAAAAAATTAATTAGAATCTTAGAAGTATAAAAAACCAATTTCGCATTAAAAAAGCTCTAGCATAAATTTCATCATATAAAGAATTGTTCCAAAGAATATTTTTAAAAGAATAAATGTTTATATTTCATAAATAAACTATACACAGAAGTAAAGTAATAGAATGAAAAGGCATCTCTAATATAGATTTAATAAGAAAATTAATAAGTAAAACATATTAAAATAAAATTTTTCCCAAGTAATATCTTATATTGAATTTCTGATATATGATTCAGTTCATCACATATCATGTTTTTTAGAGTGCCTTAGAATTTTTGGTACAAAAGTATTTTCGAACATTATGATGAAGAGTAATATGTGAAATATTTTCCAATATTGAATTTTGTCAAATAGATAAATGATTGGGAATTATGAAAAAGTTGTATTTTCATATAGGCCGTAACAAAATATTTTATGAATGCGAATATTGAATATTGAGTTATTTATATAAATAAAATATCAAACTTATATAACAAATATAAATAATATATATATATATATATATATATATATATATATAATTTAATTTATTTATATATATAAATAAATTATAAAACAAGTTTCAATATAGAATATTCTTTGGACAGACGTTTCGCTGCGGTAAATTTCCGTTCCTCATCAGAGGAACAGAACGTGTAATGCAATTATAAGGTATTTTTTAAGATAATTTATTTTTATTTTTATGTTGAATCAAATATCTTACTGTTTTAATGTTTGTTTCATATATGTTAAGTTTCATTCACAATATTTAATGTAAAAGCAATTTCTTTAATTGATTTGATAACAGTAAATTTTAAATGTACATTTTACATACCCCGATATATATTATCCATAAAATTATTATATATTTATATATTGTGTTACATTATGTTATTTTATATCTCAATTTAATTTAACATCCAAATTGCTTTATTACAGTAGTAAATTATAAATCGCTTTCTGTTCTACTTTTTTATGAGCCATTTATGGCATGGACGCTACTGTTTCTGTTATTAAAATCTCGTAAAAGAAAATGGTAAAAATCAGAGGACTGTTCCAGATATAATCGAGGAACTGAGGAAGTGCTAAAAGTTATAAAACATTCGTGTTTAGATAAATTACCATCTGATTGTGCAAACGTTTCATGTCGTAAAATTTTAGTATTTTTCTCATAAAAAGTCGTTCAAGTTGATGAATCGGGACATCAAAAATGGGACGATTGAGATTGTGGTTGATATGCATAAATATTATATATATATATATATATATATATAATGTAAAACATATTGAAGATAATGCTTGGCGCAATATCAAATACACAAGAGACATTGACAGCATTTAGGATATTTTCTTTCAAGATTTTTTTACTAGTTAACTATAAAATAAAACATCCAATATTTAGTAATAGGAATAGACTAAATCAATATATTATATCAATAAATTATATTATATCAATAAATTATATTATATCTATGAATGATTTATTAGTATCCCGAGCTTTTATATTATGAGAAAGTATTGGATATTTTTATTTGCATAAATAAAGTCACGTTTCATTTTTCCATATAATATCATTTTATTTTTCAGAATAATAATGCATTTTGATATATATATATATATATATATATATATATATATATATCATATAGCTTTAAGCTATGTTTATATTATATTTTTAAAAACTGGTTTTGAGACAAGTATATTAAGTTTGATATTTTCAAAATATAACAATAAATCAGATTTTCCAAAGAAGTAATTTTTTTTCAAAAATTCTCGAAGATCTAATATTTTCAGTTTTCAAAAAAGTTTAAACCTATTTTAAACTAGTATTGGTATTTAGCCTTGAAGCAAGTTACATAAACTTCCCTATACGTGTAAATAATCCACTTAATCAATGATAAACAAATTAATTTATGAGTGATTAGAAGTATTCCGAGGGGATTTATTACACATAATTGAAAACGAACGAACACGTTAACTCGGAGTATTTTCTAACTAGCTGTAAGTGGAATTCTGTCTTAAGGCAATTAGGGCATCGTGCCTTAAGGCAAATTGCTGGAACTTCCCGTACCAAAAATTATTATTTTTTTAAAATCGATTAACATTTTTGAAAAAAATTTACTTCAAAAAAATAAGATTTTTGAGAAACTATAAATTGGACAAAAAATTACTTTTTTTTGAAAAAAAAATTTTTTTTTTTAAATTTTTTTTTAAAAAAATTTTTAAAAAAAAATTTTTTTTTTTGAAAAAAAATGTTTTCTTCATTTTGACATATTTTGGAAAATCTGAACTTGTTTTTCAAAGCAATCGTACTGCTTTAACTGCATAGAGACAAAATATAAAGCGCGTAAGCGCGGCGTCGCTGTCTAACGGGTAAACATTGATACGGAACCCATAGAAAAATGATTAAAATTTATACTTATTGTTAAAATCTCTATAAAATATCTGAAAATTTGATGTGCATATGTCTAATGATCATTTTTGACCGCCAAATGGCATTTTTTTTTACTTTTTTCCTTAGATCTCCGAAACCGCTAGACCTGCCTTTATGAAAATTTGATCAATTCTTTATCTTGTCAATACAAGTAAAATGTTTTTTGAATTATTAAAATCGGACACTCCGTTCTCTTAGAAACGGAGTTACCGTTTTCGGCACTTTTTGCCCCGTATCTCCGGAACGGCTAGACCTGCCTTCGCCAAAAACTAATCAGCACGTCTCCTTATCAATACGAATCGAATGCTTTTTGAATTATTCAAATCGGTTGATCCGTGTTCCCGAAATCGTCGACGAAAATTTGTATCCGCACATACATACACACACGCACACACACACACACACACACACATACATCCATTTTTTCTAATGTATGCCAAAATGTTCAGAAACCTTTTAAACGTGAAGATATATAAAAATTTTCATTTTCGATTTTTTTGCGATTACTATAACTTACCCTACGGGAAGTTAAAAACAAATTTTCACAAATCAATAATTTTTATAATTGAACCAGTTTTCGTAGGATGTTAATGGTTTATTATGTTCATTAAGACCAAGTAATCTATCGTTATACCAAGTAAATCATCTAATTTTAATTTTAATAAACGTCAACAAAACTACTCGTTTTTTAAATTTTTAAAATTAAACTACTTGTCGTAAGACCGTAATATTTTAGTAAGTTCTATAAGATCATGATATACATTGCCAAAAAAAGTTTCATAAAAATCGGCTTAAATTTTTTTTCAACAGTTAATTACAAGAAAACGGCTCGGTAGATTTTCACCTAAAAACTAATCAGTAACATTCCCAACTAATATCTTTTGAACAGTTTTTGATTTTTTTGAAATCGATTTGGTAGAAGGAGCTTAAATGTGGACGAAAAGTTTAACACTTTTATTGAAATTACAGAGAAACGGCTCGGCAGATCGTCTCACAAAACTGACAAACTATGGCTTTTAAATTTTTGAAATCGGTCGAACCGTTTTTGAGAAAATGTCGATTTACGGCAAAAAGTCTGTTCACATACACGCACACACACACATACTTTTTTCAAATTTGGTCTCATTCGATTCAGAATGGCTTGAAACGTCGAAAAAACATAAAATTAGCGAATCGGATTTTTTATGAAAACAAACTTCTTCGTGAAGTTAAAAATTAATTCATTCATTTTCATTATGGAAAGTTTCAGCAAATTGCCTTAAGGCACGAGGCCATGCACCACTAGTATCATTTCCAACCCATGTTGAATCATTAAAATCTTTGACCAACGTGCACGTTATACTTCAAACGTTTGCAATTTCAATCAAAACCTCAAAATTCATTATAACCATTATACCCATCGAAATTATAATCAAACGTGTAAACGATAAAGCCGTAAACCATTTTCGTGCGTCTGACGTGACGTATCAGGTATCTGGTATCGGCTTCGGTTCGGTAACAGCATGACAATTCCTCCGCGGATAACACGAGCGCTTCCTGCACTCGGCCCGTCAATCAGTAATACATAATTGCCTCTCGACTACGGAACTGATACATAATCACTTGCCTGCAGCAATGCCAATAGTAATCAAAAGGTAAATCAGTCGATCTTCACTTGATCAATGGCTCTACTCTCTGACCATCCGATGATAGCACTCGGAACACACGTACGGCGAGTAGGATATTTTAGACATGGTCAACGGGAGTATTGAATAGAATTATAGACGCAAACTCAAGAGATTTTCAAGTTATTAGAATTGAGTTTAAGTAGCCGATTCTGCCGTAAAATAGATCAATGTTATAGCAAGACTCGGTTATGTACCAGTTTTCATACAAAGTAGAACTAAAAACTGTCAAAATTCTATAGGGTTGCTGTGCAGTCAGGCATTTTGGATATAAAACCTAACCTAGACAACGCACAAATGTCAAAAAACAATGTTATCATAAGTGCATCTTTGAAACATAGCTTGATAACATATGAGTGAAGTTGCATTTTATGTGTAAAACGTCTGATCGCACAGCATATACATGGCATTTTGACAGTATTTAGCAGCATTTGTATGAAAACTGCAACGTAATCATAACGTAACATAGCCTTGCCATTATATTAGTCCGTTTTATGGCAGATTCGGCCCATAACCATAACTAGTTGTGTAATTGCGATGGAACTTCTTTGACTTTGTCTATAAATATAATTATATTTTATAGTTAAATATAATTAATGTCTTCTGAAGTGTCGTATATTATTTAATAATATGCATTATTGAAAGTTGTATTTATTTATCTAAAACCTTATGGAATATTTTCAACTTATACTTATTAAATTTCCGAACAAGAAGTTTAATTTTTTACACAAATCCAATTTGCTAGCTTTCTGTTTTCTCGTTTCAGATCATTCTAAACCAAATTTGGAAATATTTTGGGCTGTTTTAAATTCTTTCAAATTAACACAAAATTTAGTTTTCCAGGACGATTTCTCGAAAATGTCTTCTCCGATTTCAAGAATTTAAAAGCAAATGAAAAAAACCCAACAGTTTTACTGTAATTAGAACTAAATAAAAAAATACAATTATAAACTGATTTTTAAGGTTCAAAAACTGATCGAAAAATATTGGTCAATAATGACACCCTTGAATAATTTTGATAATAAATGAACGTCCTTTGGTATTAATGATTAAATTTAAAAAATGTCGAGTTCGTTGGTCAGAAACCAGTTCCAAAAAATAAAGAAAAAATCATTAACAAGTCTATTATCTTTAAGAAGGTGAAGTTTGATTTCATTGGCGAAAATAAATATTTCCAAGCCTCTTTATTTCTTTTTGTATACAAATATTTTGATATGAAATGGACCTTCTAGCATGCTGCATTATTAAACAGCTATCTAGTGTAAGTATCTCGAGCCAGAGATGTTTGCGTATACAAGTGCCAAATTATTTATTTAGCAGAGAATCAAAAGCCGAGAAAAAATGCCTACACTCTTATGAGAATTTCACCTGACAAATTTGTTTCATCTCACACAAAAGCTCAAAGGTTCACTCAGGAGATAAAGATTTTTGTTGGATGATTGTTTTATTTACACAATATATTTTTGTATAGAAACACATTTTTAAATCAAACTTCTTAGTACAATTATATGTATAATATTATATATATATATATATATATATATATATATATTTATAATAAATAATATGATTTTTATTGGATGTGAATTATATGGCCAATCGTGTCAGTTGTTCAGACATAAGTTCTCAAAATGAGATATAAAATTGAAATTAGACAAAAGATCAACAAGTACAAAGCATTAGATAAAGTACAAAATATTGTGGCGGTATTTCAGTAAATTATTTTTGTGTAAATAATCGACTAAATCAATAAAAAAATAATATTTTAATTTGTTAGTAAATATAGTCTCTGTACAGCGTTATAATATGATAAAATATTGAAAGTAATAAACTGATAGACGCGCTTTTTTATCAGTGCAGCCGTTTTTTTTTAATTTTTTATGAAAAGTAAAAAAAATTGACATAAATACACACGCTCATATACAGATATACTTCATTGACAATTTGGATAATGTAAACAAATCTAGAAAAATAATGCTATGTGCTTATAAAAAAATAGTGAAATGGTTTATTAGCAATAAATGATTAACTTGTTAAGGATTTATAGTTTGAAAATATAATAACCTAATATAAATAATTATTTCAAGACTTTTGTAAAACTTTTAATGATATTAAAATTTTATAATTATAATTAATTTTGAATATTTGATGAAAGCCATTGAAATAATTTAAATCATTTGTAAAGCTTTTAATGAAGTTGGAATATATAAATTATAATTAATTCCAAATACATTTAATAAAATATACTACTAATTAGACTCATAATAAAATATAAATATTCTACTAGATAATTTTTTTATTGATAAACCTAATAAAATTAAATCGACCAAAACATTAAAAAAAAATCAAAATCTCACAGGTTAAAGCAACTTAGTATTTGTATTTCTTTCATCGAAGCAATTTGTTGCTTTTCTTTGATTCTCGTTTAATCTAATACAATTTGCACAAAAGTTTTGTCCATTTGATTGGTCAAAGTTGAGAATCTCGAATGTTCAGTAACAAAGATCTCGCCAGAACGTTTATTCAATTACTGTCATCGGTTGAACGGTGATGGTGATTGAAAATCAATAAAATCATCCAATGTTTACAGCCGGAGAAGAAGTTTTTCTGTAATTCAATTCGGTAAGGTTTGCTGTGCATAATGATCATAAACAATTCAAAATTGTAATTCAAGACACTTAAAAGCTATTTTGTAGGATTAGATTCAAATTAAGATTGGCCTGAAAATTTCTTGGTAATTTATTGTTATTTTTACGATTTAAATGATTTTTTTCCCTAGCTATAGAGTTGATGGTCTTCAACATCTTAGAATATTATAGGTTTATGACAAGCAGTATAATTATAAAATTTTTTTAAAGTATGGAATAAGTTACGTTCTTAGTACATACACCATGTTTGTCCTAAGTAAGTGTTTGTGCACAACTTTCCTAAAGGCAAAATGCCACTTCCACTCAGTTTGAAATAATAAATTGCATGATATCTAGGGATAAATTTTGTTATTTGTTTGTTTCAAGTAAATTCGACATAGTGAATATTTTAATGAATATGTTTATTTGATTTTAAATAACCACATAGGCGTTGAAATGGCACATGTGGTGAATTCAGTACTTGTGGTTTGCCACATCTATTTCAAAATATTGTAATTGAAATTGTAATTGTAACGCATTAAATGTAAATACTATAATATTTACATGGAATGGTATCAAAATAACTTAGTTATAAAATCAAATACTAGATTTCTAATAAAAAATTAACAATAAATTAATTAATTCAGTATGATAAAAATATTGTTTTTCCAAAACTGGACATTGACGGTGTAAACCAAAATTTTTTAATAAATTCAGATTGATTTTATCCGCTAGAAGCTCAAAATGCAAACAAATTTAAAGAATTTGCACTAACAGAAAATATTTTATAACTAGAATGAGAATCATTTATACTATATTCAAACTTGCCATTTGTGGTATTGAATTTTCGAAATGAGAGTATTTACATACTTTATAAAATATTAATTAAATTTATAATAAATATATATATATATATATATATATATATATATATTTTTACATTAAAACAGCGAGTATGTACAACAAAAAACTTATAATTATTGAATCAGAGGTATGCATTAACCGCATTTTAATTAACTAGAAATTCTTGAAGTATTTGGAATGCACTCGCTAAAATAATAATAGGTAATTTCATAAAAATAAAGTATGTTCATATAATTATATTCAAACATAGTAAAATCACTGTTAAATTTCTTTTATCTATTTAATTAAAATTCTGAACTTTAATGTAATTTAATAGTTAATTTCATGAAACTGCAATAATACTTAATAATGCAAGGAGAAACAAGATTTATTAGTATTAAAAATTAATGCTTATACATTTCTAACCATTGACTAATGGCAATTTTTGGATTAAAAACTCAAAAGACGTTCTCAAATTTCAAGTTTTTTAGAATATGTTGAGGATACGTAGGTATAAAAAAAGACTGTTAGTGGCATTTTACTACAAAAACAACATTTAACTGTTTAAAAGCAACACAAGGTTTTGCACATATTAAATTTATATATATATACATTTCAAATGAATGCTTAAGTATAAAATTATATATAAAAACTTTTTATTTCTGGAGGAATTAGCTCACAGAGTAGAATTCCCGACTCACACGCGCTGGAGGTTCCGTTTTCGAATCCCCGACAAAGAATATAAAATAATATCAAGTAGTTAATTTGAAATTATAATAGAAAAATTGGAAAATTAGAACTGGAACTAAAAAGTAGTAGAAGAACTAAGAAGAGTTTAGATGATGAAATGAGTATATAGTAAAGAAGAAAAAGAAGAATGAAGGTAAGTTGAAAACACAATAAATGAAGAAGATAGTATGAAACTGAAGATTGTATAGAATATGATTGTATGGATGTGATATTTACCTACTACTAGTAACAAGTATGTTGAAAGCCGAAAGAACTCTTCTGAAAATGATGGTGCAAAAAGAAAACTCGATTAGACCCTGGATGAACAAAAAGTGTCTTCTGCACGACGTCATCAAACAAAAAATAAAAAGACTTAATAGATAAGGACAAAAAATGCAAATTATGGATAACTTGTGCAAGAAGAGATAATCCAAAGACTAGAAAGTAGAAGTACAAAACAGGGAGTCATGGAAGTGGTAGTTTGAAAAGTGATCTTTAGGCAATGAAGGCTAAAGGGCTAAAGTAACAGCGGCGTGTTTCATACCAAAGGTCTCTGAGTTTTAATAATAATGATAATTCACCTAAAAGCTTGTATCAGATACCATACCCGATATATCGATTTGAAGTCCGGTATCGATAGCATCTGAACTCGGGAGTCGAATCGAACGAACTTCTTCCCCTGTGTTCCGGTGAGTGTCGTTGCAGTGGACACAACGAACACATGTTTGGCCCCGTTGTACCCGCCCGGGGCATTCTGTGGCGATCCTGATATATTTTGCTGTCACTAAACAACCACACTCTTGTCCGAACGGAATTACATTTGTCCGATGCCAATGCGACTCGTTTTTATAAAAAAAAAACACGTCACAGTTTACACATGATTTTAGTTTAACACTGATGAACGACGACACATTGTTTTGTCAATCACTTGTTTTGTTGGAATTTAATTAAATGAGTTTTTACAATATTGGTTAACGAAGAGATTGCTTGATTTTTACGGTTTTTATACATATATGTTTTTTTGTTCTGTGAAAAATTACAAAAGCTGCAGCTGGAACATATGCAGAATGCAACGAACATTATGTCTGTGCTAAAAATTCGTGAACATGAAACACATGCCACAAAAACAATTACTTGTTAATTAATTGATGTATGACCAATATGAAATATAGTACAGTGATTAGAGGTCCGACTCTGCCGTAAAATAGACCAATGTGATAGCAAGGCTATGTTAAGCAGCAGTTTTCATACAAAGCGGTACTAAAAACTGTCGAAATTCTATGTAATTTTTGTGCAGTCAGCGTTTTGGATAGAAAATCTAACTAAGAAAACGCACAAAAATTTCAATAAACAATGTTCTCATAACTGCATCTTTGAGATATGGGCATTTTATGTGAAAAACGTCTGATCGCACAGCAAATACATGGCATTTGGCAGTATTTATTACCACTTTATATGAAAACTGCTACATAAATAGCCTTGCCATATATTGGTCTATTTTACGGCAGAATCGCCCATATATTTAAATCCCCATATATGTATAAATAATACACTATATTATCTACTATAAATTAAATCCAGCCTAAACTAATTTTTATTCTGATGTATAATTATCATTATAGGAGCCATTGACGTTTAAATTAAAAATTTACCAGAAAAACCAATAAATTGGTAACAATATATAGGGTGCGGTTGCTCCAGTCATACCACTGCCAAAGTCGTACTTGGCCATATTTTGTCTGATAATTTAATTAAAATAGAAATTTTAAATTTGTTCTGATCACACCTATCAATATAATTTGTAGTAATACCTACTACGTGAAGTAAAAATTTTTATTAATTCAATTTTAATAATTTGATATTTCGTTCAAACCAAAATATTTCCATACTTTTATATCGATCACATATCAAAATGTTGAAAGAAACATATTTATTACTTTTCGGATATATCGTACAAATTGTATGAGGGCGCGTGATAACGCATAAATGTGCCCTTTGATAAACCTTCGGTATGTTTTTTATAGTACAGGCCACATTATCATAAATTGAGAGACACAAGTGGCTCGTTCGATATACATTATATTTCATATATGAAATTCATACTTCGGCAAAGTCGTTATTTTCGAATAGGAGATATGTAAGTCATATATATATGAAAATGTTGATGCCGTTTTTGACTAGTAGAAATATGCGGAAGTAATATGATATTGATATCAGAAATATTATTGAGAAATCATTGCCTTTCAGTCTCTGTGGATTTAAGGTAATATATTGTGACGTTATGAAAAGCACAGAAATCAAATGGATGATATATAAATAGACATATAAACTTAATCAAACTTATCATATTTTACTTAGAAATGTCAAGGTAGATTTTTTTATTTTTTGATTTTGATTAGAAACGACACAGAGTACAAAAAATTTAATAAAATACGTCATAATCATTCTAAGCTATATTTGTATTAGTTTAGATTAAAACAGATAAAATAAAATCTTACCGTTTTATCATGTAAGGCAATATTATAGTGCTTCCAGATATATTTTTTCAAGAATTCATTACATCATGATTTAGCTTACCCTCATTACTAAATAGCAGTGTTGTGTTATCATTAATGGTTGAATACAAAAGCCAGATCTGATTTTTCGTCATAACAATCTTGTTACCAATAATATCGTATTTTTTTCATGTAACCCGCATTTCACAAACATATTTATATCTAAATATCAAAGTCAATGTCAGCCTGAGGAAAAACTACGTCACATATGACTTACGATGAATTGATGAGTGACATTTCAACGATGTGGGTTGTTTGGACACGAAAGGTGTATTTTTGTGAGTAAAACATGCAATCGATTCAATAATATATAACTATATGAGAAATGTTAATGCTGGTTCTGAGGAGAAAATTTACCAATACCTAAAATAAATGTACTACGAATTTATATTGATTATTCATTTTCTACGAGAAGTTTTTAACATGTAATAATAAACTGACAAACTTAGTTTACATTTTTATAGGTTCCGCACCAAGATATATAATTTGCACTATTTAATTAAATGATCTTCAAGTTACCTACAAACATTTCAAAACTATGATTTGTCCTATAATCAGTGTAAACATCATATCATCAAACATTGTTTAGAACAAATGGTATAGCACTATACTTGTTGTATTTACTTATATAGTCGATAATTTCCTACAATTTTTTAATACTGGCTCGCTGACTATTTCTAATTGGAACCAAGGCATAGGAATCGAGTTCGATTGCAATACAAGGTCGTCTATGTTAATGTTTCATCAATTATCGATTTCGAACGTCCGAGTAGCGGTTTGTAATTTCAATACATGAGTGCGTCGACTTGAATCAACCCATTCGTAGATACCCCATCGGGAGTGGCTAATGAGTCGACCGCCGAACCCATTCGGGATATTCTATTGAGTCGACTTGGGAATGGAAATATACTAGTAATAGTAGAGATTGCAGAAATTGAAAAAAAGATATGCTGTTTAGAGCTAAATTATTGAATCAAAGAGTGGACCTTTGGAACATAACAGAAAGATTACAAAGTTCTTTACAATGTTCTAAAATTCTGTAAAAGATCTTATATGTTTTTAATTATTAAGCATTTGAAATCATAATTAATTTTCACGAAGCATCTGATAATTTTTACGAGAAATTAAATTTCATAAATAAACACTACACAATTAATAAAACATAAAAACAAATTCCGAAAATTATGATGTCAGGAAAGTGCTATTAAATATAAACCCCCTAAAGGAGATGGTTTGAATAAACATCTCGACTTAGGCTTTCTCTCTTGAAATAACGCGAACTCCAAATAAGCAAATTAGAAAGTATATTTTAGACGTAATCCTTTCTACAAATGTAAATAACACAAATGAAAGATCTTAATATTCAAGCGTTTTATCAGAAGCCGAATCGAGATGATTTCAAAATACCCTTGTACAGAAATAATAGGTAAAGAGGTATAAATCATCATTATACTTCACGTATTTATGATTTAATCCTCGACTGGAGTCAGTTAATTAACTCGCTCTGTTTCAAGCAATAAATAACATTTTAGGCAATAAATAACTTTGTTGCATAAAACTGTTATTTACCTAAAAAAACTAATTTATAACTTGCGAGAGGTAAAATTTTTAATCAACACAAAATGAATTAGTAGTCGCTGGTTTTATGAAACAAAGGTCTCTGTGGTATTAAAACGAGCGAGCAATCATGTTTTAAAATGCAAAAAATATTCACCATTTTAAGGCTTTGCATACATTTATCACAATAAATATCACAAAATATAGAAATACGAACATTTATTGTAAATAATTCATACGGTTCAAAATTGCCTACAGAATTAAAATTGTATTCTTTATTATCAAATGGAAAAATTTGAACATGCAAATGTCGTCTATAGATGGCACTAATGTACCACAAGTAGTCGAGTGGATGTCGTCCATGGATGACATTTTTTAGTTAAAGGTTAAGCATTAATAATTAAACAATACTTTTTAGGAATTAAATAAAAGCTTTCATGATCATATTGATAGAACCATTATAATTCAATTATCATCCAATACACCCAGCTAATTGTGATATGTTTTCCCACATATGCATTATCAAATTATATTATATATTATAGATTAGGTGGCACAATATCTGTTTTAATCCTCTGACTAATGTATTTCATACAATATTCACAATTACAAGAGACCATAGATAGATATTGCGAACATTCAGTGCTGAATATACACCAAGTCAATTACATATATTATCTAATTGCATATGCCGCGAATCCTATATTAACTAACAAGGAAACTCTCTCAGCTTGGGGAAAGAAATAAAGTAACTAATTTTATGGCAGATGAAGTTGTCTCTAATGAAAAAATAACAATGTACATTTGAAATGAAAGATTGAACAGATAGACTGTAATAGACAAGATATGATTTCTTGAATTATATAATTCTTGCACATATGATTAATATAAAAATTTATTACAATTACTCGAATCGTAAATCTAGAAAGACCGAAGAGTTGCTAAAAATTTGTTATTGAAGTAAATTGATGAATAAAAATTTAAATCAGTAAATCGGAAATATTTGAGCATTAATTCCACTTTGTTTGTTTGAAACAAAAATGACCTAGATGTAGTAAATTATGATAAATCTCCAACTGACATAACTGTCGATGTGTAATGATCTACATAATTCTGTGTTTTATTGAATTTATATGCATATTTATACAATAAAATTAATATTAATGCGAATAATTTTTTACTGCCTCATCAAAATCTATTACTATAAGTGATGCGAATATTCAATATATAGGACACAAATATGTAATATACAATTATTTATAAGCATAGATTTGTTAACTTTTGCTCATACATAATCAATGTTTTTGCACTTCACCACAATCTAGCTTTTTGTTTTATAAATCTGCAAAGTAATTAAACTCTAATAATGATTTGAATCAGGGTGGATCAACATATTGTTCAAAAGGGTTGATAAATAATAAACACTTGTTAATAAATAATAAATTAACTAAGTACGTGGAAGATGGCGTTAAGTATCAAATTTAAATTTG
>NW_020537758.1:19765213-19791394 GCF_003426905.1 Ctenocephalides felis | reverse complement strand
CTAGAAGTTAAATAGAATTAGAAATTTGAAAAAGAGCAAGAATTGAAGAAAATAAGAAGAAAAAAAGAAGATATAGAATAGGATACATATACAGATTAAAAAATAATAAAAATTAGAATGTAAATAAATAAAAATTGTAGGTGGCTAAATGCTCAGAGTAAGCGAGCCAAATAAATTTAAAAAAATGTTTACACATGAATATCTATCTTTATTTTCTCTATTTAATATTCATAACAAATTTGAATACATTCAATTTAAAATTTTTGAATTTATTTCAAATAATTTAATACTTGTGTGCATTAAGAGTAAAAAAATGATAAATACAATATTTTGATGTTTTTCAAAGCGTATTTGTTCTCTCTATTCTCAATAATATTATTATTTTAAAAAAAATAATTAGTTTTACTTCTTTTAACTTAAATGTAACTTGAAGTCTTGCTGCTGTTTGACATTTCCGGTAAATTAATTTTTTTTAGTTATAACGATCTGAAGTTGCGTGCTCATACCGACTACACACCTGGCTACGTTCACTGGCCGTCGCTCTACAAGTTCATGGTTCTTCGTTCGGCAACGCTCGTTTTAGGTTTTAGTATGTTAAATGGCGACATAGAGCCGGTGGATTTAAACGCGTTGAAAACTATATTATATCGTGTTTAATACAAAAATAATTAAGTCAGTTTAGTGTCAAGTTCCATTCACAAATTTTATACAAAGTGTTTGATACCAATTTGCAACTTAAAACAGTGAAAAAATCGTTCTAAGTGCTGTGTGACGTGTGTGTTGTTATAGTTTGTTGGATTTTTTCGAAAACAAGTAAAGTGAAACATAATATTTATCTTGGATTACGTGTATGAAATTTTGATCAGCGATTTGGATTTAATAGGTTTGATTTGTTTGTATTATAATTATAATTATTATGGTAACGGTATACATGTTGATCACAAATCTCAGGTTATGTTGAATACCACACCTTTACCGTACGAACATCGTGCAGAGCCCTATGTACTTAAGTAGGAACGAATTTTGAATTGTGGAATTATGCGAAATATCTGTTTTGATATAAAAATATTACTTATTAGTCATTTTTTTGTTATTTGAAACAAAATTTTATTTCGTTCCAAACTTTTGACAGTTTGATTTGTTTGACAGCTTCAATAAATGCGATAGCCTTGTTGATCCAAATGTCAAATGACAGTTCTCTTTATTTATTATTTGGCGGGACGAAATATTTAAAAAATATATACAATATTATATATTTATATTATAACTGTACAAATTTACTTGGTATTCTATATATATTTTTTTAGAACAATTTATGATTCATTTTGATGAATTTAATTTTATAACCTATAATCTTGACAAATCTGCTTGGTTTCATAGAAACGCCTATTTAGTAAAATTAGCAATAATTATAATATTATTAACTTCCCGTAGGGTAAGTTATAGTAATCGTAAAAAATCGAATATGAAATTTTTTTAATATATTTACGTTTTAAAACCTTCTGAACATGTATGTGTTGTGTGTGTATGTGTGTGTGCGAGTATGTGTGGATGTGCGGATACAAATTTTCTTCGACGATTTCGGGAACACGGATGAAGCGATTTGAATAATTCAAAAAACATTCGATTCGTAATGATAAGGAGACGTGCTGATTAGTTTTTGGCGAAGGCAGGTCTAGCTGTTCCGAGGATATGAAGCAAAAAGTGCCAAAAACGGTAACCTCAGTTTTGAGAGAACACAGCGTCCGATTTGAATAATTCAAAACCATTTTACTTGTATTGAAAAGATGAAGAACTGATCAATGAATTTAATTTTCATGAAGGCAGGCCTAGCGGTTTCGGAGATCTAGTAAAAAAAGTTAAAAAAATGCCATTTGGCGGTCAAAAATGATCATTAGACATATGCACATCAAATTATCAGATATTTTAAAGAGATTTTAGCAATAAGTATAAATTTTGTTTACATTCCTTAAAACAGTACGATTGCTTTGAAAAAAAAAGTTAAGAATTTCCAAAATATTTCAAAATAAATTAGTAAATTTTTGTCAAAAATTTATAGTTTCTCAAAAATCTAATTTTTGAAGAGGAATTTTTATTTCAACATGGTAATCTTTTTAAATAATTAATAATTTTTGGTACGGGAAGTTCCAGCAATTTTGACTTAAGTCACGATGTCATGCGCCCCCACTAGTTAAAGTTCTATAATTGTAAGACTTTTAGCTTAATTTTTTTGTTATTTTAGCAATATACTATTAAAAAATCCAAAGAAGTATCAAATACAAAATTATAGGGTCTTAATACAGTATTTTGATGACTTTTTTCAAATTTGGCATTAAACAATGTTGCAATTTCGCACAATTTTAGTTGCAGATCGTGTGCACTGGTACTTAGAGCACCTAAAAATACCATAAAGTTCAACTTTTGCTGTAGCATGTGAATAACATGTTATATAACCAATTAAGTTAATTAAAAGTGTGTTTATCCTTTAAATTAATGGATTGCATTTGGGCACTCCTTAGATGATCCAGTTGATTGAGAGTGGACTCAATTTGACCGCGAAACGTTGGATTTTTGAAAATATATGATAATCAGAGAATTCGAATAGTATTGTACTTAATTTGCGGAACACTACAATTTGTTTTTTAACATGGATTAGAAATGTTATCGTTAATAGTTGTTATTGGCTTTGCATTGTATGTGATTCTTTTGTTGTTTTATTGTTTTTTTGTGTAATCATTGGTTAATGCATTGTTTTGTTGTATTCAATGTGTATTGCATATTGTTCTCAATGTTCTTCCGTCAACGTTTGAATAAAAATTTATGTAAATTGATGAATTTTTTAAATAATCAAATCATTGATGTAAAATCGATAGTCTGTCTTACTGAAGTCTGTTTATCATTAATTTAAAACACGAGGTTCCAGATAAACCATTCAATAATGGGCGTCAGTCTACGCACGCCTCTCGTCTAAATATAGACAGATTTATTTTTGAATAACTTGCCTTCCTCCACATGCAGATTCCGCGATATTACAATGACCAAAATAGATTTCATCATATAGGCCGTTCAATGGCCTTGAAAGAATTGTTGGAAATTATGTTATAATTATATTATAATAGATACAGTTCAGCTATTATAAAGAAAACGTTAAGCATAATTCTGATAATTCTCATTAATGTCATTACTCGAATTTTTAATTACGGTGCGTGATATTTCAGCAATTTGCATTAGGGCACGATGCCATGCACCACTAATTTTCTTAGCTATAAACCTTGCGGAGCCCGAGACCTTTCCAACGAATGCAAAATCGGTTCGTGCGTTATTTCGTCAGGAAGAAAAACCCGACTTATTTTTATATACGAGGTCTGTTCAAAAAGTACCCGGATTTTCGTTTTTTCAAAAAAATATTTATTTATTCGTCTACATTAATGTGGTCCCCTTCAAAGTAGTCCCCCCCAGATATAATACACTTATGCAGCGTTTTTTTCCAATTTTCGAAGCACCCTTGATATTCACTTTTTGATATGTCCTTGAGCACTCTCGGCGATTTTCTTCAATCGAGGAAAACCGCCGTCCTTTCATGGGTCTCTTCAACTTTGGGAATAGGAAAAAGTCACACGGAGCCATATCTGGTGAATTTTTGCACTTTGCAACACTTTATTTCATTTTTTACGCAAAATTTAATACAAATTCTTTGACTTTTCAATTCTTCCATTGTAAAAATCGCCGAGCTCAGAAAAACACGTCGAACCTTAGCGACTACCACAGACAAAGTAAACAGTGAATATAGCTGAAAATTTCATCATACTTTAGGGGCATGTATACCAACACAATAAAAAAAATTTTGACAATCAGACACTCCAGACCCGCGAAATTTAATTATTAGTAATTCCGGGTACTTTTTGAACACACCTCGTATGTAGAAGATATATACATACATGTGTGTGTATTGTATATTCTTTTATCCTATACATTATTAAACTTTTAATTGAAAAACTTCCAAACGTCCCTTCCTCCTTCTATTTCATGGATGTACTGCATATTGTTCGATTTCCTGATAATAATTAATCTCCAACAGATCAAAAATTAATTAAACCATTCAATTACTTGACAATTACAAACCGAACAGGCGAATAATCACAATGAAATAGATTGCGATTGAAAATAGCAAGAAACGTCGAAGGAAAGCGAATAAAGCTCTCTTGGCGAGACTCGAAAGCTGATCGTCCTTTGTTCTTACCTCTAACTTAATACAAAACTTTAGTTCTTAATTTGTGAGTAAAAATATCTCGCAAAGATCTATTTTGAAACTACCAATTCGAATCCAATCTAGCTCTACATACGAGTAACTAAATTAGCACTTGAAAATTAAAGTTTCAGATGCTTTAAGGGGGTTGTTCTTTTTTATTTTTTTTTTTTTGATTTTGAGATTTTTTGATATTATAAAAGCTAAAAACCTTAGAATTATTTAAAAAAAAATCATCTCAATATCTATTTTTTTGACGAAGTTATAGATATATATATACACCTAAGTCTGTTTTTACACGGTCTTTTTGTACACGGTTTTGATATAACACGGTTTGAAAATTGAATATTTTTAAATTTTTTACACGAATTTATTCCATTTAGCACGATTTGAAATTATATGTACCTAAATTTTTTTTGTCAAATTAAATTTTTGCGAAGTATGTTCATATCACAAAAAAGTATTTATGAAAGAAAAAAGTCTGAAACCATCGATAGTATCGATAGTTTGCGAACACTAGCTTAAAGATTTAAGAGAATTCCCCTTTAGCGCGTACAAACAATTTTTACTGGTCAAAGCAAATGTGAATAGCACTAATTTAATACTTGTTCTTAAAAATTCTTGTTTTTCACCAATTTTAATAGGTTTTAGAGATTAGGAACAAATCACCCATTTTTGTATAAGATCAATGTCTTTTTTTACACGTTCTTTTTTTTACACGGATTCTTCTGGAACCAATCTCCGTGTAAAAACAGACTTAGGTGTATATATATATATATATATATATATATATCTCTATATGTATGATCTTCTAAAACCGTTTTTTTCATCGCTCCGGAGCTATTGTATGCCAGCTGCTCTCTTTTTCATTATAATACCTCATGCACATGACCTTTTTAATGTGTCAGCATTTTTGAACGGTGTATTTAGTACATTATATTAAAAACTTTAAATACGTTTTTTCTCAAATTGACTTTTTTCAATGCGGTGCCACAAATTAAAAAAAAACTACAAGTCGGATCGACTTGCATTTTTTTTTCAATTTGTTCACCACTGCAATACCTAGTCCCCCTACCTCAAACAACTTGATAACATTACGCAAAAAAAATTTGCGAAGCTTCTCGTCCCAAAAAAGGCCCTTTTTAACACTTTTTTTTAAATAGCTGCCATTTTTCCCTTCTTGCTTTTTTTCTTTTATTGCATGTGTGGATACAATTTTCCGTCCACGTTTACGGGAGCACGGATCAACCGATTTGAATTATTCAGAAAGCATTTAATTCTTATTGATAAGGAGCTGTTTCGGATATAGGAACCAAAGAGAGAACGAAGCATCCGATAACCCAATTAAATAGCACATCAATTCTTTCCTAGGAATATTATTATGATCAACTCATTACTAAACTATGAATTGAAAAATATTCTAAAAAAATTTTACATGACTTACAGAATTTATATCTTAATTATAAATAAATATAAGGTAAAAATTATATATTTTGCATAAAAAAATTGCAACAAACATTCTTAAAAATTACTTGATTTAACAAATGTATTTTACAAAGTAAATTAATATGTACTTAAATTTTCTATTTTACTTATATTTGACAATTTATTAAAGAATTTTCAAGGATCTCGTTTTAATATATATTATCATTTTATTAGTTTTGGAATTGCTAGCTGAACTTGACAAGTAACAATCTCGTAAATTTATATGATTTGTGTACACATACAAAAATTTTATAACCCATTTAAATTGTTACAGAATTTATATATTTTGTGATTGTAAGTATGACATTCAATTTAATGGAAAACTGACTTTGTTTTTGACATTTAATTTGAACAGATAAATCATCTGTAGAGAAGTTAGATTGAATATTTTTAGGAAATAGTTAAAAACCATTAAATCAATTATACAATTATACTTCATATTTCATCATTTCTATTCTGTTTAATTCTACTAATTAAGTAATTGATATAACTACTACTTGATGCAAATGATCTAACCTGGTCTTCATTACAAAATACGGACAATTCCAAATTTTATCTTTATAAAGTGATGGATAATTTGCTTCATCTAATTATCGTCGATGAACAAGTGTGTATTTTGGATGGACAGGAGACTGTTTTGTTCGAAATTGAGTAAATCATTTTTTTAATCCCAATAAGAGATATATATGCATAGATCTATGATTTTTATCTGGGTATGGTCGTGTAAATAATTTATGAATAATTTAGTATTCATGATGTTAAACGGCAACGTGTATTCAGGAATTTATTAACCATTTTATTAACAATGGAAACATTTAGTGTATAAGTATACCGTATTTAGTGAACGTGCCCAAATGTCCACAATGTTGATGAGTCTTTTCTTAGGCGCACAAGGTACTGGGTTCAATACCACGAAATAGAAACCTCTGAACTGATTACGATTTTTTGAGAAGGAAGCTTTTCAATGTCGATCAATGTTGGTGATTGTAAATTGAATCCAAAATTTAAAAAAAAAATATCCACAATGACCGAAAAATGGTCAAAATTTGACCAAGGCTCTCGGTTGTACCTATAAGCTCATAATTTTTGAACTGTATAGTTGCAATCAATACTCCACTCGATTACGGCTTGACGTTGAGTTCTGGGACACCTTGCTGTTAGTTTTAACTACGCTCATCTGTTTTGATTATATAAACGGCTTTTCAATGTCGAACTATTTTGGGGATTGAAAAAATAGCCTCAATGACCCAAAAATGGTTAAAATTTGACCAAAGCTCTAGGTTAGGTTGTACCTAAAGTCTTGTTCGGACGTCTTTTCGTTTTAATATATTGTCCATGAAGATGACAAACTTCAGGGCATTAAGCTTTACACGGAATGGTTGCTACCCCTGGTAGAGGGGGTAGCGGAGTTTGAATTTTGAACTAGTTGTTCACTTCTAAAAGTCCGCCTAACAACATGTAAATAACCAATAAAAATAAATATATCTTCTTTCATTATAACTTAGTAACAAATCAGTGATTGTAATTAGAACTGCAACAAATACATAATATACAAACAAATCAGTGTTTAATACAGTCCACAGCTACAAGGGTTATGTTATAACCCGACCTGACAACCTGAATTATCGAAGGAGAGTTTTAATAAATTCTATAACTACGAAACATAAAATACAGGCTAATAATTTTTAAACTGATGATGATATATATTTTTTCTAATCTTTTTTCATAGTATATTTGCACTCAGTACTTCACTCCATAACAGCTTGACGTTGAGTTCTGGGACACCTTGCTGTTAGTTTTAACTACGTTCATCTCTTTTGATGATCAAATGGAGTGAATAGCATAATAAATGTATAACTGCAAATATTTACATAGATGTTCCTTGGATATTTTGTACCACTTTCTTGAATTGAAATCCTTAGGTCGCCGTCTTCCTTTTTTTTTTGCATTTTTTCAAACTTTCTTTGCTTGAATCAATAAACTAGATAGAAAGAATTATTGAAGTTAACAAAAGTATAGATATATCTTATGATTTAATCTATAATGATATTTCTTTCTCAATTTCGATCATTTTCTGGTTCTTCGATACTAAATATATTTTAGATAAATTGCAAGTCAAGATCGATAGATATTTGTGATTAGATAATATTTAAGCCTAATGGCACGTAGTGTGACCAAATTAATGAGCCAATAGTTATGTTGTCAGCAAAATCGAGCACGTGTTTGTTTAGACGTGACTAGAATGATAGAGAATATAGGTCAATTAAAATCATCTGGCTTGTGCCAGATTTCCTAGAGAATATGTTTTCAAAATATTACAAAAATAGACATGTTCCTTTTATTACAATTCTCAATTCTTAACAGATTTATTTATATATTAGTGGAATTGATAAAGCCACAAATTTTATTTTTTAATGGGCTATAAAGTGTAGGGGGAAGTCCCGTAAAGCCGGACAGCACCTAATACCGGATACTCTATTTAACACGTATTATTTAAGCGAGTATAATTTTTTTTATATCAAAATACAAGTGAAAGGGTAGTGTATTTACCCATTTATATTTGAGTGGCATTCAATGATAAAAGTAGTACTTGATTGTTATCCGTAAAATGGTAGAATATTATTAGATATTTTAAACAATTTTAGTAGGTACCACCAAATGAACAAAAATGTCTGTTCCTTAGCACCGGACACTAAGTCGTCCCTTAGCGCCGGACAGTAAATATATTGATATTTCTTGTGAGAGTTGACGTAATTTATTTTAATTATTTAATTTTGTTCTGTATGAGTGCTAACGGTCACTGCATACCCCCATTTTTGTATTTCCTATTCAAAGAATGAAAATCTTATGATGAATGCTCCAGCTGAAAGCATCGGTGTGCCCCAGCCAAAAGGGTGTATGAATAGTGATTTTTTTGCAATATCTAAGAATATTCGTCAAACACACATGTGCAGACACTCCAGAGTGTGGAGATGGCTACCTATGTGTTCAATACTGGTTATTTTGAAATGTCCGGTACTAGGTGCCACTTTGTAAAATAATATTTCTTGTTACCAAAGTTTGATTGATGGTATTAATTATTTTTTAGCAAAGGTTGCGTTTTTGTTAATTTAATTTTATTTCTAACTTTGTTATCTAACATAAGTCATAATTTAATAAACATTTCGTAAAATATTTTTTGATTTATTTATAAATAACCTTAGGTGTCCGCCACTCGGGGACTTCCCCTATTCACTGTTACTGTTAAACAATTGTAACACAAACTTATAGAATAGGCGAAATTTAAAGAGTTACAGTATGTTTGCTTTATTATCTCTCGGTGAAAAATATTTTTTCAAATTACATGTGTCATTGCTGATTTGATGTTGTGCACGTATTGAACGTTTGATGTGATATTTGCTGCCTTTTGCGTACTTTTTCCTTTGAATTTGAAGTGCTTAGATATTCGTGCATACTAAATCCTTTGCCCCAGAAGTCCCATGGGTCAATAAGCTTGCGATATGGTTCACTGACTCAAACTCGCAAGCCAATCCATTACGCGTTGATCTTATTATGAGATTTGGACGCCTTACATGTTCTGCACTTTAGTTGTTCAAATAGATTTATGGGGATACATACTGACTTACTTTTGGAATATATCTGACTTCAGAGAAAGGAATCCGATGAAATTGTATTTGGTACGTAATTTTTATTTGGGTCACTTATCGTGAAATATTACATCTATGTAAATAAACAAATCCGATAAAACAATCGTTTCGTAAAACTAGTATTTGTCATGCACCTTACTACAAGATTAGATAACGTGCTTTTTTAATTTTTATGGTACCTACATTTTTTCATGATCAACTTCGTATTCATTTACTAACATTCCAGAGAAGTTTATATTTCTACCAGAATATCCGACTTCTTAATTTTATTTCTCGACGTTTCAGGTCATTCTGAATCGTTTTAGATCAAATTTGGAAATAGTATATATGCTTTTGACCTTTAAGGCACCTACCTTTTTCATTGATTAACTTGGTTTTAAACTGTTGTATTCATTTGTTTACATCCAGAGAAGGAGTTTATATTTTTGCCAGAATATCCGACTCGTTAATTTCTTATTTTCTCGACCTTTCAAGTCATTCTGAATCGTTTTAGACCTAATTTGGAAAAAGTATGTATGCTGGGTTTTGATCTTGTTATCAGAAACGTCTGTTCCAATTTCAAAATTTAAAATCCATGCGATGTTTCTCGATAAGAACTTGTGTATATTAGTCATGTACGACGATCAGTCAAGCAGTAAAATGCATATTTTTTGCCCTAAAGCTACATTATACCTTAACGAAGTTGGCCGATTGTAGGGCCTCGGTGGTGCAGTGGTCTAGGTCGTTGCCTGCCACGTGGAGGGCTCGGGTTTGATTCTCGGTAGGATTAATGTAGGGTGCGTCCATTAATCACGTAATATTTCCAGGGGGGGGGCTTCACGAAATATCACATGCGGGAGGGAGGGATATTGTAAAATATCACGCGTATTCACTTTTTACCAAAAATTTTTTTTTAAATCAAACATTTTCAGAAAACAAACATTTTACAATTTTTTCACATAACTAAAAATACACGTGATGTTTGGTGGGGGAGGGGTTGTTATTTTGAATATCACCACGTATTACCAAGGGGGAGGGAATTTCAAAAAACCCTTAAAAAATTGATCACGTGATTAGTGGGATTCCCCTTAGCTACATGACACGTTAACGAAGTTGGCCGGTTGTAGGGCAACGGTGGTGCAGTGGTCTGGGTCGTTGCCTACCAAGCGGAGGACTCGGGTTTGATTCTCATTGGATTTGAATGAAATGAGTCATGTCAACAAGTCTGCTAATTTTTTATTAATACATGTTTATCTAATCATTATCCTTGCTTATATTCTAAGATATTTAATCTAAACTAACAGAGTAACTACGGAGCTTCTTGCCAATAGTTTCGAAGGAAACCATCGAATATTTATTTACACAAAGAATCAGCTAGTTCGGCCATTAGCGATCTTTGGCGTTCTATATTTGCTATGCTATTATTAACCCACATGCAAGGTTAATTGTATCAAATAACAAAAATGCGGCGTTAAACATGCTCGGTTATAGACAATAGTTTCGACACAATGCTTCTGTACAAATAATAATTCAATAAACAGGCAATTGTAATTACCATTGCCGAGGCGAACAATAATAATATGATACTTCATAAGTTCAATTATTGAATATAAAAGCTATTTACATATATGATCGAGTTACAAAAATGCTTTTGCAAATAGTACAGACAATGGACATACTGTCTTTTGTAATCATATATATTTTCACTTGGCATTCTCTGTAATAATGAAGTAGGTTATTTGCTTTTTTGTTTGTTAAAAAATATTTTTTCAAACTAATTCATACATGATCCAAATACACGATCCAAAAACGGTGTTTGTTATTTCCTTAATTCAATTTATTATATTTGAATATGAAAAAGATTTATATATGCCTATGTACCTGATTGCTCCCAAATTGTATTATACTCTTGCACGTCTAAAAATGGCTTTTCTTTATCAATTTTGTTTGTAAACCGTCTTCATGCGATTCTCTCTGAAGTATTAAAGGTATTTGAGATTAAATTTACAATTAGATTGAGTTCCTTAAGGGTCAGATTTTAAGATTATCCGAAATAGAGGTAAACCCTGCTTACAGGAATGATCGTATCAAGGATTGCAATTACACGTTTGAATTCCATTTGTAAGCTAAGGTTTGATTAGATATATAAATAAAGAACATGGCTTGAAATACCGTTGTTGAGGCGAATAATTTATATTTAGACGATTAATTTATTTGAAGCTCAGAAATACTTTATTTTCAGAACGGGTCCAGGAAACCATAGAATTTTTAAGATTTTAAGTATCATGCAAAAAACTACTACATCGGAGATCTTATCATTTTCTTCAAATTTTTTGCCATTAAGCCCCCAATTTTGACTTTCGATTCAATGGTAAAAATTACATTGGAAAACACGTATCCCCAAAGATTTGGGTCATCAATTGGAATATTTTTATATATTAGACACATTAATCCAACAACGTGATTGATTAATTTTACCAAAATTAGATTGAAAATATTAGAAACATACAAAAAGATCATAGTTTGTATTCTATTGCAAAGTCAGTGCTCATATAAGCGCAATTGTCTTGATATGATCTTGAAAATATGAAAATTTATTCAGGCCCATAACTAATACTTGAAAATATTTATTTTTGATCCATGTTGAGAGTTTAAAAAACATTAGGATTTTGTGTTTTTAGATTTTAATAAAGCTTTTTTATATATCATAGATACCAGCAGAAAAATTCACAGATTTTGTACATGCTTTCATAATTTTTGATACTTATGAAGGAATCGAATCAAGTAATTAAATGCTTATAGGTTTTAATGAAAGAAAATAATTCGTAAATAGTCCTACAAGTTGATTTCAGTTCTACATTTTTTTTTGTAAATTTTGCCACTTTTATTAACTTCCCGTAGGGCAAGTTATAGTAATCGCAAAAAAATCGAAAATGAAAATTTTTATATATCTTTACGTTTCAGAGGTTTCTGAACATTTTGGCATACCTTAGAAAAAATGGATGTATGTGTGTGTGTGTGTGTGTGTGTATGTGTGTGTGTATGTATGTATGTATGTGTGTGTATGTATGTGCGGATACAAATTTTCGTCGAAGATTTCGGGAACACGGATCAACCGATTTGAATAATTCAAAAAACATTCGATCCGTATTGATAAGGAGACGTGCTGATTAGTTTTGGTAAAGGCAGGTCAAGCCGTTCCGAAGATACGGGGCAAAAAGTTCCGAAAACGGTAACTCAATTTTTAAGAGAACGGAGCGTCCGATTTTAATAATTTAAAAAACATTTTATTTGTATTGGCAAGGTGATGAATCGATACAACTTTCATGAAGGTAGGTCCAGCGGTTTCGGAGATATAGAGGAAAAAGTAAAAAAATGAGCCATTTGGCGGTCAAAAATGATCATTAGACATATGCACATCAAATTATCAGACATTTTATAGAGATTTTAACAATAAGTATACATTTTGTTAACATTCCTATCGGTTCCGTACCAATGCTTATGCGTTAGACAGCGACGCGGCGCTTACGCGCTTTATATTTTGTCCCTATGTAGTTAAAGCAGTACGATTGCTTTGAAAAAAAAGTTCAGATCTTCCACAATATGTCAAAATAAAGAAAAAAAAATTTTTTTCAAAAAAAAAAATTTTTTTTTAAAAATTCTTTTTTTTCAAAAAAAAACTAATTTTTTGTCCAATTTATAGTTTCTCAAAAATCTTATTTTTTCAAAGTAATTCTTTTCAAAAATGTTAATCGTTTAAAAAAAAAATAATAATTTTTGGTACGGGAAGTTCCAGCAATTTGCCTTAAGGCACGATGCCCTAATTGCCTTAAGACAGAATTCCACTTACAGCTAGTTTATTTTTTTAATAGGGATAGTTCAATGCTAGTTTGGTTTTTAGCAAGTTTTCAACATAATAACCAGTTCGATTCCCATCTCAAGACAACCTGGTGTCTTGATGAATTCCTTTTACATTCAAAAACATACATAAAATATATATTAAAGTTTCAATTGAAAATACGTTCACGGAAAATCTCTGGTACTAAATTTCTCTGAATCAAGTAAGAGATTAACTATGCTCATAGATCTATCTTCGGGCGGAGTTACTCTATAAATATAATCGGGAAGTTGTTGAAATTGCCAAAATGTGCAGTACAATTTATTTTTTAATTAACTAAATGTATTAGATCTGGGATAAATAATTTGAACCTGCCAATTCTGTACTATATTTAATAATAGAGCATCAGAATTTTCAGAATTTTAATTAAATTCATCTGTTTTCAGAACCTTGATTATATATATGCATAACAAACGCGTCGTTCGATTCATTTCAAGCTGTGATATCAAATAATTAGTTTTTTCGCGTTCGAAGGTAAAATCGCTCCGACAGGTACACAATATTCTCGTAAATTCATAATTATCTTTCGGGCGACACGCACGATTTTTTCAAATTGCGTAACTTTTATGGCAGCTTGATACGCACGTGCCCGTTGCAGTATTATGAATATTTAAATTAATCTCACGGTAGAACATCTCATTCCAGCGTGAATTTGTTTGATAAGTAGGAGGAAAAGAAATTGAAATTGTGATTTTGTAAGATGATATTTTTATTATTATCTGGGGATAAAAATTGGGAATTTTTCTATTTAAGCACCTATGAAGTGTAGTAGTAATAGTCGTAATAAGTTGTTTTAATCCAGGTGATTGAATAAGCTATATAATCTTAAAAATTATTTAGTAGAAAATATCATTATCTTAATTTTAAAGCACCATTAACTTTTACATTCATTAACAGCAAAACTTTCATTAAACACGGAACAATTCTTTCTTTTCCTAAGCACCATTGTAATTTTTCATCGGCTATTATTTTTTCGCAAATAATCGTAAATAAAAGCTTTGCATGATTCGAGTTTTTACGTTTTTTTCATAGGTTTCTGAACAGTTTGGAATACCTTAGAAAAAATTGAGGTGTGTATGTGTGTGTGCGCGTGCGTGCATGCGTGAGGATACAAATTTTCTTCGGCGATTTCGTTAACTTGGATCAACCTATTTGAATAATTCAAAAAACATTTGATTTGTATTAATGGGGAAACGCGCTGATTTATTGGCAAAGGCCGGTATAGCCATTCAGACGATGGCTAAAAGTGTCATAAACGGTAATTTAGTTTTTGAGAGAACGGAGTGTCCAATTTGAATGATTCAAAACAATTCTCAAGAATTTAATTTTTCAAAACAAAATTTTTAACTTTTTTTTTGAAATTATTAATTTCGATTTGATATTTTTGTCTAATGTTATTCTGCGTTTCCACTCTGCCTTCTTTTAGCTTTTAAATTCAACTTATTAATTTATTTGAATCTAAATATTTCATTACAAACGATTAACAAAATTGTGAAAAATATAAGAGCATTTTTGATAATTTTTATAACATTTGCTTTTTAGCTATATTGCTCTCATATATATCATTTGCCCCATTCATTAAAAATTCCTTTTGCCAATGTTCCATCGAAGGTTCACATTTATTTCGAATCGATATGAGTAACATATTTTAAATTGCTGGGAAAATTCAGTTATCATATATACATATTTTTCATAACAAAAATTGAACTAAATTTTAATTAAATATTATCCAAGTTCGATGGACCAAGAAATATTTTTATGTTAGAAATATGGAATTAATTAAGAGGATATATTAATTAATAATTCTTAGAACTTATTAGTTATAGATAATAGTTTGATGAGGCATTTTTGACTTCCCCTGTGATCTAGTTTAATTCACATTTGTGACTTTTAGATAAATTAACTAATGGTGGTTATGCGAAGCTGTTATACAAAAAATTCTAAAATACAATTTTAATTTAATTGGTAACATGCTATTAATTTTATTCCCTAAACATCTGCAACACTGTTCAAAGTTTCTATTAATGCTTATATACGTTTTCTAAGAAATAAAACAGAGTTTGTTAAGTATTTAAAATATGCTTCACTTTGCATTAAAAATAAGCCGGATATAAAGCGAGCGCAGGAATATTTAATATCAATTAACTTTTATTTAATTCCCTATCTGAAGTCGTTTAATTTATCATTCTTTATTGTTGAATTAAATTTATAATGATTAAAGAATTTAATTGAACAATTGATTAATTATTTCATAGCTTATTCAATTATCCGTTTGTTTTAATAATTTACAGAATAGGAAAGTGAGTAATGAGAAATTATATTTAGCGTGAATTAGAAAAGGACATTAATAAGGAACCTATTGATTTAAAAGCTTTTATTTTTATGCTGTCGAGTATAAATGCAGGGATTAAATAAATTAGATATTAAAAAATGATAATTCATAAGATATAAGATATTACTTATATCTTATAACTTACATTAGTCCTTACTTACATTTTTCCCATGTAGGTTCTTTCTAATTATATAAAATCTAGTGGTGCATGGCATTCTGCATTTAGGATTTTAAATTGTTGGAACTTCCAATACTGGTAAATTTTGAACCCATAGAAAAGCAAACAAAATTTATACTAATTAGTAAAATTTCTATGTAATATCTGATATAATTTATATTTATTTATTTATATTTATTTATATTACTGATACAGGAATAAATTTAATAAATACAGAAAATAAATTATCTTAATTGAATTAATTACAGTAAAATACAACTATTAAACAATATTAAGCCTAACATTAGTAATATCTAATACAATAACTGAAAGAAAAAAAAAGTAGTAAAATTCAAATAGTTTAATTAAGGCTTGTAGATTTTGAGAGTCTTCTTATGGTAAAAAAATCCTTTAAATATCCGTTATGCAATTTTTATTTGAGTTCCATATCTGGATAATAATAATTAAATAGTGTGCACATATATCTAATTATTATTTTCGATCGCCAATTTTCATTTGTAAACTTTTTTTATTGGATATCAGAAACCGCTGGTCTTGTCTTCCCAAAAATTTAATCATTTTTTCAATCTGTCAATACAAGTAAAATATTTTTTGAATCACACTCCGTTCTCTCAAAAACTGAATTGACATTCCTTAAGTTTTCCCAATAATAGTAATCGAATGCTTTGTGAATCATTCAAATCGGTGTAGCCGACGATAAAATGTGCCAATGTGCTTTAAACGTAAAGATATACAAAAATTTCCGTTTTAAATTTTTTGCGATTACTATAACTTGCTCTGCGGGATTTGGGTATAATATTTTGCTGTTTCAAGAATATTTCAAAATATTGCCACATGTAATTATTATTTATTACTATTTATTGTCATCGGATCATGGTTTTTAAAATTGAACTATTAATCGAAAAATTAAGGGTTTCCAACATAGTCTGTCCTTAAAGTGTGGTATTTCCCCTTGTCTAACCAAAACCTCAGATCAACACTTATCGCATGCAGATATAATTCTGCATTGCATCACATGTTATCGTTACCTTCATTCAAGTAATTATTCCACATGCATTGCTAACATATACCAATAAATATATAGATGAGTTACATAAAACCGAAGATATTTCTGGAACTAATTTCATAGTCATTGAAGAATTAACTTCGCAAATCTTCTGAAACCATGAAGTCGGATCGAACTATGGCGTTGGTACAAAATGTGTGTCGCGGTTTATGTTGAACAGCATTCATTAGATAAAACTCTTAGAGTTACTTAGATATATTAACTGAGTTGAACATAAAACCGCAAACACGGGACATACAAAGAATAACAACGCCGTGGACACCATGACCACGCGCAAGAAGAAAAGGCAACAAGAAGGCGGCGGCTTCCTGAAGAAGGTGTCGTCGCTTTTTAACCTGGATACGGTGAGGAATATCTCTTCGATTATAATAGAGACATATAATTAAAAATAATGGACCGGTTCTTGGATATAATAGCTATATTATATCACTGGTTCTTATGATTGAGTCGTCGTATAAGTTGGTAGTCACTAAACTGGCAGCAAGCTATGTCTATGGTGTTTATAGGAATAGATGTCAAAATAACAATATTTTGACTTCACATATTCAAGGGGGTTGTTCCTTTTTTTTACAAAAAATGCAAGGTATTTGTTTATGTTTTTCTGTAATGCAATACTCGTTATGTTAATTCTGTAATGTAATTTTCTGTAATGTAATGTAATAATCATAGAGACATGCGGTTTTTTTAAACAAAAATTACAAAATCATAGAATATTACGAAATTTTCTTTTTTTTTCGCTGTCATTTTTTAACCAGGGGGCGACAAAATCGGCCTTGCAAAATCGATCTCTTTTGCGGTGCCACAGATAAATCCGTTGCGCATCGCCTGAAACAAAAAAAGAAACTACGTTGAAGAAGAAGTTTGAATCCAGTTCCCCCTACCAAAATGAAAGAAACAAAGCAAGAAGGAACTAGCTGTAAGTGGAATTCTGTCTTAAGGCAATTAGGGCATCGTGCCTTAAGGCAAATTGCTGGAACTTCCCGTACCAAAAATTATTATTTTTTTAAAAACGATTAACATTTTTGAAAAAATTTTACTTTGCAAAAATAAGATTTTTGAGAAACTATAAATTGGACAAAGAAATACTTTTTCTTGAAAAAAAATTTTTTTAAAAAAAAAAAATTCTAAAAAAAAATATTTTGGAAGATCTGAACTTTTTTTCAAAGCAATCGCACTGCCGCAACTGCATAGAAACAAAATATAAAGCGCGTAAGCGCCGCGTCGCTGTCTAACGGATAAACATTGGTACGGAACCCATAGGAATGTAAACAAAATTCATACTTATTGTTAAAATCTCTATAAAATATCTGATAATTTGATGTGCATATGTCTAATGACCATTTTTGACCGCAAAATGGCATTTTTTTTTACTTTTTTCGTTAGATCTCCGAAACCGCTAGACCTGCCTTCATGAAAATTTGATCAATTCTTCACCTTGTCAATACAAGTAAAATGTTTTTTGAATTATTGAAATCGGACGCTCCGTTGTCTTAAAAACTGAGTTACCGTTTTCGGCACTTTTTGCCCCGTATCTTCGGAACGGCTAGACCTGCTTTCGCCAAAAACTAATCAGCACGTCTCCTTATCAATACGAATCGAATGTTTTTTGAATTATTCAAATCGGTTGATCCGTGTTCCCGAAATCGTCGACGAAAATTTGTATCCGCACATACATACACACACATACATACACACACACACACACACACACACACACACACACATACATCCATTTTTTCTAAGGTATGCCAAAATGTTCAGAAACCTCTGAAACGTAAAGATATATAAAAATTTTCATTTTCGATTTTTTTGCGATTACTATAACTTACCCTACGGGAAGTTAAAAAAATGGCAGCTATTTAAAAAAAAGTGTCCAAAAAGGCCTTTTTTTGGGGCGAGAAGCTTCGCAAAAATTTTGTGCGTAATGTTATCAAGTTGTTTGAGGTAGGGGGACTAGGTATTGCAGTGGCGAACAAATTAAAAAAAATGCAAGTCGATCCGACTTGTAGTTTTTGTTAAATTTGTGGCACCGCATTGAAAAAAGTCAATTTAAGAAAATCGTATTTAAAGTTTTTAATATAATGTACTAAATATACCATTTAATTTAATGTACTAAATACACCATGGTGTTCAAAGATGCTGACACATTAAAAAGGTCATGTGCATGAGGTATTATAATGAAAAAGAGAGCAGCTGGCATACAATAGTTCCGGAGCGATGAAAAAACGGTTTCAGCTTTATGACAATTTTGTGACTACCAACCAATGCGACTACTCGATCATAAAAGACTGGTAAAATAGAATAGTCATTTCATCCGAAAATTGGCCCATAAGATTATATGTATTTGTCTGCATTACCAACACTAATTTAACAGCATATTTTTCATCACAAATTTAAGTCTCTCAGAAGAAAGATACAAGAAATCTATGTGGAAATTAATTGTTGTAACACATTTATTGGTCTAATACCTTTCTATGTTACTTTCTAGAATTTGGTGATTTATTTATTCGATATTTAGTTGTAATTCATTATTTCAGTATTAATATGTTTGAAGTACAATGTCGGAATTTAGACTTTTTCAATAACTAACAATTATTATTAATATTTTTACCATTGCAACTTTTTGAATACAGACCTGACAACCTATTTTAATATTTCTGAGTAAGACAAATTAGTCTCTAATTTTAAAAATAGAGTTTTATCATAATTTTACACCATATCTCATTTGCACTTTGTTTATCCCCTCAATAACAAGCCAAGCCTGTTTTGTTCGCCGCGTTCTGTTATTCTATTTCTGAACTACCGTTTGGTAATTAAATTGCTACCAATTAATTATTACAAATACATTTACCTTGATATCAATTGCTTATTAATTACTCACTGGAATTTGATGCCCTATGCAATTATCTGGCCCATAATTGAATCAGAAAATCGTTGATTAAATTACTGCATTATTGACTAGTGTGAACTATAATGGCTGCTGAAATAGATGGATATTGGGAAATATTATGTTGGTTATGAATTTTAAGTGAATGTTTAATTATTGTATTTAGAATGATTGATGATTTAGACTGGTTTAAGCTTCAGAATATTGGCATGGCATTGAGTCATTATTTTTTACTAATATATTAAGGGATTTATTTTATCGTTTGATTGGATTTGTTTATCGACTTATCAGTTTAGTCCTGAAGAAGGCATTAACAATTGTTCGTATCCAAGTCCGTGATGAGAAGTAGGTACTCATACCAAGTATGGTTGAAGTAATTAGGTTATCTGTGTAATTCAGTTTCTCTAGCGGCTTTTTCAAATTAATTTGTGTGAAATATGTTGCACTCTGCACAACTCGTTGAATTTTACATAAAAATGCAACGTTGCACTCCGAAACTCGCAAGCACATAAGGTAGTTCGGAGCAATTTTTCCGACTGTATTTGTTGGACAATTTACAAATGATCATATTTTTTAAATTACTATTAGCTTGTTGATAGGCTTTATTTAGGCATGTCCTTCATCTTAGCATTATCTCTACGATTATGCACACGGCCTCCAAAAAAAAGCACCCAAAATATAAAAGATGATCTATCTACAACCTAACTTCTACGATATTGTGCACTTTGCCATCTATTGTTTAAAGTAAATTTATTTTTTTTAGATTGTGGTATATTAAAAAATTGTATTCATAGGCCGTCAATCGTATTAAAAGAAGTTGCAAGTTTAAAAACTGGTTCTTTTTTGAAGATGAACTGAAGCGTTAAGCACTATTCTTGATGAATGACCACGTGGTTAGTAAAAATATACAGGGGTTAAATTGTTGAAAAATATTTCTGCATATGGGACAAACAATTAAAGGAAAAACTATTTTAGCACTCTCTTTGGTGGTTTGATGAAATGATGATCTCCTACAACCTATCTTCTACGATGTCGTGCAGTATGCTATTGAAGATGCACTTTGCCATCTATTGTGCAAAGTAAATTTAATTTTTTTTCACTGAGAATTACTTTTTATGCATGACAACGGGATTAGCAAAAATATACAGAAGGCAGTAGAAGATATTAATAAATTGTCGAAAAATATTCCTGCATAACAATAAGGGCAAAATTATTCTAAACGATTTTTTTAATGATTGAATTGTTTTTATGATTGTTTTCTAAAGTATTCTCTACGATCCTTTCTGTGTATTACTTAGTAAGCTGAATCTCCCGCCGCTTTCTGATCAGTATTGGGAAATTGACGCGATTACTCAAGTTATTGGAGTCGAGCTTCTATAATGACGCCGTTTATCAAACGCACTCAGTATCGCATATACACATCATATAGCATATGATTTACTTACTTGTCATGTCTACATGGCAAACAATTTTGCTAGTTAGATAAAGCAAAAGTTTCCCGTGGTGCTTAAAGTGCATGCGTTCTTTTAATAAAAGCTATAAAATCAGTCGTGCGTTGTTTATTATGGCATTATATGGTTATGGTATATATGACTTGACATATTACGTTGTTTTTATGATTAAGTAAGTGAACTAAGTTAAAAAAAATCTATGTTAAAATTGATGCGTGATCTTTACTCAGATATTTCTAGAAAAGCTTTACAGGAAGAAATTGATGATATTATATTGAACTTTTATTTATTAAATCGTGCGGTGATAGGTACTATAAAGAAATGATTCAAAAGTCCGGTATATAAGAAACCAATCTAATTATGTCGTTCTAACACCGAATTCGCCATCAAAAGCAATTTCGCTCTACGCCCTATGGGACAGACATCAATATTTATAGAAGCGTTTTCCAACGAGGAATCAACAAACGGCATGTGACATAAATTTCAAATTCGACAAGTTAATGGCGTTATTAAATGTCGGATTCGTTCCGGACTACGATTATGTCGCAGAAAATGGTCTCATCAATTATGCGCTTACCTCAGAATTGACCACATTGAATAGCTTTGACAATATATCACAAGGCCCGAAGTACAGAGTTAATTTTTATAGATAAATTTTGGGATCGAATTTATAATTATTGATTTTATGTTTTATTTTAATTTATATAGCGAGATATAAATTTATTAACTTACTTACATAAAGGGGGTGTCCATTGATCACCCCCTTAGTGATACGTTGTAATATTCAAAATTTACGCTCCCTCACTACCAGACATCACGTGCATTTTTAGTTACGAATTTACGAAAAATCGTTATTTTTTTAAATTAGGTAAAAAAATAGATACACGTATTATCTAACTAGACTCTCCCTCCACCGCGTGATTTTTAGTGATTTTCTTTGTCAACCCCCCTGCCCCTGAAAGTGTCTCGTGATTAATGGACGTCCCCATAGGGAAAGGGGTATTCTGGACTTTTGGCATCAATTTTATGAGATTTTTGCCAGGCCGTAAAAAGGCAAACAATATTTTTAATATATATTTCAAAGTTATTAATTAATGTTGAAAACATAAAATAAATTTAAGATAGTCGTTTTAATTTTAGAAGATGACAAGATTGGAGGTCTCAAAAAATTGACACCTGACTATACCCATGATTTTGTTTAACAGTTTTTACGACTACTTGTTCTGATTGCATGGTTTTTATATATTATAAAACAATATAATTGATATTTTTATTAATTATATTGTTTTGTTACCTGTTAAGTCTGTTTTATTAAAATATTGATTGCAGTACTTCTCGTTTTTTGTTGTTACATAAAATTGGTAATTATGTAATTGGATAAATTAGTATTTGTTCTCGTATGTGACATCTTGTAGAGGCGCCTTTTAATTTTTTTTAATTTCTTTCATTAATAACAAGCCGATAAATAATTATTCTATGAGTTATTTTGATTGACATTAATTAAATATAATTATAGATAGTAGTTACCTGAGTGGGTATTTACTATTAGATGCAATTTTACTGGATTTCAAGTTAATTGGCATTTGTTTAATTACCATTTTTCTGGTGTGAGCAGATGAGCAACGAATGATTTGGGATGATTTTCTAATTTGTGATGATGATTAGTTATCTTGTTTTTATAAAGTCCTTAATACATAGCACTTCCAGATCATCATACAGAGTGTTATTGCCAATGTACCATGGTACTTTCCGATTAATAATATTTTACTTCTTTTTTTTACCTAGAAAATAGAACTCTTTTCAATATTTATCTATTTTCCAGAGGCAGTCGATCATGACAAGATCAGTTTTGCATTGCTCTATCAAGCGTGCGGATAGGATACAGACATTTTTCCAAGTGAATTTTGTTGCGGGTATAATCTTATAATGTCGTGTGCGTAAAAGGAATGTGTAAAGCTCGCATGAGTGATTTTATATGCAAGCAAACTTTGTTACTAACAAGCTAACGTAAAATTCCGCTTGATTTCTTCGCGTTTTATTCCAAAAGGACGCTTTGAAATTTATACACTGCTGATAAGTAACCCAATAAAAAATACAAGCGGCATCTCCTAGAGCTATTTCTTGCCGTATCGAAATATGTTCACTTGGTTAGCATTATGGTTATGTAAAATATTCATTCAAACTGCACGTAAGATTTATATTAAAACTATTTTCTTTATTTTTTGTACTTATATTTCTCTGCTAAACTGCCATAACTGTGTTGAATTATTTCCCGTGTTACGTAGATCTAAAACTATCAAGATTCTTTGAGAAAAAAAAAAACTGAATCATGCCGAAGCGAATTCCCCGCGCAGAAAAAAGCGGCCACAAATCTTGGCTCATGAAAAAACAAGAATGAAAAAGTTACCGAGAATTGTTCTCCGCGAGCCCGTAGTTTTTTCGGCGGCGGTATCGGTGAAAAATATATAGTGAAAAAGACGGCAAAAAAGAATTCGACGCAACTGATATGAGCCGCCTTCCAAATATTCGAACGCTGTTTCAAGTTACAGTATCTTGGGTCTCGGATATAGTTAGCTGAAAATACGTAAGATAATGATAACCAGCATATAGTAACTACTATAGAACGATATGTATGTATAATTAGGGCGGGTCGATTTGTATGGGTAAAAAAAAGTCACGTAGGCATATATGATTTTCCTATACTAAGGATCAAAATAAGATACTTTGTCGAAGAAACCATATCTCTAAAATGAATTCTGATGATTCATTCTCCCGTGATGAATGAATTCTCCCAAAGATTGGGTCAAATTTTAAAAAATTCTATTTTGGCTCATTTAGAGCGCCTCAATAATGTCCAAATGTATGACCGACTCCCAGTGACTTTGGAATACCGATCTACCCATGCCCATGGTTCACCCCCTGGGTCCTCCTTTTAGAGAAATTTTTTTTGATGAGTAAAATACCAAAAACGATCATTTTTTGCAATATTTGTATGGGTGACTTCTAAGGGGAGGTCCCAGGGGATGAGCCATAGGTATGGGTGGATCGGCCTTTCAAAGTTAGTTGGGGTTTGTTATACATTTGGACGCTGTTGGATTACTCTAAATGAATTAAAACGGAATTTTTCAAAATTTTCTCCCTATCTTTGGGTCAATGCACGGGACATCAGAATTCATTTTAGAGGTATGGTTTCTTCAGCAAAGCATCTTATTTTGATCCCTAGTATCCGAAAATTATATGTGCCTAAGCGACTTTTAAATCACATCAAATTCTTCTATCATCCTATTTCTGTTTATTTCTGACGATGACTAATTGCATTGAATACAAACATTGTATCAATTTAAATTTATAGGTTTGCGTTTTTAAATTTAGCGACAACTCATGCATATCAACAACACCCATTACTACATCTTCATCATATGACTGATGAAGCGTGATTCAGTTTAATTGAGAACACTTTTTTATTATAGCTCTAAATAAGATCGCGTGTTTCAGTTTCATTTTCTAGCTTGACTTTCGAGTGGAAGTCATAATTGTCTAACCGTAGAAAAAGGTTGGTAAAATGGTAGGATATCAGGAAATAACAGAATTTCTTTTTTGGACGATTTGTGATAAAGGGCACACAAAAATTATGGTCAAACCTTAAGATAAACGTGAAAATTGAATTATGCTAAATACAAGTTGTTTTTTAGAATTTTTTTTTCACATAAGTGTTTTTATGCTTTTCGATAAATTGCAATTATTTTTTTCCCTTTACAATGAATTATGATCCACAACTTTCCCCTGAAACTTCATTCAAACCACTCTATATGGCGATGCTGGAATACATATTATTTTACTTTGTCATTTGCGCGAGAAGGAACTATTTATTTCAATTTTACCCTAGGGTTTCGTAAAACGTTTCACACTATCTCATGCTTGTGAGCTTTTTTCTTTGCGAAATAATTAAATGGATCATGTTACAAGTCTTATACGTAGTTATTCCTATTCATCTGCTATCCTCAGTCTCAGTGTTTGTAAACTTGATATTATCGCAAGATATCATAATTAACTTTATTTCTATAATAGAATTGTGTCTAGCATCATATTGCTTTCAAATATGGAAAAATATTTGTTTAAAAAATGAATTGTAAATAGTTATTTGTTGCAATAAATTGAATCTACAATATTCTCGATTATACTTAATCTTACACAAAAAAATTCAATGTCGAATCAATAAGAACTAATGTTTAAAAATAAATGAATTAAATAATTAACTATAGGGTAGAGCGGGGCTTAAAGGAGCGCGGAGAAAACGGTTCTCTCTTATAAAAGTCTTGATTAACAAAAAATAATCATAATTAAAAAAAAACATCATCCTGAAACAATTACAGATTTTTTTTAACAATAACCAACCATCACTGAATTTTTACGCCATCAGTATCAGGAAATAAATGACTCTGTATCAATTTTATAAGAAAAGTTTCTGTCTGTTAGCATTTTTTTTATTTTGAACTTTTTTTTAGTTTATGATCCTGAATAAAGTTTTTAGATAAACGTTTTATGTATCGTCGTATAGTTCTTTCGATTCAGACAGTATAATTAATTGAAGTGAAATTGGACCTTTGCATCCCGCTCTACCTTAATTATTCAAAATACCAAGCGATTTAACTACTTATTTTCATATACAGATGTAATGAGAAAAGTATTAATGAATTAGAATTTAGTAACCTATGCTATATTATATAAGGGATTTTCATAGAAATATTAATTAAGGTAACGTTACTAAAGTTTCGAATGTGGTAAATGTAAAGATTGCTAAATTAAATGCCTAATACGTAAAACCTAGTATATGTCTGTGCCTCATTAGTTTGCGGTTGGTATTGTACCAGAAAAGGCGAAAGCCACTTTAAAATTCCGGATTGTTTTTGATAAAAGAAATGCAACGTACAAAAAACACCACGGAGCAGTTGGAATATGATGTGTCTGATAAGACAATAAGACTAGGAGTATTTTATACGTTTTATACGTTT
>NW_020537758.1:19742743-19764213 GCF_003426905.1 Ctenocephalides felis | reverse complement strand
TTTTAAGTATCATGCAAAAAACTACTACATCGGAGATCTTATCATTTTTTAAATTTTTTGCCATTAAGCCCCCAATTTGACTTTCGATTCAATGGTAAAAATTACATTGGAAAACACGTATCCCCAAAGATTTGGGTCATCAATTGGAATATTTTTATATATTAGACACATTAATCCAACAACGTGATTGATTAATTTTACCAAAATTAGATTGAAAATATTAGAAACATACATAAAGATCATAGTTTGTATTCTATTGCAAAGTCAGTGCTCATATAAGCGCAATTGTCTTGATATGATCTTGAAAATATGAAAATTTATTCAGGCCCATAACTAATACTTGAAAATATTTATTTTTGATCCATGTTGAGAGTTTAAAAAACATTAGGATTTTGTGTTTTTAGATTTTAATAAAGCTTTTTTATATATCATAGATACCAGCAGAAAAATTCACAGATTTTGTACATGCTTTCATAATTTTTGATACTTATGAAGGAATCGAATCAAGTAATTAAATGCTTATAGGTTTTAATGAAAGAAAATAATTCGTAAATAGTCCTACAAGTTGATTTCAGTTCTACATTTTTTTTTGTAAATTTTGCCACTTTTATTTATTTTTTTAATAGGGATAGTTCAATGCTAGTTTGGTTTTTAGCAAGTTTTCAACATAATAACCAGTTCGATTCCCATCTCAAGACAACCTGGTGTCTTGATGAATTCCTTTTACATTCAAAAACATACATAAAATATATATTAAAGTTTCAATTGAAAATACGTTCACGGAAAATCTCTGGTACTAAATTTCTCTGAATCAAGTAAGAGATTAACTATGCTCATAGATCTATCTTCGGGCGGAGTTACTCTATAAATATAATCGGGAAGTTGTTGAAATTGCCAAAATGTGCAGTACAATTTATTTTTAATTAACTAAATGTATTAGATCTGGGATAAATAATTTGAACTGCCAATTCCGTACTATATTTTAATAATAGAGCATCAGATTTTCAGAATTTTAATTAAATTCATCTGTTTTCAGAACCTTGATATATATGCATAACAAACGCGTCGTTCGATTCATTTCAAGGTGTGATATCAAATAATTAGTTTTTTCGCGTTCGAAGGTAAAATCGCTCCGACAGGTACACAATATTCTCGTAAATCATAATTATCTTTCGGGCGACACGCACGATTTTTTCAAATTGCGTAACTTTTATGGCAGCTTGATACGCACGTGCCCGTTGCAGTATTATGAATATTTAAATTAATCTCACGGAAGAACATCTCATTCCAGCGTGAATTTGTTTGATAAGTAGGAGGAAAAGAAATTGAAATTGTGATTTTGTAAGATGATATTTTTATTATTATCTGGGGGTAAAAATTGGGAATTTTTCTATTTAAGCACCTATGAAATGTAGTAGTCATAGTCGGAAAAAGTTGTTTTAATCCAAGTGATTATATAAGCTATATAATCTTAAAAATTATTTAGTACAAAATGTCATTATCTTAATTTTGAAGCATCATTAACTTTTACATTCATTAACAGCAAAACTTTCATTAAGCACGGAACAATTCTCTCTTTTCCTAAGCACCATTGTAATTTTTCATCGGCTATTATTTTTTCGCAAATAATCGAAAATAAAAGTTTTGGCATGATTCGAGTTTTTTACGTTTTCATATTTTTCTGAACAGTTTGGAATACCTTAGAAAAAATTGAGGTGTGTATGTGCGTGTGCGCGTGCGTGCGTGCGTGCGTGCGTGCGGATACAAATTTTCTTCGTCGATTTCGGGAACATGGATCAACCTATTTGAATAATTCAAAAAACATTTGATTCGTATTAATGGGGAGACGCGCTGATTTATTGGCAAAGGCCGGTATAGCCATTCAGACGATGGCTAAAAGTGCCATAAATGGTAATTTAGTTTTTGAGAGAACGGAGTGTCCAATTTGAATGATTCAAAAAAATTCTCAAGAACTTAATTTTACAAAACAAAATTTTTAACTTTTTTTTTGAAATTATTAATTTCGATTTGATATTTTTGTCTAAGTATTCTGCGTTTCCACTCTGCCTTTTTCTTAGCTTTTAAATTTAACTCGTTAATTTATTTGAATCTAAATATTTTATTACAAAACGGTTAACATTGTGAAAAATATAAGAGCATAATTTCATAATTTTTATTTGCTTTTTAGCTATATTGCTCTCATATATCTCATCTGCCATCCATTAAAAATTCCTTTTGCCAATGTTTCATCGAAGGTTCACATTTATTTCGAATCGATATGAATAACATATTTTAAATTGCTGGGAAAATTCAGTTATCATATATACATATTTTCATAACAAAAATTGAACTAAATTTTAATTAAATATTATCCAAGTTCGATGGACCAAGAAATATTTTTATGTTAGAAATATGGAATTAATTAAGAGGATATTAATTAATAATTCTTAGAACTTATTAGTTATAGAATAGTTTGATGAGGCATTTTGACTTCCCCTGTGATCTAGTTTAATTCACATTTGTGACTTTTAGATAAATTAATAATGGTGGTTATGCAAAGCTGTTATACAAAAAGTACTAAAATACAATTTTAATTTTATTTGCAACATGATATTAATTTTATTTCCTAAACATCTGCAATTCTGTCCAAAGTTTCTAATAATGCTTATATACGTTTTCTAAGAAATAAAACAGAGTTTGTTAAGTATTTAAAATATGCTTCACTTTGCATTAAAAATAAGCCGGATATAAAGCGAGCGCAGGAATATTTAATATCAATTAACTTTTATTTAATTCCCTATCTGAAGTCGTTTAATTTATCATTCTTTATTGTTGAATTAAATTTATAATGATTAAAGAATTTAATTGAACAATTGATTAATTATTTCATAGCTTATTCAATTATCCGTTTGTTTGAATATCTTACAGAATAGAAAAGTGAGTAATTAGAAATTATATTTAGCGTGAATTAGAAAAGGATATTAATAAGGAATCTATTGATTTAGTAGCTCTTATTTTTATGCTGGCGAGTAAATGCAGGGATTAGATAAATTATATTATAAAAATATGGTAATTTATAAGATAAGCACACTGGTGTGCATTTTACATTACTGCATTATATAGATATTACAAATATTACTTACATTTTTTTTCATGAAGGTTCTTTCTAATTATATAAAATCTAGTGGTGCAAGGCATCCTGCATACCGGTAAATTTTGAACCCATAAAAATGCAAACAAAATACTAATTAGTAAAATCTATATGTAATATCTAATAGTGTGCACATATATCTAATTATCATTTCGACCGCCAAACTCTATTTGTAAACTTTTCTATTGGATATTCGAAACCGCTGGTCTTGTCTTCCCAAAAATTTAATCAATTTTTCAATCCGTCAATACAGGTAAAATGTTTTTTGAATCAATCAAATCAGATGCTCCGTTCTCTCAAAAATTGAATTGTCATTTCACGTTTCCCCATTAATAGGAATCGAATGCTTTGTGAATCATTCAAATCGGTGTCGTCGACGACAAAATGTGCCAAAATGTTCTGGAGGCCTTAAACGTGTAAAGATATACAAAAATTTCCATTTCAGATTTTTTTGCGATTACTCTAACTTACCCTATGTGAAGTAGGTATAATTTTTTGCTGTTGCAAGAATATTGCAAAATGTTGCCATATGTAATTATTATTTAATCTTTCGGATCATGGTTTTTAAAATTGAACTATTTAATCGAAAAATTAAGGGTTTACAACATAGTCTGTCCTTAATTAAGGACCTTAAGGTGTGGTATTTCAATATTATCTTGGTTGTCTAACCAAAACCTGAGATCAACATTTATCGCATGCAGATATAATTCTGCATTGCATCACATGTTATCGTTACCTTCATTCAAGTAATTATTCCACATGCATTGCTAACATATACCAATAAATATATAGATGAGTTACATAAAACCGAAGATATTTCTGGAACTAATTTCATAGTCATTGAAGAATTAACTTCGCAAATCTTCTGAAACCATGAAGTCGGATCGAACTATGGCGTTGGTACAAAATGTGTGTCGCGGTTTATGTTGAACAGCATTCATTAGATAAAACTCTTAGAGTTACTTAGATATATTAACAAAGTTGAACATAAAACCGCAAACACGGGACATACAAAGAATAACAACGCCGTGGACACCATGACCACGCGCAAGAAGAAAAGGCAACAAGAAGGCGGCGGCTTCCTGAAGAAGGTGTCGTCGCTTTTTAACCTGGATACGGTGAGGAATATCTCTTCGATTATAATAGAGACATATAATTAAAAATAATGGACCGGTTCTTGGATATAATAGCTATATTATATCACTGGTTCTTATGATTGAGTCGTCGTATAAGTTGGTAGTCACTAAACTGGCAGCAAGCTATGTCTATGGTGTTTATAGGAATAGATGTCAAAATAACAATATTTTGACTTCACATATTCAAGGGGGTTGTTCCTTTTTTTTACAAAAAATGCAAGGTATTTGTTTATGTTTTTCTGTAATGCAATACTCGTTATGTTAATTCTGTAATGTAATTTTCTGTAATGTAATGTAATAATCATAGAGACATGCGGTTTTTTTAAACAAAAATTACAAAATCATAGATAGAATATTACGAAATTTTCTTTTTTTTCGCTGTCATTTTTTAACCAGGGGGCGACAAAATCGGCCTTGCAAAATCGATCTCTTTTGCGGTGCCACAGATAAATCCGTTGCGCATCGCCTGAAACAAAAAAAAGAAACTACGTTGAAGAAGAAGTTTGAATCCAGTTCCCCCTACCAAAATGAAAGAAACAAAGCAAGAAGGAACTAGCTGTAAGTGGAATTCTGTCTTAAGGCAATTAGGGCATCGTGCCTTAAGGCAAATTGCTGGAACTTCCCGTACCAAAAATATTATTTTTTTAAAAACGATTAACATTTTTGAAAAAATTTTACTTTGCAAAATAAGATTTTTGAGAAACTATAATTGGACAAAGAAATACTTTTTCTTGAAAAAAAATTTTTTTAAAAAAAAAAAATTCTAAAAAAAAATTTTTGGAAGATCTGAACTTTTTTTCAAAGCAATCGCACTGCCGCAACTGCATAGAAACAAAATATAAAGCGCGTAAGCGCCGCGTCGCTGTCTAACGGATAAACATTGGTACGGAACCCATAGGAATGTAAACAAAATTCATATTATTGTTAAAATCTCTATAAAATATCTGATAATTTGATGTGCATATGTCTAATGACCATTTTTGACCGCAAAATGGCATTTTTTTTTACTTTTTTCGTTAGATCTCCGAAACCGCTAGACCTGCCTTCATGAAAATTTGATCAATTCTTCACCTTGTCAATACAAGTAAAATGTTTTTTGAATTATTGAAATCGGACGCTCCGTTGTCTTAAAAACTGAGTTACCGTTTTCGGCACTTTTTGCCCCGTATCTTCGGAACGGCTAGACCTGCTTTCGCCAAAAACTAATCAGCACGTCTCCTTATCAATACGAATCGAATGTTTTTTGAATTATTCAAATCGGTTGATCCGTGTTCCCGAAATCGTCGACGAAAATTTGTATCCGCACATACATACACACACATACATACACACACACACACACACACACACACACACACACACACACATACATCCATTTTTTCTAAGGTATGCCAAAATGTTCAGAAACCTCTGAAACGTAAAGATATATAAAAATTTTCATTTTCGATTTTTTTGCGATTACTATAACTTACCCTACGGGAAGTTAAAAAAATGGCAGCTATTTAAAAAAAAGTGTCCAAAAAGGCCTTTTTTTGGGGCGAGAAGCTTCGCAAAAATTTTGTGCGTAATGTTATCAAGTTGTTTGAGGTAGGGGGACTAGGTATTGCAGTGGCGAACAAATTAAAAAAAATGCAAGTCGATCCGACTTGTAGTTTTTGTTAAATTTGTGGCACCGCATTGAAAAAAGTCAATTTAAGAAAATCGTATTTAAAGTTTTTAATATAATGTACTAAATATACCATTTAATTTAATGTACTAAATACACCATGGTGTTCAAAGATGCTGACACATTAAAAAGGTCATGTGCATGAGGTATTATAATGAAAAAGAGAGCAGCTGGCATACAATAGTTCCGGAGCGATGAAAAAACGGTTTCAGCTTTATGACAATTTTGTGACTACCAACCAATGCGACTACTCGATCATAAAAGACTGGTAAAATAGAATAGTCATTTCATCCGAAAATTGGCCCATAAGATTATATGTATTTGTCTGCATTACCAACACTAATTTAACAGCATATTTTTCATCACAAATTTAAGTCTCTCAGAAGAAAGATACAAGAAATCTATGTGGAAATTAATTGTTGTAACACATTTATTGGTCTAATACCTTTCTATGTTACTTTCTAGAATTTGGTGATTTATTTATTCGATATTTAGTTGTAATTCATTATTTCAGTATTAATATGTTTGAAGTACAATGTCGGAATTTAGACTTTTTCAATAACTAACAATTATTATTAATATTTTTACCATTGCAACTTTTTGAATACAGACCTGACAACCTATTTTAATATTTCTGAGTAAGACAAATTAGTCTCTAATTTTAAAAATAGAGTTTTATCATAATTTTACACCATATCTCATTTGCACTTTGTTTATCCCCTCAATAACAAGCCAAGCCTGTTTTGTTCGCCGCGTTCTGTTATTCTATTTCTGAACTACCGTTTGGTAATTAAATTGCTACCAATTAATTATTACAAATACATTTACCTTGATATCAATTGCTTATTAATTACTCACTGGAATTTGATGCCCTATGCAATTATCTGGCCCATAATTGAATCAGAAAATCGTTGATTAAATTACTGCATTATTGACTAGTGTGAACTATAATGGCTGCTGAAATAGATGGATATTGGGAAATATTATGTTGGTTATGAATTTTAAGTGAATGTTTAATTATTGTATTTAGAATGATTGATGATTTAGACTGGTTTAAGCTTCAGAATATTGGCATGGCATTGAGTCATTATTTTTTACTAATATATTAAGGGATTTATTTTATCGTTTGATTGGATTTGTTTATCGACTTATCAGTTTAGTCCTGAAGAAGGCATTAACAATTGTTCGTATCCAAGTCCGTGATGAGAAGTAGGTACTCATACCAAGTATGGTTGAAGTAATTAGGTTATCTGTGTAATTCAGTTTCTCTAGCGGCTTTTTCAAATTAATTTGTGTGAAATATGTTGCACTCTGCACAACTCGTTGAATTTTACATAAAAATGCAACGTTGCACTCCGAAACTCGCAAGCACATAAGGTAGTTCGGAGCAATTTTTCCGACTGTATTTGTTGGACAATTTACAAATGATCATATTTTTTAAATTACTATTAGCTTGTTGATAGGCTTTATTTAGGCATGTCCTTCATCTTAGCATTATCTCTACGATTATGCACACGGCCTCCAAAAAAAAGCACCCAAAATATAAAAGATGATCTATCTACAACCTAACTTCTACGATATTGTGCACTTTGCCATCTATTGTTTAAAGTAAATTTATTTTTTTTAGATTGTGGTATATTAAAAAATTGTATTCATAGGCCGTCAATCGTATTAAAAGAAGTTGCAAGTTTAAAAACTGGTTCTTTTTTGAAGATGAACTGAAGCGTTAAGCACTATTCTTGATGAATGACCACGTGGTTAGTAAAAAATATACAGGGGTTAAATTGTTGAAAAATATTTCTGCATATGGGACAAACAATTAAAGGAAAAACTATTTTTAGCACTCTCTTTGGTGGTTTGATGAAATGATGATCTCCTACAACCTATCTTCTACGATGTCGTGCAGTATGCTATTGAAGATGCACTTTGCCATCTATTGTGCAAAGTAAATTTAATTTTTTTTCACTGAGAATTACTTTTTATGCATGACAACGGGATTAGCAAAAATATACAGAAGGCAGTAGAAGATATTAATAAATTGTCGAAAAATATTCCTGCATAACAATAAGGGCAAAATTATTCTAAACGATTTTTTTAATGATTGAATTGTTTTTATGATTGTTTTCTAAAGTATTCTCTACGATCCTTTCTGTGTATTACTTAGTAAGCTGAATCTCCCGCCGCTTTCTGATCAGTATTGGGAAATTGACGCGATTACTCAAGTTATTGGAGTCGAGCTTCTATAATGACGCCGTTTATCAAACGCACTCAGTATCGCATATACACATCATATAGCATATGATTTACTTACTTGTCATGTCTACATGGCAAACAATTTTGCTAGTTAGATAAAGCAAAAGTTTCCCGTGGTGCTTAAAGTGCATGCGTTCTTTTAATAAAAGCTATAAAATCAGTCGTGCGTTGTTTATTATGGCATTATATGGTTATGGTATATATGACTTGACATATTACGTTGTTTTTATGATTAAGTAAGTGAACTAAGTTAAAAAAAATCTATGTTAAAATTGATGCGTGATCTTTACTCAGATATTTCTAGAAAAGCTTTACAGGAAGAAATTGATGATATTATATTGAACTTTTATTTATTAAATCGTGCGGTGATAGGTACTATAAAGAAATGATTCAAAAGTCCGGTATATAAGAAACCAATCTAATTATGTCGTTCTAACACCGAATTCGCCATCAAAAGCAATTTCGCTCTACGCCCTATGGGACAGACATCAATATTTATAGAAGCGTTTTCCAACGAGGAATCAACAAACGGCATGTGACATAAATTTCAAATTCGACAAGTTAATGGCGTTATTAAATGTCGGATTCGTTCCGGACTACGATTATGTCGCAGAAAATGGTCTCATCAATTATGCGCTTACCTCAGAATTGACCACATTGAATAGCTTTGACAATATATCACAAGGCCCGAAGTACAGAGTTAATTTTTATAGATAAATTTTGGGATCGAATTTATAATTATTGATTTTATGTTTTATTTTAATTTATATAGCGAGATATAAATTTATTAACTTACTTACATAAAGGGGGTGTCCATTGATCACCCCCTTAGTGATACGTTGTAATATTCAAAATTTACGCTCCCTCACTACCAGACATCACGTGCATTTTTAGTTACGAATTTACGAAAAAATCGTTATTTTTTTAAATTAGGTAAAAAAATAGATACACGTATTATCTAACTAGACTCTCCCTCCACCGCGTGATTTTTAGTGATTTTCTTTGTCAACCCCCCTGCCCCTGAAAGTGTCTCGTGATTAATGGACGTCCCCATAGGGAAAGGGGTATTCTGGACTTTTGGCATCAATTTTATGAGATTTTTGCCAGGCCGTAAAAAGGCAAACAATATTTTTAATATATATTTCAAAGTTATTAATTAATGTTGAAAACATAAAATAAATTTAAGATAGTCGTTTTAATTTTAGAAGATGACAAGATTGGAGGTCTCAAAAAATTGACACCTGACTATACCCATGATTTTGTTTAACAGTTTTTACGACTACTTGTTCTGATTGCATGGTTTTTATATATTATAAAACAATATAATTGATATTTTTATTAATTATATTGTTTTGTTACCTGTTAAGTCTGTTTTATTAAAATATTGATTGCAGTACTTCTCGTTTTTTGTTGTTACATAAAATTGGTAATTATGTAATTGGATAAATTAGTATTTGTTCTCGTATGTGACATCTTGTAGAGGCGCCTTTTAATTTTTTTTAATTTCTTTCATTAATAACAAGCCGATAAATAATTATTCTATGAGTTATTTTGATTGACATTAATTAAATATAATTATAGATAGTAGTTACCTGAGTGGGTATTTACTATTAGATGCAATTTTACTGGATTTCAAGTTAATTGGCATTTGTTTAATTACCATTTTTCTGGTGTGAGCAGATGAGCAACGAATGATTTGGGATGATTTTCTAATTTGTGATGATGATTAGTTAATCTTGTTTTTATAAAGTCCTTAATACATAGCACTTCCAGATCATCATACAGAGTGTTATTGCCAATGTACCATGGTACTTTCCGATTAATAATATTTTACTTCTTTTTTTTACCTAGAAAATAGAACTCTTTTCAATATTTATCTATTTTCCAGAGGCAGTCGATCATGACAAGATCAGTTTTGCATTGCTCTATCAAGCGTGCGGATAGGATACAGACATTTTTCCAAGTGAATTTTGTTGCGGGTATAATCTTATAATGTCGTGTGCGTAAAAGGAATGTGTAAAGCTCGCATGAGTGATTTTATATGCAAGCAAACTTTGTTACTAACAAGCTAACGTAAAATTCCGCTTGATTTCTTCGCGTTTTATTCCAAAAGGACGCTTTGAAATTTATACACTGCTGATAAGTAACCCAATAAAAAATACAAGCGGCATCTCCTAGAGCTATTTCTTGCCGTATCGAAATATGTTCACTTAGTTTGCATTATGGTTATGCAAAATGTTCATTCAAACAGCATGTAAGATTTATATTAAAACTATTTTCTTTATTTTTTGTACTTATTTTTCCGCTAAACTGCCATAACTGTGTTGAATTATTTCCCGTGTTACGTAGATCTAAAACTATCAAGATTCTTTGAGAACAAAAAAAAACTGAATCATGCCGAAGCGAATTCCCCGCGCAGAAAAAAGCGGCCACAAATCTTGGCTCATGAAAAAACAAGAATGAAAAAAGTTACCGAGAATTGTTCTCCGCGAGCCCGTAGTTTTTTCGGCGGCGGTATCGGTGAAAATATATAGTGAAAAAGACGGCAAAAAAGAATTCGACGCAACTGATATGAGCCGCCTTCCAAATATTCGAACGCTGTTTCAAGTTACAGTATCTTGGGTCTCGGATATAGTTAGCTGAAAATACGTAAGATAATGATAACCAGCATATAGTAACTACTATAGAACGATATGTATGTATAATTAGGGCGGGTCGATTTGTATGGGTAAAAAAAAGTCACGTAGGCATATATGATTTTCCTATACTAAGGATCAAAATAAGATACTTTGTCGAAGAAACCATATCTCTAAAATGAATTCTGATGATTCATTCTCCCGTGATGAATGAATTCTCCCAAAGATTGGGTCAAATTTTAAAAAATTCTATTTTGGCTCATTTAGAGCGCCTCAATAATGTCCAAATGTATGACCGACTCCCAGTGACTTTGGAATACCGATCTACCCATGCCCATGGTTCACCCCCTGGGTCCTCCTTTTAGAGAAATTTTTTTTGATGAGTAAAATACCAAAAACGATCATTTTTTGCAATATTTGTATGGGTGACTTCTAAGGGGAGGTCCCAGGGGATGAGCCATAGGTATGGGTGGATCGGCCTTTCAAAGTTAGTTGGGGTTTGTTATACATTTGGACGCTGTTGGATTACTCTAAATGAATTAAAACGGAATTTTTCAAAATTTTCTCCCTATCTTTGGGTCAATGCACGGGACATCAGAATTCATTTTAGAGGTATGGTTTCTTCAGCAAAGCATCTTATTTTGATCCCTAGTATCCGAAAATTATATGTGCCTAAGCGACTTTTAAATCACATCAAATTCTTCTATCATCCTATTTCTGTTTATTTCTGACGATGACTAATTGCATTGAATACAAACATTGTATCAATTTAAACTTATAGGTTTGCGTTTTTAAATTTAGCGACCAACTCATGCATATCAACAACACCCATTACTACATCTCCATCATATGACTGATGAAGCGTGATTCAGTTTAATTGAGAACACTTTTTTATTATAGCTCTAAATTAAGATCGCGTGTTTCAGTTTCATTTTCTAGCTTGACTTTCGAGTGGAAGTCATAATTGTCTAACCGTAGAAAAAGGTTGGTAAAATGGTAGGATATCAGGAAATAACAGACTTTCTTTTTTGGACGATTTTGTGATAAAGGGCACACAAAAATTATGGTCAAACCTTAAGATAAACGTGAAAATTGAATTATGCTAAATACAAGTTGTTTTTTAGAATTTTTTTTTCACATAAGTGTTTTTATGCTTTTCGATAAATTGCAATTATTTTTTTCCCTTTACAATGAATTATGATCCACAACTTTCCCCTGAAACTTCATTCAAACCACTCTATATGGCGATGCTGGAATACATATTATTTTACTTTGTCATTTGCGCGAGAAGGAACTATTTATTTCAATTTTACCCTAGGGTTTCGTAAAACGTTTCACACTATCTCATGCTTGTGAGCTTTTTTCTTTGCGAAATAATTAAATGGATCATGTTACAAGTCTTATACGTAGTTATTCCTATTCATCTGCTATCCTCAGTCTCAGTGTTTGTAAACTTGATATTATCGCAAGATATCATAATTAACTTTATTTCTATAATAGAATTGTGTCTAGCATCATATTGCTTCTCAAATATATGGAAAAATATTTGTTTAAAAAATGAATTGTAAATAGTTATTTTGTTGCAATAAATTGAATCTACAATATTCTCGATTATACTTAATCTTACACAAAAAATTCAATGTCGAATCAATAAGAACTAATGTTTAAAAATAAATGAATTAAATAATTAACTATAGGGTAGAGCGGGGCTTAAAGGAGCGCGGAGAAAACGGTTCTCTATTATAAAAGTCTTGATTAACAAAAATAAATCATAATTAAAAAAAAAACATCATCCTGAAACAATTACAGATTTTTTTTAACAATAACCAACCATCACCTGAATTTTTACGCCATCAGTATCAGGAAATAAATGACTCTGTATCAATATTTATAAGAAAAGTTTCTGTCTGTTAGCATTTTTTTTATTTTGAACTTTTTTTTAGTTTATGATCCTGAATAAAGTTTTTAGGTAAACGTTTTATGTATCGTCGTATAGTTCTTTCGATTCAGACAGTATAATTAATTGAAGTGAAATTGGACCTTTGCATCCCGCTCTACCTTAATTATTCAAAATACCAAGCGATTTAACTACTTATTTTCATATACAGATGTAATGAGAAAAGTATTAATGAATTAGAATTTAGTAACCTATGCTATATTATATAAGGGATTTTCATAGAATATTTAATTAAGGTAACGTTACTAAAGTTTCGAATGTGTGTAAATGTATTGATAAATTAAATGCCTAATACGTAAAACCTAGTATATGTCTGTGCCTTCATTAGTTTGCGGTTGGTATTGTACCAGAAAAGGCGAAAGCCACTTTAAAATTTCCGGATTGTTTTTGATAAAAGATAATGCAACCTACAAAAACACCACGGAGCAGTTGGAATATGATGTTTCTGATAAGACAATAAGACTAGGAGTAATTTATACGTTTTATACGTTTTTGCTTTGTTTGAACCCTCAGTTCGATGAAAATTTATTGGATTTGTTATTTAGGTAATTTAGAAGTGTAAACTTACCAAAATTTAGTTATTAAATTTTCCTAAAAGAATTAAGAACCATTTCTCCGAGCATGAAATGAAATTGCATCGTGTCGCTTAAGTGGTTGCAATATGCAGCTATGTGTCGTTTGTACTAGGTGTCGGTTTTCCGCGCCGATTGCTCAGCGCCCGAGAGATTCCCTATAAACACAGAGCACGGCCAATATTTTACCAGATTGAATTAAATGATAATGCCACAAGTAATAAATTTAAAATATTATGGCAGCAGCAAATAAAGCATTGCAATTTTTAAATTTGTATGTATCGGAAACATCCAACTTGCATTATTTTGTAATAGTTTCATAACTACACATGAACTATTAACACTTGATGAAAAATCTTAATTTTATATTCTACACACACATTCTTTTACAACTAGCATGAATTTGTAAGGCAGAAAACTTCGTTTTTAAATTGAATCAGAGTCATATTAATATATTTAGCTTTCGGATCCATGTATTCATTATCTTCACTCTGAATAGTGTATGCATAATTCATGCGGCGAAAATGTGGCTAAAGTTTTAAACTTTCCTGCATCTTAAAATTGTATTAAATTTGAATACATTGCTTTTAACAACGTTGATTTATACATGTACCAACTTATAAATATGTATACACGTACACATAAATTTATAAATGTAGTGAAAATATTGCTCGGGAAAATGTTCAATACTGTTAATTTAATAACATACTCTTTGGGATATAATAAGTAAAAATAAAACATTTCACTTAATGAAAAAAAGTTTCAGATTTTTATGCGACATTTTTTAATTTGAAAGACTGCTTTTTTATAAAAACAGGTTATGTAAAAAACTCATCATACGACCATAAACCAATATATACAAGGTATTACAAAAGTGAACATCAATTACTGAATTCTTAATTTTTGAAAACTTGGGTCAATTATATTATTATTCTAGACTTTGGTCTAGAGATGTTCATCACAATTACGATTCCAAAGTTTAAATGAACAAATTTAATAAAAATTAACCTCAATTACCGAAAAATTGTCATCATTGCACCAAAGCTCTAGGTTGCACTTAAAAGCTCATAATTTCTAAACAACGTGAGAATTTGTTTTCTCTAAATTTTTTCAGGAGGGTTAACCGATATATATATATATATATATATATATATATATATATATGCTACTAAATAGATTTTAAAATTGTTTTTTTAAATTCATATCTCCAAACCTTTATTTGTTTACGCAAATTTATATTTGTTTTATGCTAAATCGAATTGTATTTCAGGATATTAAATAAATTTTTGATTGTGTATTATTAATTCTGTTATATTTATTAAAATAACACATCCAATATTTATACCTGGTACTTGTTCATGGCATATACGTTTTCTACATTATACATATATAGTGATGTATATATAAATGTACTATGTATATTATAAAATACTATAATCAAGGTAATTCTTTATCTAGGGCTAAAAACGAAATATTGTGAGAATTGGGTTCTATTTTGAAAATTGTCTCAATAATTTTGATTAGTATAACCTTTATATATTTAATTACTAACATTCCATACACATTATATATCATAGCACCTTAGACATCATATCTCTTAGATATCATTTAATAAACCCATTTGTAGATAGTTTTAAAGAAAATTCTTTCATCTTAGAATATAGAGCACTTATTTATTTTCCCATATGACACTTTTCTTCTACTCATCCACTCACTGGTTTTTGTTTTTCTTTCTTTTGTTGCAGGCTCATACGCCATCTCTGGTTGAGGACACACAGCATGTAAGTAGAGATCATTTTTATTTACCTCCTAGAAATAATCCCAAGCACTTAGTTAGAAATGATATGAGGTTTGTGTTGATGTATATATCATAAAATAGTATTTTAGTAGTTTTTGGGTTACCTTCAACTTTTTTGTTATATTCTATATTTATAATTTCTTAATTTTACATGAATAGAACTATGGCATTGGATTAGAATTGATTGAATTTACTTAATAATAATGTTATTATCTGATGTCTGACTGCAGAGCAAATTTTACTCAAATAAAATTTATATGAAGAAAGGAGCGTAACATATCGTTGCCATAACAACGCTATGTTACGGCTCATTTTATCCAAGAATTGGCCCTTAAATTTAAAATATATTTTAAAAATAACAAAATTACTAAAGATTTTATATAATAATAATAATACAGTATTATGGATCTAAAATAAATTAAAGAGTTGAGATGCTTCTAGCGAAAATTGAATCTTTTTCATTTCTGCTGATACAATTAATATATTTTTAATTCGACAGTAATCTTTTTTTAATGTTATAATGTGCTAATTAGTCGAAACGTTTCTCAGAAATTAAATGCCATTCATCAACAATTTCGCAAAAAAAATTATTTATAATTTTGTTTTAAAAACCTTTCGAAAAATAGTAATTGTAGCCTTTGGCATAAAACTTTTCTCGTAATTACCGTATCTTTATCGTTTAATTATTTCAGTATATTTAAGCATTATAATTTTAAGTGACAAATTACATATATACGGTTAACATGCGATATTTTTAAAATATTAATATTTTTATTTTAATTGTATGCTAATCTCATGATACGTATTAAATCTTCACTTTATATAACGCCATGTACATAAAGTTCTTGTAATTCTATTGGAATTATATATTCTCTGCCGAATAAATATAAAACTCTACGATGGTGAATTTTCCGAACTAACGTTCGATGAGGAAAATGAACTTTCAGAGCATGTCAATTTTCTTCTGCAATACATAAAAAGAAAGAATATGTATAGTACAGCGAAATATCTGTTGAAACTGGAAAACTTATTGCCAATTTAGTTCAAACTAAATATGCAGTAAATGTTACTATGCGAAACTTGTTCATCTCTAGAATTATATACAAAAAACTTTTCAAGTCTGAAACTGAGAGCAGAACTTTTCTGTGAAGAGAACTCTGAACGTCAGATTTCTTCATGCGTATGGTTGAACTTAAATATTTACTATAATATTCTTTATAATATTAATTAGTTTTCATTTTATTTGTAGTTTTAATTATATGTTTCATTTGTGCATCAAGCATTTTCTCATTAACACATAACGGTAAGATTAAGAAGATTATTTTTCTTGTTTCTATAACTGAATGTATTTTGATATATATAATATAATAATATAAATTTGGTATGTACCATGAACTACTCAATACCATTTTCGTTAAATAATTTTATTAAATAGTTTTAATATATTATTTTACATGAACTTATCCCTGAAATGCTTTCACGAATTTTTGAAACGAAAATGGTTTCAATAGAAATTTTGATACATGATTTTGATAAAAGGTCGGAGCATTTATAATAATAAAAACCTATCCGGAATACAATAAAGTTTATATAAGTATTTAATAGGTAAATTAATGTCTGCACTTGAAATTGTGTACAATTTACGAATCTGAACACAAGTTTTTATTCTAATTTTGATTGCTGTAAAATCCGAAGTGCTCTTTACACCTCCAATCATTCGGATGCAAAATTCATTCAGATTCATTGAGATACAAAGACAACCCTACAGTTTCTTATTAACATTTATATTAAATATTCTTGAAGAAAATTGTTTTAGTGTACGAATCGAACAATAACACAGTACAGAGATTATCCAATGCAAATCGTGTTTGTAATGAGTCGCTGATTATTCCGATAATATGAATATTCATTAAGATCGGAAACCAGCACCTGGCACGTGAACAAGGTGCGATTGTCGAGCTTCTGACTGTGGGAAAACAGACAACTGTGGAAAGTCTACAGTTCCACTTGTTTTTATAATATCATAGATATAACTTGTTTATTTATTTGCACTAGTTGAACAATGCACATATTTAATTACATTTTTAAAGCAATTAATGACCTTCAGTTATAATTACTAAATTGCTGTGCAAAATTTTGTTTTTTAAGATACATTAATAGATATGTGTGTATTATTACACAGGTTTTGGTTATTGTAATTAATGTTGGAATTATCATTATGCCTTTGAGCGTCAAACCATTTCTGCATTATGTATCCAGCTTTTGGTAACGTGCACATTTTGGACATTGACTATTTGCCACAAATAGTTAATTAGTGTGTTGCTCGTATTAGTGATATTTCAAACCGTATTATTATGTAATTTTCCATTGCGTTACATGTTCGGCGTTTCGAAGCTTGTATTTTATTGGATGCATCAGTACTTCTGCCTAATTGTATTATTTGTCATGTTGATTTTTGGATAATTACACTGGCCATTTATATTTATCTCGCTGACAATTTGGTTGTGATTTTATTATATGATTATTTGATATTTAGTTACATCGTTTGTTACGTCTCTTGCTATGTAGTATTTATAAATACTGTACTAATATACGCAGTAAAATATAGTTTAGAGCAATAAAGTTAATTTTATTTTATTGCGTTTATTTTTTAGATATAATTGTTCGTCTTTGCTACTTAAGAGCATTTATCAGTTTAATATTTATTTGATTTTTTTCTAAAATTTAAATGTAGCGTTTACGAGAAAAGGCTATTCTCTTCAGCGTACCGTATATAAATTAATGTAAATCTTTTTTTTTTAAAAATAGTTCGGTTTAAGTTTTTTAATTATTGATGATTCAACTCCCAAATGATTTTTAAATATTTGATAAAATTATTCATTCATCACCAATAAACACATGATTGAGTTAATCATGCTACATTAATTTTTAGTGCTGATCTTTCTGTATAATGATAAACTTCTATAGACTTGAGTAATGTTGAATCATTACATATTGTTTTTCTAGAATTATTGCAAGTCATTTGCAATGATTTGTTAAACGTCTAATCTGAAAGGGTTGATGAATAAGGATTCTTTTCGATAAAATAAAAGATGAATTTTTGATTATGAATGATTATTTTGAATGGAAGATGATGAGTTGATATTTTCGAAAATTAAGAAGACTTTAGATTAAAACGTTTTAGGAAATGAATTGAGTTTAGAACGATTTTGAATCAAAAACTTCGAAAATTATCAGTTGGTAATAGTTGCTTTATTCGATTTTAGTCCTGAATTCGATGAACATTCAAAAACATTAATGGCTTACGAAGATTAGTTTAGAATAATTTATTAGATTTTGGAATATTCAGCCGCGCATAAGCATTATTATGAAATATTAATATTAACACTTTTTGAGAAGTTGTGCAACTTTCCTTCAGACTAAATGTTAATTACGTTTACTTAATATAGTGAATAATATGTTTTGCAGTTCAAATAAACAGAATGATTTTTTTTTAATTTAGTAAAATATACGTCGCGTAAAAAACATTCTGTAAATTTATTCTAATCTGTTATATAGCAGTTTTTTTCTTTTCAATTCAATAGTCCATTATTCACTCACAGCAGCTCAAAAGCTTATTGTTCAAAAGCGTTTAAAGTTTTGCAAAAGCGCTCATTCTCAATTAATGATATGCGAATTTATTCATTAAATTAATTAATGAAATTGATACAACGCATCTAGTTCAAATTCGTTGATGTTTAAATTATTTAAACGCCAGTGAACAGTATGAAACAGGTCGGCTCAGTTCAAAGCTAGGTTGAAATTAAAAATGCATTACTGTATATATATATATATATATATATATATATATATATATGTATATATATATATATAATATATAATATATATATATATATATATGTATATATGTATATATAATGTTTCAAGTTATAACACTGTTTGTGATTTATATATGATAAAAAATAGGTTGTATATGAACCATATAACATTTGGTTATTATATTATAATAATTGATAACTATTAATGTGTGTACTAAAATTTACATAGCTGTGAATGATTAGAGTGCCAACGTAACATGAACTGCGCCTTCTTTTCTTCCTACTTAATGCATTTTTCATTTAGATTACATAATAAATAAAAGCTACACAAACTTATCATGTAAATGATTCTAATTATCGTTCATAATAATTCATTTTGACCATAGTTTTATTTTTTAATATTCACATATTATAATTTACATGTATGAAATTAGTTATCACGTTACACCTATTTGATTATTTACGCTCTCAAAATAGCATCATTTCACTCGCCTGATAAGGGCTTAGGCTGGACAGAATAGCCTACCTTGCCCTTACATACCTTTTTTTTAAAAATAATCGACAATCACATATATAAATTTTAACCTTATCGTAGTTACAAATTTATTTTAATGCTTATTATACATCTTGCTCATAAAAGTGAACCTTATTTTCGGCTCGTCTGACAGGTACTTGTGCAAGTTCAAATGCTCTGGCAATCTGATTTTTGAACATCTCAATAAATAATTGAAATTGTATACAAATTTGAAGCTTACAGGCATAAGTTCAATTTTTGAGCTTTTCTTTGCATTTTCAAACTCCTGGGCGATCATTAGGGTTTGTCGGTTTCCAAAAACCAGTTTTTAGTTAAAAAAGTCGGTTTTCACTGTATAAATGGAAAATGACAAATATAGCCAAATATCAAAGATAGATGAAAGCGTTTTGATTCTTGAAATCATATCGGTTCAATAGCATTTGATATCTTATCAGTCTGCAATGGTTTCCAGAAAGGTTTTGTCTATATTAATTTAATCAGTATGACTTCTTGAAGAAGTAACTTTCTCTACTCAAACTTAAAAAAAAGAGTTTTAAACCCTAGAAGTCACAAATTAAAGAACTTAGAATTATTATATCAGACATTAAAAACAATTAAGCATAATTTGGTCGCAAGTATTAGAGTAATTTCTATTTCAGGAAATTTTGTGAGTAAACAAAGGACACATCTATGTAGCAATTCGATAGCCGTTCTCAGTTTTTTTGAAATTATGTTTTATTAAACAAAAAAACAATTAGAATGTTTAAAATTAATTAATTAAAATTGCACGGAACAAACAATACCCGAGTTTAGCTTAATTGTTTAGCTAAATTGATATTAACAAGTATGTATCAACATATATCTAATATTTTTTAATTTTTTTTTTATTTAATGATTTTTTTCACTTTCATAAAACTATTTTCATTCTTATATGTGAAAATAATGCATGAATAGCGAATAATTATTTCCATAGTTATTTAAGCAAGATAAGCCATTATTTTTTAGTTCGACTAATTAAAATTAAAATAATTTTGTTTACTATCTCTAAAATTAAACAATAAATAAATTCAGTCAAATGCTGCTCTAAATTACACTAAATTTGCGGATATATTACAGAATATTCGAGCAAAAATGTATTTTTTATATAAAATTCGAAAACCGGTTAAAACCGTTTTTTTAGTCAAATTAAAATTCGAAAACCGGTTTTCTGGAATGTCGGTTTGTGTATAAACCCTAGCGACCATGATGTGCAAGACTGAAACTTGCGAGATGATGGTTTTCGTACTTACATTAGCACGCTACGAATCACCAGTACAAAAAATTTTAGCCTTACAGGAACACTATTATTCAAAAGGTTCAGTAGCTTATTAATATCTGTTAAATAAGTTTTTATATTCATATTGTTATTAAAAAAAAGTTGTTATATTCACAATAGGTATTGAAAAATGTGATCAACATCTAAGAAAATGATTAATTACTTTGCTTCAATTAAAAAAAATTGACGAGATTTATGAAAAATATAATTCTTCTTATGAATAGTAGTTGCTTTTCCGTATGAAATGAAAAGTATATCCGGCATATTTCTTTACTCATAGTTCCAATCCAATTTCAGATGAATGGTGACGATCCTGCGTCATGGACAATCCAAGAAGTGTTCTCGAGCGCGGCGACACCGGCCTCGGTTTCAGCATCGCGGGCGGCACGGACAATCCGCACGTGGAACGCGACACCTCGATCTATGTCACGAAACTGATCCCAGGTGGAGCGGCCTGCGCGGACGGCGGCTGGCGGTCGACGACTGCATATGCGCGTCAACGATTGCGACGTGCAGGGCGTACCGCATTCGGAAGCGGTCGAAGCGCTCAAGAGAGCTGAAACACAGTCAAACTGGTGGGTAAAGATGAGTTCTATTGTATTTTACTGGATAGAGAAAGAAAAGTCGAATAAACAACCGGCGGTGCGCTGCCAC